>NC_056744.1:1466520147-1466713296 GCF_019279795.1 Protopterus annectens | reverse complement strand
TAAACCCCAGAGTATAGTGGACATGTGTGCGAATTGGACAGCTATGTATGGGGAGAGATTTTTTTTTTTGTGAACAGATTGCCTTTTTTTTCAGGTAAGAGTGGAAGGTCAGGGATGGATAGTAGGTATATTTGGGGAGGTAGGTTGGGTAGGTTAACAGACAAGACAAACAAGATGCATACAGGGTTGGTATATGACACATGTGGGGGTAAACACCTTGATGGGAGGGGTGTTGGGAAATCAGAAGCACATGAGCCCCTAGGAAACAGTGGGACTGAATTCCCCACCCATGGGCAGTCACCACTGCACCTTCACTGCCCCAAAGGTGGCTGTGCTGGGGGCTGAGTTGGAGAGCCAGGCTGACCCTCTAGTGGTGACATATGGCCCTCAAGCTGGCATAGCAAATCTCCAAACTGCTGGCTGAGGTTGCTACGCATCACGACTCAGACCTGGCAATGGGTGACAGGTTCCTATCCATGCCTGCTCCTGGGGGTGAGCCCCATCCCCTGCTGCAGTTCCACCCAAAGGTGGTGCAGGACCAGTGGATGAGGAGGTCCCGGATTGGGCCCCAGATGTGCTGGTGCCCAGTGCCATGGCCAGCTGAGGTGGGACATTTGGGTCCGCTGGGACCCACATTCCCATATGTGCTATGGTATTTATGTTTTATCAGAATATGTGGGTTAGTAATAGTCAACACATTCCAGGATTAGGTATAACAGCATGCATAGATATTCCCATTAACCCAGACACCAGATATGGAACAGTTGTATAGCAAACAGAACACATGCATATATGGGACCACAGTGGTAATTACATTATGCAGGTACATTGATGCACCATGCCACCAGTGTTGGAGTATTTCAACATATCCCATGCATAGAAACATATTTAAATAATTATCAAGCAATAGGACATATGTCCCAACATTACAGTTAAGTCAACACGTACCAATTGAGGTGGGTATTTAGTTTATTGTTGCAGATATGGTGCGGGGGAGAGAAAGATGTCAATTAACAACTAGTATATTCCTGTAGTTTGAATTACTTTCCTAGTCAGTGCTATCTGTACCTTACAAGTATTAGTACACTACCCTATTGCCTTACTTTGGACAGTGGTATGGCTGTCGACAACTATATACATGAACTGGTTTTACCTGCAGTATACACCTCTTACCTGGTATACCTGTGGAGGAATTGTTTAACACTAACTAACTGTTTCTACACATACTCCCAGATTCCAGGTTGATGTTGTGTACATACCTGTCAATCTCTTTTTGCACAGACTCTGGCCATGTCTTGACCACATGCAGGTTAACTGGAACATATTTAGACTCTTGCCCTCTTAAACCTTGAGTGACTTACAACACTCTTATACAGGCTTTCCTAGACAGTTATATTATGTAGCACAGTATGGGTGACAGTGATGAGTGATACCTTATTATTTAGAGCAACTGCAACATTCACAATGCAATACAATACCAGATTAAACAGTACCAGTATAGGGTATCATTCTTTCATTTCTAGGCACAGTGTTCATATCTGACGGACCTGTGGAAGCAATGTTTGTGTCTGTCTCAGTTGTACTAAATGACCTCTGGGGATTACTCCAGTCATATACAGACCTTCCTGCACATTTTATTTATCTTGCACAGTGCGGGTAACAGTGCTTAATACAACAGTACTATTAAGTGATTGCAAATCTACATTACCATATGATACCAGAGTAAACACATGCAGCCGAGCAGTTAGACCTTTATTGTCAGGCTATTATGCTTTTATTTACATAAAACTTATATGAGACACTTCCTGCCACATTCTCTGGTGTATGCAGGTGTATGCAGTACTTGCCTTAAACAATACAGGTTTTATACAGGCAATTATCTTACTAATACTTTTAGATTTATTTCCTATGACAGTACATGCAAGAGTATTACTAACCTTCCTCTCACTGCAACCTTTCCAAGTGACATCCATGGACCTCCTGGTTCACAACCTGCTCACTTGCCACTGTGAAGGACATAAGAAGAATATTTAGCCATACCTATCCATAATATACATGAGCTGGCAATTATTAAACAGGTAGTGGAGTGATACTTACACACAGCTGGGACCTCCCCTGTCATCCTAGCCTCTTGGATCCACTGATGCAAGAGATCCCCCTTTCACCACTTCAGGTTGGCATAGTGATGCCTAATCTGCTTACCAATTCGGGGTATATCAGTGGCACTGGTGAGGTCACAGGCAAGATGGTCCCAGGCTGCCGCTTTATAATGGGAACCCTGGTACTGGCCCTGCAGCTGTCTCTGCTCATGGTCTTTGAAAAGATGTTCTGCCATGACTCTGGACTCCTGGATGTCCCAGCACTGGGCCTGAAAGAGCACACCCTCTCCCATTCCAGCATAGTGCCTGCAAGGGGAAGCTACAACCAGTTATGAGATGTATTCCCACCTGTTGGGTTTAAATAGGGCCAATTTCCCACACTTTGCCATAAATGGATGGTTTTGAAAAGGCTAAGCTATGGGCAAACTTTCTTACCTAAGGTTGGCATTGCTTAAAGGGGTATACCAATGAGCAAATTGAGTTAGCTGGCCTACACATTGCTTACACCTACTAAGCTGTGCTGTGCAATGCTTAGCATTGCTTAATATTTAATTAGCATCATATTTGCTTTTTGGCATTGATTTATTATTCATTACATGTTATATATGTGTCTGGTATCCATGATTCATGTGTAGGTACACTGTATAAGATCCTTGTGTTTATTAGGGGACTTTACCACTTTATTTCAATTACACCTCACACCTGGGCTTACTGCAGTACTCCAGTTCATAAATTTATGATATGAAGTAGGTTATAGAACATCAAACTGTATATAGATTCCTTACACATGTTTAGTTTGATTTTCCTATAGTAAGGATTTGTTTGGTGATACCTCAATCTTATGTACTACTGTGATGGCTTATTGGTTAGCTTCTGTGACTATAGTGTACAGGGTCCCGATTCAAGACCGGCAATAGCTGTTTATTTTGTTTCTTCAAAGGCTGTTTATTTTGTTTCTGACCAGAGCAGTGGCTGTTGCATACAGAGTGATTAAAGCACTTTTAAGGAATTGTAAGTGGGTTTGCGCAGGTTTGCGTGAGGGTAAGCTATGCTAACCTCCTGTTAAATATGCTTACAGAGTGTTAGCTTCAGTATTGCTTAACCTGTGTGTGCATAGCTTACCCCCACACAAATGGGCTTAAACCCTCTTACTAGTGCTTAAATATGCTTACTCCCACATACTACTGCTTAATAGAACTTGCCACTGCACTAATTTAGACTGTAGTGTCTAATGGTTCTTGGGAAGGTGGGGGATTTGGAAACTGTATGGAGTTATCATTCATTACACATTTTACATTCCATTTGTATCCCTGATTCCTGTGTACATATACTGTATGGGGCACATGTGAATATCTGTGGACTTTGCAACATTATGACACTGACACCTCACATCTGTATTTAATGCAGTGCTCCATTTCACAAATATATATTATTTAGTAGGTTATGCAACTAAAAATATTAGTCATACAGTGATTTGACATGGAAAATGGTATGTGCTGCAGTGGGACTCGAACCGGGAATGACTGCTAGTAAAGGGAATGCTCTGCCCACTATGCTATTGCTGTACTGCTTCATTTGCATATATCTTGCTTTTTATCCTCTTCTGCCATTTAAGCTGTATTAACCGTTGCTAAGCAATAGGCAAACCCTTGCACATATGGTTAAATTTAATCTGTTTCATAAAAAATAAAGTACCTTTATATTTTTTGTTTTAACTATTGCTCTTGTACACATGGGGAGATGTTGCTGGGGGCATGTGTACACCTATGAGCTGTCTCACTCATTCTTTTAGGACTTGTCTGCTGTTCTTCATTGCAGGGGTGTGTATATTCTGAGAGCTCTGCTCTCAGATACACCCCCTGCACTCTTACATGCTCTGTGTAAAATTAGGAGCTCAGGCAGCGTGCCTTCATTAATATGCATGGCGCGCTGCCGTCCTGCTCCTAAATTGCCGCTTTCATGCAGGACTAAGCTAGTACTGCACAGAAAGAGAGTAAATCTGGGGGACAGTCTCTTTCTGCTTTTACACACACATACATACACAGGCAGTCTCCTCTGGTTTCATACTCATTCAGTCACACAAGCATAACTCAACTTCTTACACAAAAAATCTAGCCAAAGCCAAAAATAATGAAAATAAGGACAAATTTTAAATATTGCTCTTATAAACTTAGAAAATTGCTAGGATAAAAGGTCTTGTATTATGATGCATTTTCTGAAACGTATAAAGCCTGAATCTCAAATGACTCTCATTATTTAGTGAATTTGCTCCGCACTGATTTGCCACCAGACTTCAGAAAACCATAACATTTATGAGGAGCAGACAAAAAATATGAGGCAAAACTCTGGACATTCTATGAAAGTTGGACAGTTGAGAGCTATGCACACAAGATCACTGTCACTCTCTCTCTCTATCTCTGTCTCACACACAGTCTCCTCTACTTTCATGCATGCATTCACTCATGCAAGATTGCTGTCTCTCTCTCACTCGATCTTACGCACACAGTCTTCTTTGCATTCATACATGTATTCACTCACACAAGATCACTGTCACTCTCTCTCAATCTTACACACACACACACACACACACACACACACACACACACACACACACAAACAAAAACACAGTCTCCCCTGCTTTGATACATGCATTGCATTCACTCACACACACAGACAGAAACATAAATACACTCATACACATACATACACACACATGCACTTTTTTTCAGTTTATTTTTTTTATACTCGCTAAACAGCAAAAGCCCTGCTTAACGAGTACAATGTAATGGTGGACATTAATTTTGTTTTCTCTCCAAGTTCCATGGCAGCTTGATATGCTGCTGTGAAGTGGTGGACTCATTTTTCAGCAGGCATTACTTGTACATTATAGGATCATAGGAAGTTAGGCTAATGGGTCTAGGGCCCTTACATGCCCAGCCAAGTTCTTACCCTTATTTCAATGATCAGCATCTATTGACCTTGTCGAAGAGGGGTACAGGTGGAACCCCTGGGGTGAATTCATGGTCACCCATCCAATCTTCCAGACTGTGTTTGAAGAGGGCCAATGAGGTGTTCTGTTTGACATGATGTGGGAGTCTGTTCCAAAGGTGTGGTAACCTCTTAGAGAAAAAAATCTGTCATTCCAGCAGATTTTATTAATGTCACATACCAGCTTAAGGTCTTTAGAGTGAGTAACCTGTGTACCATTTGACTTTCCCAAATCCAAGTCCTCTTACAGCCAAACATCTGACCTGCTGATCCTAAATCTCAACATAAGACGAATTACCAACAAGCTAACAGACCTACATGCATTCATAGCTCACTACAACCCTGTTATACTCACCATTACAGAGTCTTGGCTTAAACCCAGTATCCAAGATGAAGACTTTCTCCCCCCAGGGTATAATACACTTAGATCTGATAGAACAAGCAGTAAAGGAGGAGGAGTAGACATTCTCTTTAAAAACACCCTTAACCTCCAACTTCTGCACACCACACCACCCACATTTCAAAATGCTGAAGTCCTATTTTCTGTCCTCTCCTTAAGAAACACCAGGAAGATCAATACAATATGATGTACATACCTCCAGGCAATAACTCACTCATAATAGAAGACATCCTACACTGAACAAAGGACAACCTACCACAGGAAACAATCCTACTAGGTGACCTTAACATCAACTGGACAGCCTGTAACTCCAGCAGCCCCCTCTACACATATCAACTTATATGGATTCTCTCAACTAATTGAAGAACCAACCAGAATAGACAAAAAAAAAAAAGAATCTGTATTGGACTGGACACTAACCAACTATCTCAAGCAGAATTATACAGTAGGCTGTCTCCCAGATGATCTAAGTGATCATCTCCCCACCTTCCTACTCCACAAACACTCTGATCACCCCAAACCAGTTGTATACAAAATAGTACGAGATGACCGTAACCTTACCCCACAATAGTTATATACAGTCCTAAGCCACTGCAACTGGGAACCACTACGAACACTAGGGTTAGACCACGCAGTAGAATACTTCAATACTACCTTCTCTAACATTCTTAACAGTCTTGCTCCCAGCAGAAGGATCAGAGGTAGGGATAACTAAGCACCCTGGCTAAGTAAGGACACTAGAGCCTTGCTAAAAGCCAGAGATAAAGCCTGGAAAATCTGGAAAACTGGCAATAGCCCCAGCTCCAGGCAATACTATCAACAGCTTAGAAACAAGACCAAGGCTGAATCCAAAATAAACAAACAAAACTATTTTCTTAGTGCCCAAAGCAAATATTCAAAAAATCCACAAAAAATCTGGCATGCCATTAACTCCCTACTAAAGCCAGGCAAAACCACTAGTCCAGCACCCAACTATACAGACAATACCCTAGACATAGCTTCTAAATTTAATAACCATTTTACTAAGCCCATCTTAGCTCTGTCCAGTTAAATAACCAAAAATAGCCTACCTCAATCGAAATCCAGCCTATCCCACAGTACCCCCTCTTTTCGCCTATCACCTGTGCCCACCTCAACTATCAAAAAACTTCTCCTAAAACTAAAACCAACCACACTGGCAGCTGATAACATACCTGCTGCATACCTAAAAATGGCTAGTGACTCCCTATCATATCTTGTCTCCATCCTAATCAACAGCTCCATACAAGAATCCTACATACCCAAACTCTGGAAAGTATCTCACATCATTCCTCTCCATAAAGGAGGTAACTTCTCCAACTACTGACTTATTGCCATCCTGTGCCCCCTATCAAAAATTCTTGAGAAATGCATCCACTTGCAGGTGATGACATTTCTTAACAAACACAATCTCCGATCTACCACACAACACGATTTCTGTCCACATCACACTACCTTCGCCCTTCTGTCCTTCACTAATCATATCAACCTTTACAGAAATGATAACACATATGTATCAGCCATTTTCCTAGACCTCTCAAAGGCATTTGACATGGTCTCCCACTCCATCCTACTAGACTCACTAACATCACTATCCTTCACCTCCTCTACTATTGCCTGGTTCAGCAGCTACCTATCTGACAGGCAACAATCTGTCCAGTGGAAAAGAAATCTGTCTCCACAACTTCCAAACACCATAGGAGTCCCACAGGGCTCTATACTGGTCCTACTATTTTCTATATTCACAAATAACCTCAATAGCTTTACAAAGCAGGCCACACTCATTCAATATGCAGATGATTCAACCCTGATCTGCTCCGCCTCAATTCCCACCACCCTACAAACACTCACTCAGGATACCTTCAACTCTGTAGAAAAAATTATCTCAGGTATCCAACTAATTCTAAATCCCAAAAGACAAAATTGCTACTATTTTCTCCTAATAGATCAACCCCCCCTCTTCTTTACCATAACATCTAAGGACAGCACCACCATTTCCTCCTCTAATCACACTAAATGTCTGGGCAATGAAATTGACAATAATCACTATGATGTCCACATCTCACATACCATAAAACTAGTACACAAAAAGCTATGCTCCCTATACAGGCATAAGTCCTTCTCTCACAAAAAGCTAGAGTTAATCTTGCACAAAGCTACCTCCTCTCAACTCTATTATATGCAGCACCAATCTTCACTCAAATCAGAAAGTGTGACCTAAACAAACTAAAATCATGCTACAATAAAATAACCAAGTTTGCTGTTAACTGAACCTATAGAACCCATCACTGTACTGCACTAAAAGTACTAACATGGCTTGAGTTACCACAGCTACGTAACTATCGCCAGCTGGGTGCAGCCTACAGTATTCTCAAATACCCTGAACTCCCCTCAATATCCAGTCTTCTTACTGTCTAAACTGCAAACCGGTACCTCAGATCTAGTGAAAATCTCTCTTCTCCATCACCAAGGCCAATAATAATGCAGGGAAAGCACTCTGCTCCCAAACCATTGCCAGAAATTGGAACTCTCTACCCCATTCCATGTCCACTGCCCCCTCCATCTCTATATTCAAAAACTCCCCCAAATCACATTTTCTTAGTACCTTGTTATGTCCCTGTATCACATAACCTTACTCATACTGCTATTAACTCTCCAAATTGCTCTCTCATCACCTGCTTGATCTCTGATTACCTGCATGTTTGTTCATTTGAAAAGTTGAACTTTTAACTGTAGAATTTACTTAATATATTTTCTTCTCTTACCAGTGTATAACTGACATTGTCATTTTACTTATTTTCTATACCATCATTTATTTGGAGTGTTTTTAGTTATTTCTTGTTATATTACTATGTTCACCATATATGTTGTAGCCTGTTTACTACATCTTATTTGTGTATTATACTTGCTGTAATGTTTTTGTACAACTAGATGCCAGAGCTTTTCTCCCCAGGCCGCTGCTAAAAATGGACCTGGTCCAGTCAGAATTCCCCGGTTAACAAATGTAAAATAAATAAAATAATAATAAAAATGAAGCATTTCTAATAATGCAGGGTCAGAGATTGCCTTATATGCAAGGCAGAGATCACCTCTGAGTAGTCTGTATGAAACAGAATAAAGTGACAGTGATTCCTCAAAACAAAATGTTTAGTTAACTTATTAATTCTTAACTCAGCTGAATGCACTTTTTTCTGTATATTTTTTTCTCATTTGCCAGAAAACCATCATGCCTCCGCAGTTGTATGTACCCCCGTTAATTTCCTGGAAGTGAGGGACCACTCTACAGTCCCTTGGGGTGGCAGGTTATATGAGGGACCATTATCCAGGCAGATGTTGTAGGGAGTGTTTATGCTATCCCAGGCATCCCATCAATTGAGAGTCTTTCTGCTACAGCCGTACCTCTCAAGTGTACCTCATTATGAGGAACGTACCTCATTTGGGGTCTTAAAAAGTTCATGTTCCTCATAGTTCCTCAATGTTCCACATTGTCACACATTCAGTGTTAGGAATTTTTTATGTGAAATCCATGATAAATAGAAATGAATCATATTAATTCATTAAAAGATCTTCTTTATAGGTAAAAGCAGCATATTTTAACCATCCTATGGCCTTCCTAGGTGAAGGTGTTCGTAAGCCATTAGTATGTGTTCCACATTTTGTCAAATTGTTCTACATTATGAGGGCTAGTGTTCCTCATTTTGGAGTTGGAAGGTTGAGAGCTATACAGCCCTAACACCCCCCCCCTCAGGTGGAGATTTACATACCTGCATCACAGTGACTAACACTATACCAGTACATGCCTGCATGCTCCATCACATGTGAAGTATTGGAGATACCATCACTGGCTTGGACAACCATAGTGGCTGCCTCCTCCTCACCATTTGCTGGTTTTAGTGGGTGCATGAGATCTTTGTCCTACACCACCAGAGTGGCAGGCAAAGTCAGCTGGGAAACCACCTCATTCCCCTCCCCTTCCCTCCCTAGATAGTCACTGACTATACTCCTTGTCAGCACCATTAGTCACCCAAGCTGCTAATTGAACCTGGGCTGGGTCACTTCAGTGACAGGGTTTTATCCCTCTATGAGAATGGGGGTGGCTTCTGCTGAGCACACTTTTTGGTAAATAATGAATTTTAGGTTGCATTACAAAAATTTGAGTTCATTCAAAATGTAATGGCTTAAAATTATTTACAGCAACCTTTTTGTAAAATTAACAGTGCCAGAATACCCTGTGCAGAGCTGGATCTTGGTCAAATTGAACTCTAGGCAGGGTAGTGGATTGCCCCCAATGCAGTCATACCAATATCCCATTATTTGGATATCTCTTTATTTTTCTCTCTGTCTCTCCCTAGCTACAAGAAAAAAATGTTCAAAATATCACTGTGCATACTATTTTCTTTTTTACTTTTATAGTAATCACAGATTTGTATTTAATTTAAAATATTTCATATTTTACAGCAAAACACTGACATACATTTGCTAAACAAAACAAAGCAATGGAAACAGTTATCTTCAGCAACATTAAACTTCTCTTCCACTAAAACTCATATGTATTGAAAATATGTATGGCAACCCATTAGACTATAAAAGATGTGATGAAATTCATAGTCAAATATCAGAGTGAAGCATTAATTATTGGCTATGTAAAAGGTGCAGGAATGCAAAAGATAAATGTATAATTCATTTGCTAACAGCTTGGGACAGCTGGATGCAAGTGTCCCTTTTTAGGAACAGCCCAGGAATACTGCCTAATGAAATGACTTAGTCAGAGTCACATACTAGACAAATGAAGTCTTGAGGAATCAAACCATGCACTACAGAAGCAGATCATTAACATCTCATAGCCTTACTCATTTGAAATAAGTATTGATCATACTTTTTGCAGCCCAAAACAATGCATTTCACATGTGTGCCTAAAAATGCTAAATTAAAAATATATGCATGCATTTAAATTGCCTATTTCTCCAAAGTACTGTATGTTAAGTGCCTTGGCCAAGGTCACTCAGTATGTAAATGAAGGAGGAAAGATTCAAACCCTGCATCCTTGCCACAGAAAGCAGCTCATTAAGAAGTCAGAGCTACAGTCCTCTGAACTAACTGGAGTAACAGCTTTTAATTGAATGCAGAAATCCTTTACAATTCAGTCTTGTAGAGAAGACTGTATCAAAGTAAAATCCAACAATGATTACATAATGGATGCCTAAGATCAGATGGTTCTGATCTTCACTCTAAATAATTCCACACTGTAAAACTTGACAAATGTTAACCCCTCAGAAGTTGCTGGACACTGTAAAGAAGGCATTGCAAACATATACAACTAAAATCAACATGTTTAGAAAATATTTTGTAATATAGGCCTATTAATGAATTAATTCATTCTTTATTGCAAGTAATAAACACAATTAAAGACAATACAAATGCTGTACCAGTTTTTCTTCAGCAACCTACAAGTCATACAAAAATCAGAAATATTACTACATATCAATTATCTATTTTTTTTTTCGGGAGGGCTTCCATGCTTTCAGGATACCCACATCTCATTGTTGACTTTATGCCTTCTCTGTCATCAAGAATAGCTATCCCCTTTGACATCAGTCTGTACTGGTCCGACCTACTTGAATGGTTGATAATACCATACATTTGCAGCATACATTCCAGAGTCATATGACTCATATTTGGATAAATGGGACAGAACCTATGCACAGTAAAGAATACCATCATCCCATTACTTGTCTGTCTCACCCCAATTACCATAAACATTGTTAAAACCTGTCAGTGTACATACTACACTAATAGTACATACTACTACTACTTTACTTTTACAATTACCACAGAAAATTGGATTTCATTAAAAACTTTTATTCCCAATTTTATGGAAAAATGCTAACAGCGATTTTCTAAACAAAATACTCTTGATTTAACATGAGAAACAGTAAGTGTCTCTTCCCTTAAAACTCACATTTAGTGAAAATGCATTGGGTGACCTGTTAAACTACAATATACTTGCTGTGAATCATACAGTGAAGTATTAATTAGTGGCTTTGTGAAGAGTGCAGTAATTCAAAAGTTGGATGTGTAAAGCATTTCCTAAAAGCCTTGACCAGCCCATTGGATGCTAGTATCCATTTTCAGGAGTAGTCCAGGAGTACTGTCTGGTGAAGTATCTTGGTCAGAGTCAGAAAGAAGACAAATGAAAGCTGAAGGAATCAAATTCTGCACTACAAGAAGCAGCTCTTTAACAGTACATAGCCTTTCTTATTTGCACTTAGTGCTAGACAAACTGTTGTATCCCAAACATAGGGCATTCCACACATTTGTGTCTGCAAAAACAAGCAAAATTAAAAATGTATTCATTAAAAAAAGACTTCATGCTGGTCAATTTATTCACAACTAATTGACTGTAAACGTTCAACAGAAGATGGAAATCAAGCATCACATCCAAATAAACATGGCTGATATGATGATGATCCTGTTTAGACATGCGCACACACACACACACACACACACACACACACACACACACACACACACACACACACACACACACACACACACACACACGTGTGCTATGTTTCATTGTCTGGTGAATACAGTGATGCTGTAGGACATTGTATTCCCCTGCTGTATGACTATACAGCTCCTGCATCCTGTGCTGTTAAGACAATCTTTTAAAAAGACCAAGAGGGTGTTTAGATAAAAAAAAAACTGCTTAGATTAGAACTTTGTCACAGAGACAAACCCATGCTTCTGATTTGAGCTTCAGGAAGTCTTGCACATTGGCTCAGACTCCAAACCAATGAGAGAGGTGCTTTGTCATTGGGAAGCAGTTTGATGTAGTGTGAAGTAGGTATTTTGCCACAAAGCAATACAGAGGAGAATAGTAGTTTAATGTTTTAGTAACAATTGGCATAGTAATTAGATTTTTAAATGTTTTCGGGAGGAATGGCTTGGTAGTTTTTTTTTTAATATTTTTATGGCTGAGTTAGGCTCTGCAGCTAGCTGTCTAGGTCACCTTGAGCTATATCCAGCCCCGACCCTGCATATATCTGCATTACATTTTAACATTGGACTTCTAGATTAACTATGCAATATTTTATTGGCTTCATGGAAGATAAGGAGAGAGCCCTGACAATGACCATGAATAGATTAGTGGTCTAATTGCTGGAACAGTTGCTTATGAATGGAAGATAAAGAAGAGGCTGAGTCTATTCATATATTTCAAGGTGGTAGAGAAGGAAAGCATTCTCATAAAAGCATGGTCCATTCATGCTCTTCATTAAAGACCAGAAAGGCAATGAAGGCATTTGTACAAGGAGGGTCAGATTATCTGTAGGCTTACATCACTCACAAAAAAAAATGACAATCCTATGCAATGACAGTTGCAATGCTTAGCTCCAAAATGTCAAATGGGCATGCACGGGGAAGTGACATGGTTAATTACAAAATCCATGACCCCACTTGAGATTATCACAGGTCATGGCTCCACACGTGGTACCCAATTCTTATCACATAAAGAATGGATGAGCCATAGGGCTCTCATCCCAAGCAGAAAGAGTAAATGTTCCACATAGCTCAGTGGAGTAATGGAGAAGGAGAGGCTGAATGTTCAGATTTGGGTGCAGGAATAACAGCTATATGGTATAGCTCATCAAAGAAAAAGGTGTTTTTTTGTATCAAACTATCTTTAATTATTTCAATGTATATTTCTCATGTTTTTAAATCATGATAACCAGAGTGCCTTGTTCATTTTTTAACACTGTCATGACTCTTTGCCATCCCAGGTTTTGGTTTGCTCTTAAAGAGGAGATTTAAAACAAAGAAAAACAGTTTTCACTAAAGTCTGTTCAGGGAACTTAGCTGCTCAAGAGAATATGATGTCACTTTGTTTTCCCTCAAGTACTGAGGGGAAAAATAGAATAAAATGAGAGAAGTTAGCAGTTCAACCCTTTATAAATGAAATGTAGCATTCAGTGGAATGTTTATTGCATATTTATATATCAAAGTCCATTGGTTTCGACCATATAAGCTGAGTCTGCCATTCAACAAAAGCACTACTATACCGGACAAAACCAAAAAAGTTGGTAGAGGTCCTTCCACCACAACACCTATGCTGGGAGTTGCCCCCTTTGGACATCCCCATTTTAATCAGAGCACTACAATATCTCAGAAAATAATTTATTCTGTGCACAGCTACACAGGCTGCTTCATTAAACATAAACTTGACTTTTTAACAAGAATATAACTTGACCAACTAGGCTTCAGTCAAATGAATCATAATATATCAGACCTTAAGAGAAGATTTCAGAGCATGCCACATCTTTAATGCAATTTATACAACAAATGTATTTATCCTTTGCTGATAGGGTTAGTCTCACTAGACTAGTAGCTTCTTTTCAGGGAAAGACCTGAGGTGGTATTTAGACTACTAAGGGAAATTTGGCCAGGGCATCAGGGAACTTCCCCTACTCTTGGTAGTTGGAGGAAGGGTTTGTGCTTTACACATCCTGACTTCCTGTTTCCTGTTGAGGCACAGAGGCAGCTACCAGGAACAGGAAGAAATATGGCTGATTCAGCTTTAGCTGAAAATGAAGTGAGGGTTGATGAAAATATAACTGAAATGGTAGACTTGCTATCAGAAGTTTTTTCTGATGTTGTGGGTGCAGAAAAAACAGTGATATTGGAAGAAAATGGGATTGTAGCTGTAACAGAGATGGATTTAGAGGAAAACTTTCAGAGAAGATTGTTTGAAGGAGAGACAGTTACCTCTGAGAAATGCATAATTACAGCCTTTCAATTGGGAGGGTTGTAGGATGATTATTTCAAAGAAATGGTAAACCAAAGTGAATCAGAAAGTGAAGCAGCAATTTCATGGATTGACATCATGGAGAAAATAGAAGAAGAAAAAGGAGAAGAAGAGAATGTGACAGAAAAAAATTCAAGAGACAAAAACTTATGCACAAACTGTGAGAGAAGGAGCAAAGAAGAAAGAAAAAAATAAAAGAAACAAAAATGAAGTATACAGTATGTGTCAGCTGTAAAAAAGAAGAAAGTCTGGACAGGTATAACATTTAGGACTCTGTCATAGCACCTCTGGGTGCCAAAGCAAAAGAAGTAAGAGCATTAATTTTAATTAATAAGGAGACTTTTTGCGACTTGATATTTGAGACTAGGCAGGCCATGGAAACTTTTGTGGGTGCATATGAACCAAAGAAAAACATTTATCCATGGTCAGAATATGTCTTGTAATTGTTTTACAGACAAACAAAAAAATATAATGATCCAGTTTAGAACTGAAGTTGAAGCAAAAGAACTGAAAAAAATTGTTAACTGTGCACAAAGAAGTAATGGACACTACAAAAGTATATGATGAAAGAGGACTATGAACTGGGGATGTGAATGTGGAGTAATACTGAAAATGGAAACTGATAATGTTATACACATACCTAGTATTATTAATGTTCATGGTAATAATAGGGGTTTGTAAAATACAGGGGTCACCCAAAATGTGTTATTTTTGTAGAACAAATCATTTAATCAATGAATGTGATAAAAAAATATGTTATTTGTGTAGTAAAATAAAGCATAATGCAAAAAAATGTGATTTAAAGTGCAAAAAAGGTGGCAATACCAGTCATTCATGGCTAGAATGTGAAATGAATGTGCAAGAAAATGAAAATTAATTTATACATGATAAAGAGATAGTAGAATGTGTTATACAAGAAAATGTACAAAAAGATGTAACTGATAAAGAGGTTATATATGAAGTTAAAGAAAATAATAAGGAAAAAGAAACAGAGGAGACAAGTGAGGAAGAAGTGGATTGGTGTACAGTAAGAAATAAAAAGAATTTGATAGGGAAAAGAGTTGAAGAAGGGATAAGAAAAATCAAAAATGTAATGCTTAGAGAAAATAAGAAAGGAAAGGGATAAATATTTTATTATACTAACTCTTCTTAAAAGCTGAAAATATTAGCTTTAAATGTGAACAGTATGAAAAATCTTAAAAGGAGAATAGGTATATTACAATAGTGTGATGCAGTAGATGCACATATTATTGTTTTAGAAGATATCAGATTATTAACAGAGGAAGAAAGAACACAAACTGACACATTTTGGAATGATGTGGTAGTTTGGAACATGGGGAAAAAACAAGCTCGGGTATATATATATATATACATATATATATATATATATATATATATATATATATATATATATATATATATATAATATGTCAAGAAAGCATTAAAATAGTAGATATAACCATAGTGGAATTAGGCCGAACTATGGTAATAGACATGCGATGGAAAAAATATGTCTTTAGAATTATAGCATTATATACATATGTAACAAAAAAGAGAGAGAAATTATGTTTAAAAATATTCTTGAATATGTTTGTGTAAATATGGACATTATAGTGGTGGGTGATTAAGGAAAAATAAGAGCAATTGTGATGTTAAAATGGCTAAAGAAGTTATGAGAAATGGAAAGTTAAGTGTATAGGAGAATAACTACTGGACCTATAAAAGGACTGAAATTAGGACATAAATTGATTCTTTTTTAATATCCGATAGTTTAAAAGTTATAAAAAAGAATTAAGTATGCTGGATTTTCAGATCATGTGGCGATATGGGTTAAAGTACAGGAAAATGAACAATATATAAGAACAGAAAAAGGAATAAAGAGAATTAATGAAAATTAATTAGATTTAGAAGAGAAGAAAGAACTTATGGAATTATGGAAAAATCATATGACTAAGAGGGAGTTTTATGAGAATTGGACTGCTTGGTGGCTTAATTTTAAAGAAAATAAAAAAAAGTATTGTAGAATGTATAAGGAAGAAAAAAAGAAAAGAAAAAGAGAGATATAAAATATTAAGTCAAGAAACATTTAGAGACTTATTAGAAAAGAAAAATTCATTTTATGAAAAAGAAAGAGAAATACATAAAATGAACCAAATTAAAATTAACAATGTGTTATATGAGTAAAAATATTGTTTACAAGGTAGGAAAGAAAATGTAGCACCATATCTGAGTAAAATAATAAAAGAAGGAAAAACAATAAGAGAATTAAAAAAATAAGGAAGATAAGCAAATAAGACAGCAAGAGGGAATATATGAAATAATTAAAGAATATGTATTGGAATTATTTGTTAAGAGAAAAGAAAACATAGAACAAATTTATAAAGGTGAAAATTTAATTAAGGAAATATAATGAGTATTTAGGACAAAAAATAACCATGAAAGAATTGAATGAAATTCTAAAAGATATTAACATGAATTCTGCAATAGGAATGGATGGAATTGCATATGGTATATATAAAGAAATGAAAGAGTGGCAAAAAATAATTTTTATAGAAGTTATGAATGTATGGTTAGAAACTGTAATTAAAGAGAAAGAGATATGTACAGAAGTTATAAAATTTATATTTAAAAAAATGAAATAAAGAGGAGATAAAAATTGGAGACCTACAGATTATAATTTTTATATGAGAATAATAACAAAAATACTACAGAAAAAAATGGATAGAATATATGACCAAAATGTATTTGGAAGAAAAGGAAGTCAAAAGTTATTATGGATAATAAGAAAAATAATTGATGATATTATAAATAAAAATGTAGAATCGAAGGTTATGATAGGGGATATAAATAAAACTTATGATAATATTCAATATAAATAATTATGGAGACTTTTGCAGGCATATGATGTAAGCAAGAATATTACAAGTAATGAAATCTGTTTATGAAAGGAACTATGTGAAACTAAATGTAAATGTCTGGATTGGGAAAGAAATAAAAATAGAATGTTGAATAAAGCAGGGCTGCCCAGCTAGTAGTGTAATTATCTCTTTAGTTATGAATGTAATATTGACAGAAATTAATAAAATGTCCAGTAGTGGTGAATACAAAATGATGAAGGAAGTACAATTACCATTTATGTATAATTATGTGGATGATATTGTATTAATTGTTAAAAATAAAGTATGGATGAAAAAAGTAAATGAAAACTTAAGTATAAATAAAAAATGGTTTAAGTATAAATAAGGAGAAAAGTAAAGGATTTGGTTTTGAAGGTATGATGGGAGGTGTTGAGTTCGATGCAAACTATATAGATATATTAGGAATAACATTTGGAAGGAACGAATACAGACAACAATGGCATAATGTACTCAAAGAAGTAAAGATGTGACTAATTTTTGGAAATCATATATTCATATAGAAAAAAGCACACTTGTTGAACACCATGGTAGTAAGAAAAATTGCTTATGTTGCTAACATCTATATGATTCCTATTAAGCATGAAATGGAATTAATGATGATTATATTCTCTTTTATAAGGGGTTCTAGACTGAATCCAGTCAAAAGAGGGATTCTGTATATGAAAGAAGAGCAAGAAGGTTTGGGTTTAATAAGCTGAATAGTACATGCAGCATCTTTAATTTTATATAAGGTATTAAAAGTAATTATGAAGGAAAATAAAAACTTGACGAACATTCAGTACCACGGAGCCAAAGAACACTATTGCATTAACGTTCTTTATTTGAAGATCAACGTTTTCGCCTCCGCTATGCGGAAGCTTCCTCAGAAAAGCAAACAATAAAAGTTAAAAGCCACAAGTTTTTAAAATCAGTGATCCATAATGTCACTTCCTTGGATACTTTGTAACCAAGGTAATCAAAAAAAGAAAAGAAAAAGTGTCGCTGAAATTAAAACAATTGCAGTGTGTTTTATATAAAAATAGTAACTTGGCTAGTAAAACAAATTGCTATGAACATGAAAAATTTTAAACATGACATTTCATTACCATAAATGCATAAAAAGTGTAAGAAAATGAACTAAAAGTCACTCTAGCACTCTACATTAAAAATTGATGGCCAGTTCAGGTTACTAAGGAGAAGAAGCATTGCTTAGAAGTATATTCGTATCATCTCATGTAACTTTTATATCTTAAGATGGAAGAGATGTTGCAACATTCATTTAGGCCAGGATGTGAGAAAGCATCAAGACCAATTTGCCACTCTAATTCCCTCATCTCCAAAACCAGAGGTTGAGGCCCCCCTCTAACACCCACAGTGACATGTTCAATCCCCATAAATTGAAAACTATGTCCCATGTTGTTCAAGATGTGTTTAGACAGTGCATTGTCCATCTTTTTGTTTTTTATAGCATAAAGATGCTGATAGATGCGGTCGCTGAACTTGCGATCTGTTTTCCCTATATAGAAACAGGGGCAGCAGACGCAAAAAGCAGCATAAACCACAGATTTAGTATTACAGTTAATTTTTGAAGTAATAATGTATTTCCTATCCCTGATAGTGAAGGAGCTACCCAACCTTAAATGTTTACATCTATTGCAAAAGCCACAGCAAGCTGTACCAGTTTGTCTAATGGGCCAAGAAGATGGCCTAGATCTTTGCAGTAGTTCTTTCAAATTGTTCCCTCTTCTGTACACAACAGAAGGACAGGGACCCAATTTTTGAAGAAGTGTAGGGTTGTTGTGAATAAAGTACCAGTTCTTTTTTATGATAGCCCAAATGGCACCAACATGTCTGCTAAATGTTAAGACAAAACTGGTCTTAAAAGCAGCTGCAGGGTAAGTAACATTATTATTCATGGTGGCCCCTAAGTATTCATCGGCCATATCGTCCGTTGGTTCTCCATTTGGTGGGATAAGCCCTTTCCAATTACTTGATAATAGAGGTTTATAGAAACCATTGTCCCTTTTCATGAGAACCTCATCAATCAGGTCGTCGATCAATGGGGCAGGATAACCCCTGTTACAAAACATGTCTTTTAAAAGGGAACATTCCAAATTGAATGCTTCAAGTGTGCTACACATGCGAACAGCCCTAACTAATTGACCTTTGACAATCGATCTTTATTGTTTGGGCGGATGATTGCTAGAACAGTGTAAGAAAGCATTACAATAAGTCGGTTTCCTATGAATACAGGACAGGAAACAGTTGTTAACCAAATCCTTTACTAATCTCACATCTAGATAATCAATGTCAGTAGTAGAAAATTTATAGGTGAATTTTAAAAATGTGGTAGAACCATTCATAAATTTAATCAGGTCAGCTACTTCACTTTCACCCCCATCAACTAAGATGAACACATCATCTAAGAAGCGCGTGTAGTATTTAACAATGTTCTTGAACAATGGGTTAACTTTCAAAGATGTTTTCTCCCAATAAGCAACAACCAAATTAACTACACGCCCCACAGGGGACCCTGTGATACCCTGTTTTTGAAGGTAATACTGGTTGTTGAAAAGAAAAAAAATTAGAAGTTAGTACTATATCTAACAATTGGGTGGCAATAGTTATGTCCTCCTTTGTGGCATCAAGACTCAACAGCATCAGTTCGACCCATTCAACTGCTTCCTGATGCGGGATGGACGTGTACAAGTCAACCACGTCGATCGTTAGGAAGTTCAGAGATGGGACGAAAGTGATGCCGTTGATGGTTTCCAAAAAGGACCAAGAGTCCTTACAAATCTCGGGGACCTGTTTTAGGTATTTTGAAATGATCCCATCAATAACTCTAGCACATGGGTTTGTGATAGCGCATCTACCATCTATCAAAGCCCTCATTGGTGGGTTCACAAGGTCTTTGTGCATTTTAGGAATGCCGAACATCACGGGTACTTTAGGAGATAAGATGTTAGTGAAATTGAATGTGTCAATATCTATTTGGCCATCAATAAATAAATCCCTAAAATACCCTCTAATCCTATTGTGAACCCCCACCATCTCATTGAGGGAAGAACATTCATAGGCTACAGAATCCAGTACTAGGTGCATCCTACTATTGTAGTCGGCATTGTCAAAAATGACCAAACCACCCCCTTTATCAGGTTTCATAACCCTAACAGGTAGCCCACATAAATTGTTCAAGGCCTTCGTTAGGTCTCTTCCATCTTAAGATATAAAAGTTACATGAGATGATACGAATATACTTCTAAGCAATGCTTCTTCTCCTTAGTAACCTGAACTGGCCATCAATTTTTAATGTAGAGTGCTAGAGTGACTTTTAGTTCATTTTCTTACACTTTTTATGCATTTATGGTAATGAAATGTCATGTTTAAAAATTTTTCATGTTCATAGCAATTTGTTTTACTAGCCAAGTTACTATTTTTATATAAAACACACTGCAATTGTTTTATTTCAGCGACACTTTTTCTTTTCTTTTTTTGATTACCTTGGTTACAAAGTATCCAAGGAAGTGACATCATGGATCACTGATTTTAAAAACTTGTGGCTTTTAACTTTTATTGTTTGCTTTTCTGAGGAAGCTTCCGCATAGCGTAGGCGAAAACGTTGATCTTCAAATAAAGAACGTTAATGCAATAGTGTTCTTTGGCTCCGTGGTACTGAATTCTCGTTTGTTACTGTTTTTCCTGTTTGGTGTTCACTAGAAAATAAAAACTTAATAGAACTGATACTATATTATAAATACAAAGAACTGTGGGAATGAATGGAAGTTAAAAAACAAAGTAAAAGCATTGTGAATGAAGAAGTGAAAGAGTACCAAAACAAAATTGTGTTATGGAAAATAAAAAAAGAATATATGAGAGAAAAATAGAAAGGAATGGTACTTAAGTATTATGAAAGCATTTTATTGTATTGGTCCATGGAACATTTTAGAAATAGATAAGAAAAAAGCCATAATGATGAGATATAATAACTATAAAAAGATTAAAGAATGTAATGATTTTTATGGAGAGTGGCTAGTAGAAAATTCCTGGTTAAGGCAAATATGCCATACAAAAAAGCAAGATAGAATATGTAATAAATGTGGAGAGTTTGAGACTAATGAGCATGTGTTTTTGAAATGTGAAAGAGTTAATTTTTGGAAAGAAATATGTAAATATAATAGGGTGAAAAGTTTGTTAAACTTTGAACAAATAAATATGGACATAATAGAATTTGGTTATTATGGTACACATAAACAGGAAGAAGTGAAGAAAATGGACAGTAATGTTTTATGTTTCATGGACTATGTGGAACGAGAGACTAAATGTAATTAAATACAATGGAAAATGGACTTTGACAAAGATTTAGGAAAAAATAATGTTTTGGTTGTGGATAAAAGAGTGGGGGATGCTTAAATTGAAGTGTATAATGTATGGGGATTTGTAAATAGACGTAAATAATGTAAATATGTAGATGATAAATAATGTATATATCAATAAAAACAACCTACTCTTTTTGTTTATGGGGATACTGTATACAGTCACACTTCCTGCTTCCAGTCAAAGCATGAAGGCAGCAGAGAGAAGCAGGGAGTAGAAACGGGGTGCTCTGTATTTGGAGAAAGCAGTAATGAAAAAAGGTGATTTTTCAAAAAATGAGGATGAAGGATTGAGAAGGTACAGCCAGGTGAGCCTGTAAGACAAAGAGAAAATGAAAGCATTAAGGAAGACAAGAAAGCGGTTGAGCTTTCTCAAAAGAGCCATACTGATGGAGGCAGTAAAGCAGTGGAGTTGGTGATGGATTTGGAAGAGATTTTTCAATAAAATCTTTTTAGAGACAAAGTTGTGTACACAGGAATGTGTTGTTACAACCCTCCAGTTGGGAGAGTTATCATAAGCGAGCCAGAGAGCAATAAAGCTATGTCATGGGAGGATCTGATGGAAAAAAATTCAATAGGATGAAGAAATTGTTATGAAGGGAAAATCTTATACAGAGACAGTGAAGGCAGGAGTGGAGAATAGGAAATAATTAGTACCAGTTGTAAAGAATAAGATACTTTTTATAGTGTGTATTGAGAACAAGGTAGACATTGAATGGGATGAGGTAATTACACCACTAGGAATCAAAGCAAGTGAGGTAAGAGCTTTTATACATATAAAAAGTGACATTTTGTGATATTATTTTTGAGATTAGACAGATAATGGGAAACTTTCTAGAAGAATGTGATAAGAAGAAAAACAGTATGGCATGGAATCCATATGTAATTAAAGCTTTTTATAGAGACAAAGAAAAATATTAATATGTAGTTTATGACTAAAATAGAAAATGAGACTTTAAAAAAGACATTTTTTGAAGTTATGTAAAAATGCATTGAATAAGTCAAATGTGCATGATAATAGAGGTTTGTGGACCAGGGCATGCGATTGCAATGTGATTTTGAAAATTGAAAATAAGATTATTGTGCATATAACAAGTATTATAAATGCTGAAGGCATTGAAAGTATGGTAAAATATTGGGGACAGCCCAAAACATGTTTTTTATGTGGTAATTATAATTATTTAATTAGAATTGTGTTAAAATAAGATGTTTTACATATATGCAATGAACTGTAAATTGAGATGGTTATAAAATTAATAAAAATTGACATTTGGGGGGATGTGACGAAAAAGTGAAGAAGATAGAGTTAGGAATTGTAGAAATATCAACAGAGCAAGGTCAAAAGGGCACACTTATGCAGAAACAGCTAGAAACAGTTGAAACACAAATAGAAACAATGGCTAGAGAACAAGTAGTACAAAAAGTTAGTATGCAGGTAGAACTTAATGCAGAAAAACTTGAAGAAGAAGAGTCAGGGTTAAGTGTTAGTAATGGTGTTAAATGGAATATAGTTAAACAAAAAATTCTATTGGTAAAAAGTGCAAGAAAAGAAAAGAAAAATTGAAGATGGATTTAAAAAGGAAAAATAGAAAGGGAAAGGATGAATATATATATATATATATATATATATATATATATATATATATATATATATATATATATATATATATATATATATATATATATATATATATATATATATATATATATATATATATATATATATATATATATATATATATATATATATATATATATATATATATATCACTTTAAGGCAGAATTATTTTTAAAGTCTTAGCACCTAATGTTAATAGTTTAAACATGTTACAGAGAAAATAAGGATTTTGTAGTAGTGTAAAAAGCAAAATAGTGATATCATTATTCTAGAAGATATTAGACTGTTATCTCAAGTAGAAAGGTATTTATTTATTTTATTTTATTTATTTTACATTTGTTAATAGGGCTAGTCTAACTGGATATATGTCCATTTTCAGTAGAGTCCCGGGGAGAAAAGCTCCACCTTATGCTAAATATAACCGTAGAACACAAAAACACAAATACAACAGAAATGTCAAAATAATACATTACAATACAAAATTGCACTTGAATAACATTGTAAAAACACCATCAGCGAGAACATGAATACAAGGTATAGTAATACATTAGATCTAGGAGCAACTGCCAGGATGAGGGGTTGACAGTTGACATGAGGGGGAGTTAGAAAAAAGTAAGTTAGGATAAAAATGTAATTAATAATTTAATTTCAAAAAGAAATATTCTTTAAAACACACTAATACTTCTCTTCTGCAGTCATCTCCCCTCTCTATTACCTAGCTTCTTACCCAATTTCTCCTTTTATACCTGCACTTGCTATCCTATTCTCCCACCTCACTTTGTTCTACTTATTGTCTATTACTACCTTTCCTAGGAACACCTCCCTCTGGCTTTTATCTCATCTGGCTTTGAAAGCTTACCTTCACATATTTAGTCCTGCTGATTGTTTTTCCTCTACAACTGCTCCAGTCTCTGTGTCTACCCACTCTGTTCGCCCTGCGGGCTCACTCCGCTCCCCTCCCTGCCCCCAATTCCCACCCACCCCCAGGGGTCCTACTCTTATACTATCTAAGCACACCTCTTCCTCTTCCAATTACCCCTCTCTCCACTTCCTATTGGCCTTCTTCTCTTTCATCTCCTATCCCTAACCACTCCCCTCCATAATCTCCACTCCCTCCTATCTTTACTAACTCCCACCTTACATACTTACATCTACACATATATAGAACAAATAGATAATCCGTATAAATGGCTAATCCAACCAACCCTCTTCTAATTCTATTCTATTTTACTATTTTACCACTACCACTTTTAACCAGTGCCTATCTACTCTTGTCATATGACACCCAATATATCCACATACTAACTACCCCAACCAACAAACCAACTTCTCAACCCTTACCACACCTACATGACCATGCAAACATTACATGCTCACATAGCTACCTACATGCAAAGTATCATAGAACACTTCACATTAAATATAATACACTATATCTCAAAAGAGTGTTACCTCTTTACAGCAAATTCCCTAACCCAAGCTATCTAGTACAACTCCTCACAGTAAAGGATGGTGATATTCATCCTAATCCTGGCCCAACAACAACCCCTATCTCACTTCACAACCATAGTCAGTCTTGCAATTATCCCCTTACCAAACCTTCAAACTCTCTTCTACTAGCTCATCTTAATATACGTAGTATCAACAACAAAGTGACTCAACTCCATGCTCTCCTAGAAGTATATTCCTTTGATATTATCTGCCTAACAGAAACATGGCTAAAACCTGCCATCAAAGATAATTAAATTATCCCACCTGGATATAATTTCCTAAGAGTTGACAACTCCAATACTGACATTCTCATCTCTAAACTTGAACTGAACAATGCTAAATCAATCTATATTATCTGTATGTATTTGCCCCTGGTAATAACATAGCCACCTTGGAAAATATCCTCTGCTGACTATCCCAACACCTGCCTCAAGAAACCATAATCCTAGGCAATATAAATTTAGACTGGAATTCCTATAACAGTACTCCTCCTACCACCCACATAAACCTATATGGTTTCTCTCAAACCATTACCTCCCCACCAGAATAAATAAAGCTAACAAGAAAGCAAATACATTAGACAGGATTCTCACAAACAATCCCACTCACTACTATGAGTCTGGAACCCTCCCCGATGATTTAAGTGGCTACTCACTTACCTACATCATCAGACTAAAAGCAAACACCCCTACTCCAATCTCTATCAAACAAATTAGATCCAGAAAGAAATTTAACCCTGACCTGTTCCAAATGGAACTAAGACCATGCAATTGGGTTCCCTTAAAACAACTTCCATTAGATGAAGCTGTTAATTTCTTTAATTCTACCTTCCTAGCCATTCTTAATCACCACACTCCATCCTGACATATTAGAATTAAGGCCAAGTCTGCCCCATGGCTTTCTTATGAAAACAAACACAAAATTAATCTCAGAAATAAACATTGGGCCAAATAGAAAAATACTAAAATCCCTGCTGACCAACAAACATTTAGACAGCTAAGAAATGACACAAAGAAGGCCATACTCTCTGATAAACAAAACTACTACTTACAATATCAACAACCTAACCACAACAACCCACAGAAATTCTGGGCTAGCATTAAGCAGTTACTCCACCCAGGTCAAGCCACTACACCTAACCCTCAAAATACAGATAGGAAAAATCCCATCCATACAGCTAATACCTTCAATACCTTCTTTACAGATGCTATCCAAACACTAGCTTGTCAACTATCACATAATACCTTCACATTACCTTCATACTCTTCTACCCCAACTCTCACTTTTCATTTCAAACCTGTCCCAACCACATTTATCCAAACCCTACTGAATAAACTGAAACCATGCTCCCCTTCTGCAGACCTACTGCCTTCTGAATATGTACAGCTATCATCCAAGGCTGTTGCCTATCCTATTTCCATACTGATCAACAGAACTATTACAGAAGGTTACACCCCCACCTTATGGAAAGTTTCCCATATTACCCCCCTACATAAAGGTGGACATTCCACTGAGCTATCAAACTATCACCCCATTGCCCTACTTTCGCCTTTAGCTAAAATTATGGAAAAATGTATCCATAAACAACTACTCCACCACTTAATAGAAAACAATCGTCTTTCTAACTGTCAACATGGTTTTAGACCTTCACACAGTACTACCACTGCCCTCCTTTCCTTACTGACTACATTAACAGGAACCAAAACCTGAATAATCTTTCTTCTGCTCTATTTATCGACCTGTCTAAAGCATTTGACATGGTAAACCACCAGATTCTCATTAACATACTTAAATCTCTGTCATTAGACCCACTTTCCATAAAATGGTTCCAATCATACCTTAACAAATGACAGCAAGCAGTACTTTGGCAAAACTCCTTATCCACCCAACTACCTGTTTCATTAGGTGTCCCTCAGGGGTCCATACTAGGAACTCTTATTTTCTCTATATTTATTAATGACCTTCATCTAGCTATCCCACAAGCCACTTGTATACAATATGCTGATGACTCCACATTATTATGCTCAGCTACATCCTCCCACAACCTTCACTCTCTCACCAAAAAAATATTCAACATAGTTGAACAATGGTTCGCTCAGCGTTGCCTTCTTTTGAACCCAAAGAAAATCAAACTCCTCTTCACTCCAACTAAAAAAGTACTCTCCTCTACATTTCTCTGTGGCATCTACCAATGGCACAATAATATCTCCAGACTTCACCACCAAACTACTAGGGGTCACCATTGATAATAACCTTAACTTCGACATCAACAATACTATAAAGACTGTCAACAAAAAATTGGCTCTCTCTATAGGATTAAACGCTTCCTTTCTCCTCCTGCTAAAACTACACACTCACTTGATCTCCACTCTCCTTTATGCCTCACCCATTTTTATTAATCTCTCCAAGAATAATCTCAGCAAATTAGAAATGTCCTATAATAACATTGCAAGATTTGCTACAGGCAACCCATTTCGAACCCACCATTGTATAAACTTAAACCAGATAGGATGGTTAGAACTTCAACACCTGATTAAATTTCACCAACTAACCATTGCCCACAACATTCTCTATAAACCTTCCAGCACTCCAAGTTTAACAAACCTCATTACCCCCTATAAAAATCTGAAGTCCTTATGCTCATCATACAAACTTCTTGTATACACCTCTAAACCTCATAACAGGGCTGGGGATTCTCTCTTCTCTAATACTGTTGGCAAATCCTGGAATCTTCTCCCTAGTGACCTAACCTCACTCACCTCTTTATCTCTCTTTAAAAACAGACTTAAACGCTACCTCAAATCATACTGGCTATGCCCCTGTGCCAAACCTGACTAGTCCTATACCTCTACAAACTCAACTTAACTATCTAGTCCTTACTATCCTCTGTTACATTTTCCATTTGACTATACTTTTCTTATCTACCTTTTTCTACATTATTTATATCCTCTTTACATACCTTTTCTTAAGTAAAACCATTCTATCTTCACTACACATTCAACTTCCTTTTCTCTATTTCCTACCTAACCTGTACTATGTCTCCATACACTCTACTCATACTATTTTTTTAACACTTAACCTCAGTGTACATCCTTTTAAAATCCTCCAGGATTTTACTGCACTGTACCATTGTCAATGACTTTTGTTTACTATGATAATTGCTATTTTTTATTATTATAATACCTGATGTTTGTGTATTGTTTATACTTGAACTTTTGAAACATGTCTTTGGAGCTTTTCTCCCCGGGCCTCTACTGAAAATGGACATATATCCAGTTAAACTAGCCTGGTCAATAAATGTAAAATAAATAAATAAATAAAATAAATAAATATATACTCAATTAAAAGCAGATGATAAACATATAACAGTTAAGATAAGCCTGCTAGAAGTAGTGGCAATTTTAGGATTGTATATACTAAGGGGTAGTACTCTGACAAAAAACTGTGAAGAGGAATAGCCAGAAAGGAAACTATATATCCTGACTGAGTTATTTTGGCTGGGGAATAAACAGTATTGCTAAACAGACAGTTTAATCTGGGTTGGTGCATGGACATAGCCATTTTGTTTTAAGGAATGATTTTAGCTGAGTTTTAAAGAGCGGTAATGATGTAAGTAATTGTACATTGCCAGGAAGCCTGTTCCAGATTTTCCTTACAGAATTATCAAAGAGGGAGTCTCCAGCTTTGTTAAAGGATTTCTGAATGGTTACTAGTAATTTATTTGCTGAGCGAAGGGTAGTAAGATTTCTATAGGGAGAAATTAACTTCCTGAGAATAGGAGTATTATTGGGCTGATGAAGTATCTTATGGGTGATAGTAAGTTCTTGAAGTAGTAGCTGATTTTGTAGTTCAAGCGATCCTAATTGTTTAAAATTGAGACAATGGTGAGTTCTAAAAGGTGTGCCAGTGGCAAATCTGGCAATGTTGTTATAGGAGGTTGCTAGTTTGTTAAGGTTACTTTTGGAAAGACTGGTATAGATGGGTGTGGCATAGAGGAGGGTAGAGATTAGGTGGGTGTGGGCAATGGTGGTTCTGGCTTCAGGGGTTAAGAAAGAGTTTATTCTGTACAGAGAGCCAAGTTTTCTGTTAACAGTTTTGATAGTTATGTTGATATGTGCATCAAAGTTCAGATGTTGATCTATTGTTATGCCTAATAGTTTGGTGATTGAGTCTGGAGCAATCGTAGTACCATTACTGGCCTTGACAGTAAGAACAGTAGGTAAAGACTTAATCGCTGGAGTAAAAAGCAGTAGTTTGTTTTTTTGGCATTTAGTAGGAGGCATCGTTGTTGGAACCATTTTTCCACTGAGTTAAATACAGCTTGTGTAATGGATTGAAGGTCATCGAATGAGGAGTCAGTACACACTAGAGTAGAATCATCTGCATATTGAATGCAGGTGGCTTGAGAAATATCTAAATGCAGATTGCTACTAAATATAGAGAAGAGGAGAGGTCCCAGGATAGAGTCTTGTGGGACCCCTAGATTAATAGGAACATGAGATGAAAGGGTATTATTCCAGAGGACAGCTTGTTGTCTGTTTTCTAAATAGGACTTGAACTATTTTAGTGCCTGTGAGCTGAATGAGTGTGTTTTTAGAATGTCCAGAAGTATTTGATGGTTCACTATATCAAAGGCTTTAGAAAGGTCAAGAAAGAGTGCTGCAGAGAGTTTGTTATTGTTACGGTGTTTATTAATGCAATCAGTGAAGGACAAGAGAGCAGTAGTGGTGCTATGGAAAGGTCTAAAGCCATGCTGACAGCCAGATAGTAGGTTATTTTGGAGAAGTGATCAAGCAGTTGCTGGTGGATGCATTTTTCCATTACTTTGGCTAAAGGAGAGAGTAGGGGTATGGGGTGAAAGTTTGAAAGTTCAGTTGAGTTACCACCCTTATGTAATGAGATTATATGAGAGATTTTCCAGAGAGATGGAATGGAGCCTTTGGAAATGGTTCTGATGATAAGAATGGAAATGGGGTAGGATAGTACTTTAGCTGCAATTTGCAGATATTCTGCTGGTAGAAGATCAGCAGAGGGGTTGCAAGGTTTAAGTTTGGTGAGTAGGGTAAAGATATGGGATGTAGGAACTGGCTTAAGTTGAAAGGTTGGGAGTGTGCTAGTCTAAGGGGATGGGAGGGATGAGTTACCAGGAGGTAGGGAGTTGGCAAGAGAATGAACAATTTCAGTCAAGAAGGTATTAATGGTGTCAGCAATCTCATTAAGAAGGTTTGAGGAGAGTCCAGCAGAGGTTGGAGTCTTGGTGTGGCCTGGGTGTAAATGTTTATTTATAGCAGATGAGAAAGCTGGTGGTTTTTGTTGATGTTTGTGCTGGAATTTAAAATAGTAGTTCTTTCTGTCGAGGAGTAATGTGTTTTTGGTGGTATTTCTTAAATGTTTATAGTTCTGGTGGTCTATTGGGTTTTTAGTATTTCTCCATTTAGACCAGATCTTATTTCTTACTAAAATTTTTGTCTAGTCTCTTTTGTAAGCCAAGGAGCAGGTTTACTTCTAGTTCTTATAGATCTAGTAGGGGCATGGTATTCAAGGATTTTTAGGAATTTGGAGTTAAAAAAGGATACTGCTTCCTCAAGATGGAACAGTTTTAAGGGATACCAGTCACAGGCCTGCAGCTCAGCTTGGAAGTTAGATGGATTAAAATCTTTTTTGTTCTGAGTTGTTTTGAAGGTGGTTTGGTTGGGAATAAGGGATTTTTGCCTAATTATATAGGTGAGGTAGTAATCACTTATGTCGTCAGGAAGGGTATTTGCTTTGTAAGAATGGAGATGGCTATTTACTAGTATCCAGTCTAAGGTGCTTTCTTTTTAGTTGGTTTATGGATTCTGGTTGGCGTAGTGATAATTTGTGAGAAACCATGGAGATTTATATGGAGTGTAGATTGAGATGAGGTACAGCTATTCCAGTCAATGTTAAAATCACCAAGTACAATGGTTTCTTGAGGGAAAGAGGTGGAAAGCCAAGAGAAGATAGTTTCAAGGGTGTTGATATTGTTGCCTGGAGGTAGGTAGGAACATATTATATAAATGGACTTGCTAGCATTGATCTGAAACCTAGAAATGAGGATTTCTGCATTACAATCTAATGGGTGCTGTATGTCTACTGTGGAAACCTGTAACCCTGACTTAAACAAAATAGCTACCCCTCCACCCTTTTTGGTTGAATTGTTTAATCTTGTTATATTATAACCTGGTGGGATCATTTCTTTGTCCTTTGTTACTGGTTTAAGCCAAGTTTCAGTTAGAAATGGAGCATCAAAGGAATGGATTTCTAGGAGAGCATGGAGTTGGCTGATTTTATTATTTAAGCTCTGTATATTCAGGTGACCAATGAGTAAGGTGTTAGTAGTTTGATTAGAGGTAAAGGGAGTAGTAAGTTGGGGATGGTAGGAGTTGGAAGGGATGTTGTTGCCTGGTCCTGGGTTAGGATGAATACCTCCGTGGAGTAAAGGGTGTTGATGAAGAATAAGTAAGAACTTTAGAAGTTTATAAAGACTATTTTGCGACTTTCTAGCTTGTTGGAAGGTAATATGAGCTATTCTATGAAACTGTGGGGAGAGGAAAGTTGAGGTGATGTTAGCATGGTTCAGGTAACTAAGTTGACTCAGGGTCAGTGTTTGTTTTAGTGGATAAGGGGATTCCCTATCGTGTAGGTGTTCATACAGAGTAAGTACAAAGGATGTAGATAAAGTGGATAATATAGCAAGCAAAAGGGCAGGGCTTGTTAGTTTTGGTTGGAGTACAAATGGCATTTCTAGGAGGAGAGGTAGAGTGTGCAAAAATAGGTAGGAATGATGCTAAGATAGAATAGGTTCAGAGCAGGATAGTTGTCAAGTAATTATGAAGTGTCAGACAGGTGTGGGTGTGTATGTATGTGATATGTCAGGATAGAATAGATTATAATTGGATAAATGGGGGGTGTCTAGTTGTGTATAGATGTAGGAGTAGTAGGGGGTGGGATTTATGGGTAGGGTAGGGGAGCGGAGTGAGCCCGTAGAGCGAACTGTGTGGGTAGAGCCAAAGAGTGGATACATTTCAAGGAGAACAATCAGGAAATTAAAAAAGGTATCAGAAGTGTGGTGGGAAAAATGTCATTTAGAATTTTGGGAGAGAGATATGCTCAGGGATACTTATCTTATATAAAGATACAATTAAAGTATTAGTTGTTACACCTGTTACAACAGGTAGCATTGCAATTATTGATGTAAAATGGATGGAACATATTATTGGAATTATTGCAATTTATGCATATGTAACAGAAAGGGAGAGAGAAGAGATGTTTAGAATATTATTCAATATATAGTAATTAATACAGAGATTATTGTAGCAGGAAATTTCAATTGTAATTTATTACAACAGAAAAAGAAATCATATGATGTTAAACTAGCATGGGATATTATAAAATATGGACAGTTAAGAATCTGAAATCAAAAGACATGGATATATCGGAGAGAAGAAAACAGAATGGAAGTACATTATTTTTATTATCAGAACATTTATTTATAATAAAAGACAATCCCCGGGATTCATGAAGCTCGGCACAAGGCCGGCGTAAGGCTTGCACCGGCTGTGCGGCATATATATGGAGTAGTCGCGCCATATGCATATTGATGAAGGCATGCAGCCACCACAGCCATGTGCATAGGAAACGTGCGCGAGTGCATGGGGCGTATCGAAGTTGTGCAGGGAGGCGTGTCAATGTAGGCTGTCGATGAGCAACCTAAACTGCTGAATATTATATTCCGCCTGCAATAGTAATCATACCTGTCAGTGTCCGTGGATACTGAAATGTATGCAAAGCATGCAAGATAGTCCCTGCGAACAGAAAATGAAGAAGCAAACACAAATGCATGGTAGGGAATAACGGGTCCCTACTCTTGAACAAATGACATGAAAACCGTGTGCCCGTAGTCCAACGTAGTGTTGATAGCTATACCATGTGGAAGTGAAACGTATCATATGTTAGCGCGCCACCACGAGGTACGTCCAGCCCAATGGAGAGGGTCACCAGTGGACCCCTAATGTGAGGGAGGGTACATAGCTGTGCAGATGTGTCCATAACAAAATACACGAGGAGAAATGTAGATATATGTAGTGACCATATGTCCGAATCATATCCCACAAGGGATGTAATAGTCACATACAAAAGGTATGTCCGTATGTCACATACCAAATGTGATAGGAAATAGAATACGCATGTAAACGAAACAGAAGGAGCATATGAACAGCTACAACATTAAGGACACATGTAGGCCGAAAGGAACAGTATGATCCGTACCGTCGACTAAGATTACCACCTGTCCCACTTTGCGAGTGACAGTCCCTCTGTGGGCAGATGTGTCCTGACACAAACTTGTAAACATGGCAAATGTCCAGAGATTATAGGACATAATTATTCCTCAGACGTCATGTAATAGTTGCATTAAACAGTTTTTCTCCGTACGTATATAACATAAATGTCAGAAGAAACAGAATAAGCCACCAAAATGCTACAAAACTAAGCTTAGATATAGGCAAGAATTGTAAGTTCTATCTGCCGAACTGACCATGGGTATGTGTCGGCCTGTAAAATGTGCTGCGTTCACCGCAAATGTCACACTGTGGCCAATTGAAAAGGTGGAAACACTACCGTCAACAGATCCGGCCTTTTATTTCTGAGAGGCCTACCTTTGTGTATAAAACAGGGTTTAATATGAAGAGCATTATAGAGTCTAAATCGGACAGGCAAAATAAGAAACATAAAATTAATAAAGGGACCACTAAATGCGGCTGTTGCACACAATGTGCCTATATTTTTGAAGGGAACTGTTATACTCTTAAGAACATCAACAGGAATAAAATCTGGTTTGTGAATGGGAATTGTCAGTCCCGACACCTGGTGTACTTAGCCATGTGTTGTTCATGTCCTTGTTTTTATGTCGGTAAAACTGACAGGCAGTTCAAAAATAGGATATACGATCATCTGTACTGCAAAAAAAAAAAACAGGACATGAACAACGCATTGTCTCGTCACATTTTGAATAACAACATGTGTGAGAAATTTAAGTTTGCTATTTTGGACATGGTTCAAGGTAACCCAAGAGGGGGTGATATCAAAGGATTGGTGGGTGAGAAGGAAATTAGATGGCAACTGAAGCTTAATGCTTCATGTTATCCAGGCTTAAATGAAGTGATTCCCACCAAGCCACTTTTAAGGTAGGTTTAGTAACAACAATCGTGTTAAGTTTTTTATGGTTGGAGCAACAATTTTGTTTTTTTAAAAGCTATTGTGAGAACTGAAGTCCATACAATTCGTTGGGGTAGGGTTATCGCATATTTCTTTATAGTTAATTTTTACCAAAAATACATTCGTACAACATTGTTAAGAGTATTGTTAGAATAACAGTACCTCTCATCTAACCTGGTAGCCTTTCCCAAAACAGCATACTAAACTTTTATAGTCTCAAGTCCCTGTACTTTATTTGTATACTAGCCTGTGTATTCAAGAAGCTGGCCATAAACTTTACCTAACTTGCCAACTATCACTGTAGCAGGTCTCAAGCACAAAGAAAATACTGTTGCTTAATAGCAGTCTCCGTACTTACATGCAACAGGCCTTAAGACCTGGCAAACTCCTGACGGATGCATCCCCGCTCCGCTTCGCCCTCGCTTCGCTCGGGCTCGCTCCACGCCCCACCCTGCCCCCATATCCCACCCGCCCCTACTATCTCTACATTTATCAGGTCAACAAATCCATCCCACTAAAACTCTGAACCAATCACAGCCCTCCTGTAACACAATACATCTCCTCCCTCAATCCCGGCCATCAACCAATACCTTAACAGTCTTTCCTAACTCCCCCCACTTTATTAGCCTCCCTTTTTACATAACCATGTGTAAAGTAATGAACCTTATTGTCCCACTTTTAGCTGTACTCTTATTTATTCCTTACTTCTCATCAAGGTATGAAAACCAAACTCTATTGGGTATTCACTTCCCCAATGGTCACACCTGCAACTACACAAATCTTCCCTCTTACCTGATTTCTTCCACCAACTACCCAACCTCAACAACATACTTTAAAAATGTGTACCTAACTCAACGATACCCCAAAATAACCACTACTAAATCTGGTCTAAAGATACTATGCAAATTACTTAGACTTATAGTCCATCTGAAAAAATGTATCGCCAAAGATGGGGATATACACCCCAACCCAGGCCCAACCATTAGCCTAGACACTGCCACCCCAAAATCAGCTTCTAGATCTTCCAACTCTCTCCTTATTTTCCATCTTAATCTAAGAAGTATAAATAACAAGGTTCATAATCTATATGCTCTATTAGCCATGCATCTCCCAGACATTATGTGTCTATCGGAAACATGGCTTAAACCATCCACAAAGGATGAAGAGATTCTCCCACCTGGGTATAATATACTGAGGGTTGATCGGATAAAAAAAAAGGGGGGTGGAATAGCTGTAATGTTTAGAAACACAATGAATATCATTTTGAATCCATTACAACCTCCCAAGGTCTCCAATATGGAACTAATTGCCCTAAAAATATGCCTAAATAACCATAAAACTATCAATGTCATTGTAGTTTACATCCCTCCCGGGAAAAATGTAGAAACCTTAGAACTAACCCTAAGTTGGTTAGCCACGAACTACCCCCAAGAAACCATCATACTGGGCGATTTCAACATTGACTGGTGCCAGTTCTCTGACCAGATAAATCCCCTACCCATCAACCTACATGGCTACTCCCAAAATATTACATCTCCCACAAGAATTGGAAATACTAGGCAAAAAGAAAGCACCATCGACTGGATTCTTACCAATAAAGATACACATAATTATACCACAGGGACCCTCCCCAATGATCTTAGTGACCACCTTGTCACTTTCATTATTAAACAAAAATTGATGTTCACAAGCCCTCCCATTTATAGACTTGTTAGAAATAAAAAGAAATTTCGCCCAGTGCAATTCATAGATGAACTCAAATTGTGTAACTGGTCCATGTTAAAAACACTTCCCCTAGACGAGAGTGTGGGTTACTTCAATGAGATATTCCTAAAGATACTGGACTCTCATGCACCAAACTGTCTTATCAGATCAAAGATCCGCACAGCACCTTGGCTAACCAAAGAAACTAAATCAAAAATTAAGATTAGAGACATGGCATGGGACAAGTGGCGAACCATGAAAGCACCCCTAGACCGCATTAAATTTCAACAACTTAGAAATTCTACAAAATCAGATATCACCCAGGATAAAAAGAACTATTACTGTCACCTCCAGGACAAATATCAGAATAACCCAAAGAAGTTTTGGGCAGGTTTTAACAACCTCCTTCATTCTGGGAAACTTTCCACCCCTACCCCCGCGAAACTTACTGGTAAAGATCCTGAAGAAATAGCTAATACGTTCAACTCTTTTTTCACTGAAACCATCCAGTCCCTAGCCAGTCAGTTACCTTCTTCTTCCTCCTCCATAGCTAATGCTATTGGTAAATCTCCACCCGCCTTTAACCTTCAACCAATATCCACCTCCTATATCAGAGGCCTACTGAAGAAACTTAAACCATCCAGCCTATCGGCCGATCGTCTCCCGGCTGAATACTTACAAATAGCATCAGATGTTATAGCCTACCCTATCTCAATCTTGATAAACAGAACTATAACAGAGTCTGCAATTCCCTCTCTTTGGAAAATATCATATGTCATCCCACTTCACAAGGGTGGCTTCTCCACGGAAATTTCAAACTTTAGACCTATAGCTATATTGTCCCCAATAGCAAAAATAATGGAAAGGTGTGTTCATAAGCAACTCCTATACTATCTTACCCATAACAATCTTTTGTCCAAAACTCAACATGGCTTTCGCCCCCATCACAGTACAACTACCGCCCTCCTCTCCTTTGTTGACTCAGTCAACTGTAACCGTAATAACAAATTAATTACTTCTGCTCTCTTTCTGGACTTGTCAAAAGCCTTTGACATGGTCAACCATCAACTATTGCTCCACACCCTCGAAACCCTTCACCTTGACAACTCAGCCCTAAGCTGGTTTAATGCTTACCTCTCAGGTAGACAACAAGCAGTCCGGTGGCAAAGCAAGCTATCTCACTTACTACCTAACACCACAGGTGTTCCCCAAGGCTCTATACTTGGTCCCCTTCTTTTCTCCGTTTTCATAAATGATCTCTATTTAGTCATCCCCAAAGCCACCTGCATTCAATATGCAGATGACTCCACACTAATCTGCTCTGACGTTTCTCTCTATAATCTCCAGATAGCCACCCAAAACTGCTTTGCTGCGGTTGAAAAATGGTTCACAGAATGGAAACTTATCCTGAATCCAACAAAAACCAAGTTACTATTAATTTCCCCTCCTCAACCACTTCCTTAGGGCAACACCCTTCACTCATTAATAATATGACCTTCCATGTTCAGTCCACTAATGGCACCATCATAGAGCCTGTTACCAACACCAAACTACTAGGTGTCATTATAGATCACAAGCTCAAATTTGACTTGCACATCAGTCAAACTATAAAGACAGTAAACAAGAAACTTGGTTCCATGTACAGAATTAAGAACTTTCTAACTCCCAATACCAAACTAACCATAGCACGTACACACCTCCTCTCCACCCTACTGTATGCCTCTCCGGTACTTTCCTTCCTCAACAAAACTGAGCTTAATAAACTCTCCATTGCTTATAACCATATTGCCAAATTCGTTACAGGAGAACCGTACCGTACCCATCACTGCATTAACCTAAAGAAAATTGACTGGTTAGAACTCCCTAATCTTCTCAAACTTAGCCAACTTACTGAAGCATTCAAAATAATTAAGGAACCAGAGAAACCCCTCACTGAACAAACTTTTAACCCCCTACACCAATCTTAGCTGCCTCCGATCTTCACATAGTGTCCTGGTACAAACTACCAAATCTAACAACTTAGGTGGAGATGTTCTCTATGCTAATTCCATTGGAAAACTATGGAATTCCCTTCCTAATAACCTAAAACTAACTACCTCTCTCAACCAGTTCAAAAGTAATCTTAAATTATTCTTAAAAGCTCATTGGCTATGTCCTTGTACTAAACCGGACTAATCCTAAAAGTCCACAAACACCCTCTTGTCATTTCCTATTGCCCTCTCTCCCTTCTCTTTTCCCACTAGATCCCCATAATAACATGTTTATAACATCTCTAGTTCCTCTGACTGCCTTCCCCTCATAATTACTATGAACGCCTTATGGGATAAAAACTTCACCCTTCTCCTCTGAGCTTATAATCGTAATCCTTAATATTGTCTAGTGTAGCCCAATTTCACTTTCCTATATATCACTGGACTATTTAACTTATGCTGTTTAAATTGTCATTCTCGTCCTATCATGTTATCAAGAACTAATTTAATTTAGCAAGAATTTATTTCTTTATGCAAATCAAAGTCTTGATTTTTAACGTGGAGCTTTTCTCCCCAGGTCTCTGACCGGCAATTGCTATGTTTAATCTATGTCTCTAATTAATTGTTTTATCAAGAATTTATCTGTATGTAAGTCCAAGTCCTGTTTTTACTGTGGAGCTTTTCTCCCCGGGTCTCCGCTGAAAATGGATATGTATCCAGTTGGATTAACCCGGTAAACAAATGTAAAATAATAAATAAATAAATAATGCATTATCAGTGCTGGGATGTGTGTGTGGTAGATATTTGATATGCACACTGGTCAACTGACATGTGTGGATGACGTATGGTTTTGTGTTTTTTATAAAAGATCTTTTATAATGTTCGCTTTAAACATACCATGTAGCAGTATTTCTTTGACCATACTTATATTTATTGTTTCTTTGATCATTTTCATATTTATTGTTAACTTTTATGCTCTTGAGTGTTGCAAACTGCTTTCAAAATTGCATGACATTCAGGTTGAATGTAACACTATAGCTTTAAATAGTTGCATTGATTAGATTGAATGCATTTAATCTGGTAGATGGTTTTGGCGTTTTTTTTACTATTTAAAGCCTTTCAAATGACATTTTAAATTGTTCTGATGAAGTGTATGGTTTACACGAAAGTGCTTAACAATCGTGTTAAGTTTTTATGGTTGGAGCAATAAATCTGTTTTTTCAAAAACAAATTGTGGATCGTGGTACATCCTTGGGTTGCTGGTGTGTTGTTTGGGACGTTGTTGAACCTGTGGATACCATTTTTCAATAAGTTGTTTGTCATACCATGGATTCCACTAATGATGGCTCTATCAACTTCTCCCCTGTCCGGAGGGACGAAATGGACAAAGTTCACTCGGAACTGTCCATTCTGAAGGGAGAAATTACTCGGCTAATAGAATTACTATCACCGCCTAGCAGATTGACAAGCACAGCGACCAATCGGGTCGAGCAGGAAGTGACATTGCCTTTGCGGTCCTCTCTACAGTTACTGACAGGTAATGAGAGTTCGGATGCTATACCCAATGGACAAGTGCCAGTGGTGTCCCCGGATTCTTCTCCTCAGATGGGTAAAGAGAACAAGAAAGGTTTTTCCGACTTTACTGGTGGTTCATTGAACAAAACGGATGATATATATTTAATCTCGGGGGCCAAGCCGAAACGAGCACCGCCAAAAAGAACTTATTCCGTAAAAGAAGTGCAGCAGACTGGAAGACTGGACTTTGCTAAAGGTACTGTTGTTAACGAGTTGCCAAATTCAAAAGAGGGCAACAGTTTTAATTTCAAAACCAAACTAGATAAATTTTTACATATTCCGTTTCAGTTTGGTCATGTTGACAACGTGCACAATGAACATGATGGTTCTGATAGGGTTTCTTCTACCCTAAAGGACATGATTTTTAATCTTGGGAATAAACTCAACAAGATTAAAAATATACAGATTGACAACATGTACTTGCGCAAATGTTTAGAGTGTAACATTGTTCCCATGGGCCTTCGGTTTTTCAAGGTACCCATTGGGATAGAGTTGAATTCTGAGAATATAAAAAAATGTGAAGATATGTTTAACAGCTTTGGAAGGCAATTTATGGAGTTTGTGTTATCATGTAACGATTGTAAACTCGGTAGTTTGATGGTAGAAGCTGATAAGATTAGTCAGGCTGTAACCAGAGATTTAGTATTCCCACAGTGGGAAAAGTTATATTATAAGCAGTTTGAATATGCCGAAAGCAACAGTAAACAGAGTTTTGATAGGAAAAGCAAGAAATTCCTTAGGGATTTAAAACAGTATGAAAATGGTTTAGTTTACAAGTGGTCAAGAAATAACCACAATTACCCCCATTTTTCCAGCAAGGGGGACAGTAACCAGGTTAAAGAAAGGGAGGATTTTTTAGTACAAGAGGGGAGGAGGTGGAACAGATGGGAAGAGTTAGGACAGAAGCAGGGGTTCAAGAAACACTGGAATCATTACAGGGAATAAATAGCAGTAAAATACAGCTTGAAAAAGTGGCAATTCCATGTGAAGTTGGTTTAGACAACATAGTGAACATTAATGGTGACATGAAAATATATAATTATACTACCCACCCTATTGAAAATGAATATTTTTCCATTTTTTCGAAGGGAATGAAATATACTCCTAGTGCTGCATTTGACATTGTTGATACCTTGGTTGAATTTAAAATCTTTCTTAGGAAACTAAATTTGGGTATATTTTTTCATGACAATATTTCTCAACCTTCTATTGCCAATCAGCTTAAAAAGAGAAGTACTTTTACGCCGCCCATGCACAAGACATTGGTTTCTTTTGAGAAAGTAGTTAACAACAATTTTTATGAATTGTATAATCATATGAGATACAACTCTGTAAACAGTGTCAAGGATAGAAAGGTGTGGGATATTTTAGACACTCTATGTGAACATAACATCAGGATTATGTCGGCCGACAAAGGTGATGGCATAGTACTGTATGATCAAGGTGCATATGTTGACAAAATGTTTGATATATTAAATAATACATCACACTATGAGGCATTCAGTCTCAACCAAATCAACATTGCACACAGCAGAATAGATTCTTATTTGGAAGAGTTTCTACTGGATCAAAGGATAGACGAAGATCTTTACAAATTCTTAAAAGTTGATTTTCCTGTACTTGCTACAATATTTGGGATTCCCAAAGTCCACAAAGATGTGGTCAATCCTCCATTCAGACCCATCATTGCTGGCAGTCACAGTAAAACCTTTCCCATTGGCAGGGTGATTGATTGTTGGTTGAAACACATCATTACTGACATTAAGCATATCATGAAAGACTCCTGGGAATTTTTGGGTATTTTTACTCAAGACTTGTGGGAACCAGACATGATTTTTGTTACCATTGATATTAAAGATCTTTTCACCTGTATTCCCAAGGAGGATGGAATACACAGATTTGTTAATAGTTTAAGGAAACACAGCGGCTTTGACTGGGATAAGATTCAACTCATAACATCTCTTATTGAAATGGTCCTCGAGAATAACTTCATATATTATGAAGGCGAATATTACAAACAGATTTCTGGCGTTGCAATGGGGGCAGCTTGTGCCCCCATTTACACTAATTTGGTTCTCTTGGACTGGGAAGAAGAGTGCATTTTTAAGACTAGCTGGATGAGGCACATTTCTTGCTATGTCCGTTATTTGGATGACTTGTTTATTCTGTGGAAAGGGGATATAGTACAACTTCAAAGTTTTATTGATTATATCAATAATACTACTTCCTTTTTGGAATTTGTATACCAATTCAACCGAACTGGTATCAATTATCTGGACGTCTTCATCTACAGTGATGGTTCGTCCTTTCAGTCCAGTATACACAGAAAAGACACCTTTAGTAACGGTTATCTTGATTTTAGCAGTACACATCCGTATGCACAGAAACGTAGCATTTTGAAAGGTCAGTGCATACGGGCTGCTAGAATGACTTATACGGAAAACAACATGAAGCAAGAAATGGATTTCATAGGGAAGATGTTTGAGGTTAAAGGGTATCCCATACATATGATTAAGGATGTTATGCAGTATGTGGTTAGTGAATGGGGTAGAAAATATACCCCATTGTTGGGGAAAGGGTTAAAAACATCTTCTCCGGACTCCCAATTGAATGGGGTTAGTAACACGGTAGGCATACTGGCAAAAAATGGTAGACATTTTTCAAAATCACTTATTTTGAAATATGGCAAATATGCAGACAAGGTGAAAAACATCATTTATAATAACTGGAACATCCTTAATAGTGATGAGGAGATCCGGCCTTTTATTTCTGAGAGGCCTACCTTTGTGTATAAAACAGGGTTTAATATGAAGAGCATTATAGAGTCTAAATCGGACAGGCAAAATAAGAAACATAAAATTAATAAAGGGACCACTAAATTCGGCTGTTGCACACAATGTGCCTATATTTTTGAAGGGAACTGTTATACTCTTAAGAACATCAACAGGAATAAAATCTGGTTTGTGAATGGGAATTGTCAGTCCCGACACCTGTTGTACTTAGCCATGTGTTGTTCATGTCCTTGTTTTTATGTCGGTAAAACTGACAGGCAGTTCAAAAATAGGATATACGATCATCTGTACTGCATAAAAAAACAGGACATGAACAACGCATTGTCTCGTCACATTTTGAATAACAACATGTGTGAGAAATTTAAGTTTGCTATTTTGGACATGGTTCAAGGTAACCCAAGAGGGGGTGATATCAAAGGATTGGTGGGTGAGAAGGAAATTAGATGGCAACTGAAGCTTAATGCTTCATGTTATCCAGGCTTAAATGAAGTGATTCCCACCAAGCCACTTTTAAGGTAGGTTTAGTAACAACAATCGTGTTAAGTTTTTTATGGTTGGAGCAACAATTTTGTTTTTTTAAAAGCTATTGTGAGAACCGAAGTCCATACAATTCGTTGGGGTAGGGTTATCGCATATTTCTTTATAGTTAATTTTTACCAAAAATACATTCGTACAACATTGTTAAGAGTATTGTTAGAATATGCATTATGCATTTATTTTTTTAATGCATTATCAGTGCTGGGATGTGTGTGTGGTAGATATTTGATATGCACACTGGTCAACTGACATGTGTGGATGACGTATGGTTTTGTGTTTTTTATAAAAGATCTTTTATAATGTTCGCTTTAAACATACCATGTAGCAGTATTTCTTTGACCATACTTATATTTATTGTTTCTTTGATCATTTTCATATTTATTGTTAACTTTTATGCTCTTGAGTGTTGCAAACTGCTTTCAAAATTGCATGACATTCAGGTTGAATGTAACACTATAGCTTTAAATAGTTGCATTGATTAGATTGAATGCATTTAATCTGGTAGATGGTTTTGGCTGTTTTTTTACTATTTAAAGCCTTTCAAATGACATTTTAAATTGTTCTGATGAAGTGTATGGTTTACACGAAAGCGCTTAACAATCGTGTTAAGTTTTTATGGTTGGAGCAATAAATCTGTTTTTTCAAAAACAAATTGTGGATCGTGGTACATCCTTGGGTTGCTGGTGTGTTGTTTGGGACGTCGTTGAACCTGTGGATACCATTTTTCAATAAGCTTAGATATAGGCAAGAACTGTAAGTTCTATCTGCCGAACTGACCATGGGTATGTGTCGGCCTGTAAAATGTGCTGTGTTCACCGCAAATGTCACACTGTGGCCAATTGAAAAGGTGGAAACACTACCGTCGACTGTGGGGAGGCATTGTCCACAACAGTCGGATATGTGTAAGGAATAGCATGGACATAGGAAAAGGTGCCATCCTACCAATGAGTACAACAGGTTTGTAAAATCCAGAAGTCAGCGGTATAAGCCAAACTTGTATGTGACACAGTCGAACGGGTAGTACCCGGGTATACCAACCAAGTAATGAAAGTGAAGTATGGGCATGTACCTATGTGCGGGAGGTATAGCACATGGAAAGCAAACATGGCAGGGTAGTACACACAACCATAAAGGTACCTGACACATGTAAGGTAGTTACTCTGGCCGTGTCATGGGCCAACAGCCAAAGTAGTGATCTATGGGGTGTGAGGAATTTGCGTGTGAGGGGTGGATGGGTACATGGTAAAATCCGCAAAGGTGATACTGTGTCGTATGCAGAAAAGGTAACCAGAGGTGTAGGAGGGGGCAGCGGGTGAAGTGGAAAGAAACACAAACACATGGAGACACAGCTGCAAGACAAGCAGACAGGCCATAGTAGAACACAATTCCCACAAACATATGAATATGGAAATGTGCGAGACAAATGTATAGATATGTCACCGTCACATACCCACAGATTGGTCCTGATGGAACTGGCCATAACAAATGCAACACACCTGGATGCATAATGGCCTACCCAGCATACCCTCCACATCACACAACCCACCCCCATACCAGAACATCCACCAAATCCAGCTGTACTTGGCCTACTGGTTCATTGCAAACACAGCTAAACATAGTGACCCCTATGCATATGTAGTAGGTATTATCACCCTAGGCAGTTTCAGGATTGCAAACCATGTATCCCCTGCATGTAAAACCCCTTGCACATTTTCACAAAGCCAAAAGGATTTTCGATATCGGTCTTGTTTTGGTCTTGTCCAATTTTTGGGATATCCCTCACGGGATAACTAACTTGTGTAAATAGTAGAATGGGTATGACGACATGATGTCCAGTCCTGTAGATATCTGGACACAAGTTGAAAGTGAATTAGAGGTCCATGACACTGTCCAGACCTAAGTGGTCATTCATAACCCACTATCCAGGAAAAAACACCTTCCCATGATGCATGTGACCTAACATGAACAGGCGGGAGAATATATTGCACACATTCACATAGTGGCAAAAGGCATAAGGGTGAGGAAGACACTGACGTAAACAGGACAACCCTGGCCAAGTGTGAGGGATACTTACTGTGTGCAGGCATGACCGACCATACCTGTCAACCTGTGTGAGCTAGATATCTGGACAGAGCCGTGAATACAAGCGAGACAAAGGTCCAAAAGCAGGGACAATTGGTACAGATAGCTTTGAGAAACGTAGAAATATGATAGAATAACAGTTTGCACAATGGCATTAATGAAGTATGAAGTCTGAAACCCAACTGTCTGCCAGCACATTCCGACTTCAGTCTTTAATGCTGAGCTACTGATGTGCCAGAACACAACAGCGTAATACAGAGGTCCATACCATACCACTCAACTGTCCAGATATTCGCAGAATGACCAGAGATTTGCCTCATATTATTGTTGTGTGCTTCCGATGATCTGCACCTGTCTGGTAAATAGCTGAGGATTGACGTCCCTAAATAATGAGAATTATATTGAGTTTAAGACTCCACAGCCTGCAGAAAAGTCATGCTAATGCAAAACCTAGTATTCTATCAACATTCTAAGCTTGTAAGAGCAATAGTTAAAATGTGTCCCTATTAGTCCCCCCATCATGTAGGCTTTGTGCAGATTTGTTGCTCTAAGAGGTTGAGAGGTATGGTCCGTACATATTTACAGTAATAACCCTTCACATTTCTGTAATGTACAACTGCATACCTGTATTCACTTTATGTCCAAGATAATAATCCCCGTATGAATGAATACAGGTAACAGTCAAATGTGAATGGGAACACTCCTCACCATGGAGTATGGCCTGTAACAACCTCACCCATAATATGTATTGCCAACAGAATAAGCTGCTGACAGGTGCCCAAACACCTGTGTCTATAAACACAAGTAAAAAACACCTGTGTCTATAAACACAAGTAAAAATTCATATTAGGGAGAAACTCCCTGCCCATATGCATCATCTGACATTTGAACTCGGCCAGGGAAGTTCCGTTCACCAGGCAGACAAGCCTAAACCCAGATCACTACATGAACACCTTGACAATCAAAGACCTGCATGTGCCAGGATTATATGCCTTGGTGTTCTGCATATCCTTGGAGTGATTAACAATGCAGCCATGGTCCACAGTAGTAAGCAATAGGGAATGTGTAATATGTAGTACCCTGTTTTTCCCAGCAGGAGAATGGATGCCTGTGTTGTAAGTGAAGCGGTGAGGCATATGTTGATGTAGCTAAGTACTATAGGTATGCATATCAATGAGGCAGAACACCAATAGAATAGTGGTTTCGGCATCCGGCCAACATGAATGCAGTCTCGGTTGACCTACGACCACTGCACATATAACTGTAGACTGTAATGAATGCGTTCGTGGTGTACACACATTTAAATATGTAAAGGTGAACGTGTGTTTCGCATCTGTCCATAAACCGGAATACAGATATGTAACTGTTACGATCAGAAGTATGAAAGGCCACGTAAGCACAAATATCTATTAAACATATGTAACCCACAATAAGGATATGCAAGTGCACCTGCGCGTGTGTAATCTGCCCACAGCATAGCAAACGAATGCTGTTTTCTCCATGTTATATATACATGGCTGATACCTGTTAACCCCGTAAAGTATGAAACCAGACAAAGCCATGAAAACAACAGGTACAAATAGGGACAATCCCCAGATATTGCCCTAACAAACATAGAAAGTGGATAGAATAACAGGTGTGTCACTAGCATGGATTCTCTGAAGGGTATGAAGTCGTAACTTGAAATGCTTGTCATTATATTCCAACGTCAGTCTTTAATGATATGCCACTAAATTGCCAGATAGACACAAGGTTATGCAAAACAGACCAAAGATAAGAGGCAAACAGCTGTACATTCATCGAAAATCTGTACAGTTGAAAGGTATGATATGTATATATATATATATATATATATATATATATATATATATATATATATATATATATACACATAATCCACAGACGTAAACCAAAGCAAATTATGAAATGAGGAATATACAGACATATGTATATATGTACATGTATATATCTATACACAACAAACATATGTTCCTGTAGATATAACACATGTACATAAATAGGTCACGGTATACCTATTATGGATAGACAGATAGACATGCACAAAAGGTGAATAAACCGCTGCGCTCCAAACCATTGCCCGGAAAGTACCAGTGTGAGAGGCCTGCAAGTTCTACACTTTAAACATGAATACAGGTGTCCTTTACAGGACCCCAAAAATTGATCCCATATGAAGTGCGAACCGTCATTGATGCAAACGAAGTAACAGCTGCAACTACGATATAGCTGTACATGCAACAGTAGCAGGTGCAAGGGTAATAACACATGGGTCGATAGAATGTATGACATACAATCCAATATCTTAGTGCTTAGGGGAGTGCTTAGAAGTGTCCTCACATTTTATTATTTCTCACATTAAACATGTCAGATAGGTACTGTGGAGGGGTGTCAGGTATGGGAATCATGGGTATGCAGAAATGGGCCTAGGTATTGGTTGGCACAGATTTATTAGGAATGCCCCATGGGAGTGATCAATATACCTATGTGGGTATAGCACACGCCTATATTCTCCAAAAAGGCTCAACCCATCTACTGGATTTTGTGTAAACCATTGGTGGAAGACGTATGGACCTATATCAGTGTCATGTAGGTGAGTATCATAAATGGACATGCGTACGACCAAGATGGTAACCATACCTGACAAACTGTCAGAATGAGACAGCTGGACTAAGGCATAGTACATGTAATACAAATAGGGACTATATTAAATATACCCCAGACAAAGTCAGAACGTTGATAGAATAATGGCGCAGTCAGGAATATGAATGTTATGAGGGTTAGTAATCATGAAATAGAAATGTCAGTCACTATTATCTAACCGCACAGTCCGTAATGCCTTGCCAGTACTTTACCAGAAAGGCACATTATTATGACAAATGTAACAAGATCATAGGTCAAACATCGGGGCGTTTACCCATAATGTGTACAGGTGAGAGGTATGAAGGCAACCCATCCAAAATAAATGTACATAACTAGTGATACTAGGTGGACAGATGAGAAGAAAGACGTCAGGACAAATGACAAAACATGTACAAGTCAAAAGCATGTACTTTGACAAATGTGAATGACAACGTATGCCCTGTGAAAGTCAATGTGGAAGGTTAATAGACTCAAAAGAAATGTGTCCCTCAGGGTGTCATGCAGTGTCACCGATACAGTGTCCAGTCCCCCATACTCGTACGTGAGCTCTGCCACTGACAGAAAGCGCAAATACCGGCGTACACATAAGGTACATGATAGAATATTTAGTGTGGATAAGCACCTGTTGGCCTTTGTGAGGAATACAACCCTCTGGGTGGGTGTGTCCTGCAATAGAAATGTAATGGCATCTGGCCTGTGATGCCGCCATACAGTGTGTGTATTGGTGTCTGACAATTGATATCCTGTATCAGAAACATACCTCGCAACTATACAGATTTACGCAGAATGTGCAGAGTTTGCCTCATATGTTTGGTGAGGTTCCTCTTAAAATCTGTACCTGACTGGCAAATACCTGAGAACTGAAGTCATGAAATAATGACAAACATTTGAGTTTAAGACTCCAAATCCTTCAGAAAAGTCATACTAATGCAAAACCTATTATTCTGTCGACTATCTACGTTTGTAAGAGCAATATTTAAAATCTGCCCCTATTTGTCCCCCCATCAGTTAAGGCTTTGTCCAGAGTTTGCTCTAGGAGGTTGAGAGGTATGATCAGAAACAGATACATGTCTGAGGAAACAGCATTATCGACTGCAAGATAACTCAGAAGCTATGAAAAGCACTGCAGTAGGACGTTCAGTATTGGCCGCAGGTATGTGCTGACATGTCAAATGACACAGCAGCCTACATGAAGTACCTATAAGACTGTCACCTTTAGAAATGACAGTGGGACATACCCACAGCCATGCACACACCACAAATAGACATAGCACACAGCAAAACTAGGCCATGATACACGAAGCCTCTGGCATGTACGAGTAGAGTGAGAGTACAGCAAGGAAAGATGTCTGCCAAGCTATACAGCAACTCCTGTAGGGGCATGTAAGACCACCCATAACACGAACATTGCACAGACAATGTTGGGATTTGCAACATACCCCATTTGTATGTGAAAGCTATGCAAATATGCGATACATGAAACTGTCAGCTGTCCGTGCAAGAGCAGAGTTATGTGCAGACATGTACCCGGATGTTAGGCGACTAAAGTTCTGGACGTTGTTAAACAGAGGAATGACAGCTGCAAATACAGTATGAATACAGTTGAAGAAGCATGTCAATGTCCATATCTAAGGCCAGTGGCAGTATTGTTCATTGGATATCAATAAAACTGTAGTTGTCCTCCCCCAATCTCCGATGTGGAAGCGTAGCGCAGCGCTATGAGAACGCGCTGCTCTACAAAACAAGTCTAATATGTATAATAGACATAGAAAATGTAGGTTTAGTTGGATGTTAGTACGCCATGCAGATGAATGGCAAGCTGGAGACAACATGGCAACTGCATACTGGTTGTTATGTGTGGAAGCGCTCTGTCAGAGATGTAACGAAGCATTTGTAGGCAATGTGATGCAAGTGAGTCTGAGGATTGTGAATCACAACATGTCATGCCATATGGTCCAAGCCTCTACAGTGTAGTGTGGGTAAGGGGACTAGTGGAGTAGAAGATAGGTGAAAACATGAGTGTGTATGTTTAAAACACTGTAATCTTACCGGAGCAGTGTCACATGTTCACTGTCAGTACTCAGTGGAAGAGGTGTGTTATGAGCTATCCTAGGAAAGTCAGGAGACTGACGGTGTAGGCCATGGATACCACCGATGTTACCTGCAAACCTGCCCACAGTGTGTCCATGCCCGTGCGCACCAGTAAGCCCGAGTAAGCATGTGTGCGTGCGTGTTAGCACATGTGCACATGTTGAAGAACGAGTAAGCTAGTGTATGAATGGTGAAGCCCGGGTAATGTTGTGTATGCCAGTGTACGCGTTTGTAAGCATGTATAAATGTGTACTACACACATCACACATGTACTGCACACTCAGACACACATGCTGCCAATACTACACACATCAGTGAAATGGCACATGGATGGAGAATACAACATCAGAATTAACAGTGCTGTAAACTATGCTACATTGATGGTCACAGCTGCAATGCATCATGCCTGCTGATATACACCTGGAAGTATCACACTTTGTGTTAACAGCATTCTAACATCAATACAGTGGAATACAGCCACCGTGTGCATCAGCACTGGGTTAGTCTGATCCTGCATCAATGTTACACATCACAGGTGGTAACACAGGTGACATCATATGCACAGGGTGTGGTGTTACATTTCCAGAGCTGTCATTGAGCCATCCAAGTTACACGTAGGTGTGTGTGTGTGAGGGACAACAGTTATTGCATGGCCTACTGGTGATGCAATGGGTTTATGTGATAGCCCTAGCTGTTTGTGGTACGTGTGTGTGTCTGCATATACACAAGTACAGCATGTGTCAGCCATATACAGGAGGTTTTGGGACAGTCACAGACTGTACCTGCCAGCCTGTAGAGATCACCATTACTGGCCATGGACACCCATTCATGCATCCAACACTAACCTAGTCCTGCACCTGTCACTGTATACACTTACAGTCCTGGGATCTGTACCAGAACCTGTGGATAAACGTGAGTCAGTAATGTGAGTTGCATAGAATTGTCAGGTATTACATACGGATATGAGCCATACTCCCCCTGCAAAGTAATAACCACTGCTGACTGTCGCCGAGATGTGCATACGACCATGCAAAGGTGCTGTAATAACATTGTTTCCAATGCCCCTTGTAATACCCAGCAACACAATAACCGGTCACTACACAAGTATAACCCATGATCACTACAGCACACAGTATGTGCACTATCACAGAGCCATAGCAGATGTACATACATCCAAGGTGATCACGTACAGATAATGCAGCACATTCAAGAGTGATAACCTCAACATGCATATCTATATATATATATATATATATATATATATATATATATATATATATATGTAGATAGATACAGACATACACACACACACACACACACACACACACACACACACACACACACACACACACACACACACGCACACACAACACACGTGGCAGGGTTGGGAGCGGAACACAAATGTAACCACTGTACCACACAACAGCATTACATAGTTACAGAATGCACAGCCATGATTAGTAGATCACAGCATTCACACAGGCATACATCTAGCCTGTAGACTGCAGCAAAGGCAAAGACGCCGCATGGATGTTATGGTGAGTGAATACTGTAAAAGCAATGTACTGTTGGCATGCAGCTGGAAACACACACACACACTTGGTAGGGCTGGGAGTCAAACATACACCTAACTACCCTATCACACTATAGCATGACACATTTACAGAATGCGCTACCAACACTACTAAACACTGCTGTCTCGGAGGCATACTTCTAGGCATGTGCCATCATCCGCAAAGGCAAAGACATCAGTAGGAAATATCTGTGGTGTGATGTGTCTAAAAGCATGACTGAGTCCCCAGGCAGATGGGAGCATGCGCACACACACACACACTTGGCAGGGCTGGGAGTCGAACATACACCTAACTACCCTATCACACTACAGCATGACGCATTTACAGAACGTGCTACCAAGATTACTAAACACTGCAGTCCCAGAGGCATACTTCTAGGCATGTGTCATCATCCGCAAAGGCAAAGACGTCGGTAGGAAATATTTGTTGTGTGAGGCGTCTAAAAGCATGACTAAATCCCCAAGCGGATGGGAGCATGCGCACACACAAACACACTTGGCAGAGTCAGGAGTCGAACATACACCTAACTACCCTATCACACTACAGCATAACGCATTTACAGAACGTGCTACCAAGATTACTAAACACTGCAGTCCCAGAGGCATACTTCTAGGTGCGTGTCATCATCCACAAAGGCAGAGATGTCGGTAGGAAATATCTGTGGTGTGAGGCGTCTAAAAGCATAACTGAGTTCCCAGGCAGACGGGAGCATGCACACACACAAACACACTTGGCAGGGCCGGGAGTTGAACATACACCTAACTACCCTATCACACTACAGCATGCCGCATTTACAGAACACGCTACTGAGATTACTAAACACAGCAGTCCCAGAGGCATACTTCTAGGCACGTGTCATCATCCGCAAAGGCAAAGATGTCGGTAGGAAATATCTGTGGTGTGAGGCATCTAAAAGCATGATTGAGTCCACAGGTGGACGTGAGCATGTGCACACAAACACACTTGGCAGTGCCGGGAGTCGAACATACACCTAACTACCCTATCACACTACAGCATGACGCATTTACAGAAAGTGCTACTGAGACTACTAAACACAGCAGTCCCAGAGGCATACTTCTAGGCGCGTCATCATCTGCAAAGGCAAAGACGTCGGTAGGAAATATCTGTGGTGTGAGGCATCTAAAAGCATGACTGAGTCCCCCGGTGGACGGGAGAATGCACGCACACACACTTGGCAGGGCCGGGAGTCAAACATACACCTAACTACCTTTTCACACTACAGCATGATGCATTTACAGAATGCACTACTGAGATTACTAAACACAGCAGTCCCAGAGGCATACTTCTAGGCACGTGTCATCATCCGCAAAGGCAAAGATGTCGGTAGGAAATATCTGTGGTGTGAGGCATCTAAAAGCATGATTGAGTCCACAGGTGGACGTGAGCATGTGCACACAAACACACTTGGCAGTGCCGGGAGTCGAACATACACCTAACTACCCTATCACACTACAGCATGACGCATTTACAGAAAGTGCTACTGAGACTACTAAACACAGCAGTCCCAGAGGCATACTTCTAGGCGCGTCATCATCTGCAAAGGCAAAGACGTCGGTAGGAAATATCTGTGGTGTGAGGCATCTAAAAGCATGACTGAGTCCCCCGGTGGACGGGAGAATGCACGCACACACACTTGGCAGGGCCGGGAGTCAAACATACACCTAACTACCTTTTCACACTACAGCATGATGCATTTACAGAATGCACTACTGAGATTACTAAACACAGCACTCCCAGAGGCATACTTCTAGGCGTGTGTCATCATCCGCAAAGGCAAAGACGTCGGGAGGACATATCTGTGATGTGAGGCGTCTAAAAGCATGACTGAGTCCCCAGGCAGATGGGAGCATGCGCACACACACACACACACACACACACACACACACACACACACACACACACACACACACACACACACACTTGGCAGGGCCGGGAATTGAACATACACCTAACTATCCTATCACACTACAGCATGACGCATTTACAGAACATGCTACCGAGATTACTAAACACAGCAGTCCCAGAGGCATACTTCTAGGCATGTGTCATTATCCGCAAAGGCAAAGACGTCGGTAGGACATATCTGTGGTGTGAGGAGTCTAAAAGCATGACTGAGTCCCCAGGCGGACAGGAGCATGCTCACACACACACACACACACACACACACTTGGCAGGGCCGGGAGTCAAACATACACCTAACTACCCTATCACACTACAGCATGACTCATTTACAGAACACGCTACTGAGATTAGTAAACATAGCAGTCCAAGAGGCATACTTCTAGGTGCGTGTCATCATCCGCAAAGACAAGGACGCTGACAGGGATTGCATAGAGAGTGATCAGTCTGAAAGCATACAGACATATTACAGTCCCACGGTCGACGTAGACAAACACACAGCAGTGGTGTGATCGGGGCAACTAAAGATTTACGGAGCACTACAACATCAATACATAGACATGGGATGCGCCACAGACAGTACACCCTTCAAGATAGTCGACGAGTGTGTACCCGGTAGGCATCCATCGTGACATTGAAAATGGACATCTGTTGCCTGGATGACCACCATGGCTATACAGGATGTCAACGGACATGCCCAGAGGGACATTGACACAAGGTGTCACTGGCCATGGCCACACGCCTAGTAATACACGTCCGTTCGGATTGTACTGTGTGTCTATCTACACAACCGCGTACTGGGCATGCTCACAGACTTAGCAGTTGCAAAGGGTCGTCTTGCATGCAGATGGAGTCTCAACATGCAAGGGCTCAGTTTGGACTGTCCTGTGTGTCCATCTACACAACAGCGTACTGGGCATGCTCACACACTTAGCAGTTGCAAAGGGCCGTCTTGCATGCAGATGGAGTCTCAACATGCAAGGGCTCAGTTTGGACTGTCCTGTGTGTCCATCTACACAACAGCGTACTGGGCATGCTCACACACTTAGCAGTTGCAAAGGGCCATCTTGCATGCAGATGGAGTCTAAATACGGAAGGGCACATTAAGGTATAACTGTCCACACACACAGGGCGGTCACACACATGCAGTGACCAGTACACACTCAGCTGCCATCACAGCTGTCACAGGTGCAGATCACAGATGTACACACCGCAGTCTACACTGTAGCCCTCAAGACATCACCATGTCTTTGGTGCAGCAATACACAGCCATACATTACCACAACACCGTGTGACACATGACCAGTGGGCTGTACAGAGGTCTACACCAACTGTGCAGAGTACACATGTACCAACAGGATTCCAACAGGTGTTATGCATTGCAATGATACCACTATACATGACCAGGTCAGCTCAAGACATACCAGGGGCCCCGGGTCTTACACAGCTGTGACAGATGAGTGTTGCTGTACACCATCGAACACACGTCTGGATATGTCAGACATGTGATTGCAGTGGATGTGTGCATGGACCGCACACACAACACATATGTACATAGCATGGCCTTTGCTGTACCCCGTGAAGAACAGTGGCCTAAGAAATGATATGCACACAAATTGAAGGTGGGTCCATGTCTGTTGAATGCTCACAGTACAGGAGGTAGCAATGTTGACTGAGGACACATACCCTTGTACTGGTAGCCAATGACACCCATGATATCATACCACAGTCCATGTGTTATGTATGTCAACACACATGTACACTAGGGTTGCCACCTTTTCAAATGGCCAAACTGGGACAATTGTGGTACTGACATCAGAGTCTGCAGGCCAAAACGTACCCACGGCCAGTACAAAGGACAGAACTTCACTTTTTTGCCTAAATATAAGCTTATTCTTGTAGCATTTTAGCTGATTATTCCGTTTCTTATAACATTTAGGTGTTTCAGATACAGAATAACTGTTTTATGCAACTATTACATAGAATATAGGAAAGAATTTTGCCCTAAAAATGTCAGGATATTTGACATTTTTACAATTTTTTTGCAGGACACAACTGCCCAAAGAGGGACTGTCCCTCGCAAAGTGGGACAGGTGGTAACCCTGATGTACACCAATAGCAATGTATACAAACATGGCTACAGGAGACACATGTACAATCTGTACTGTGCATGCAGCAACCATGCATGTGCAGTGGCCGATGTCTGTAACACAGCTGTGCCTAACTACAACATGCAGTTGCAATGCAGCCCCATCATTGACACCTGTATATGGTGACATAAGGACAGTACGGTTGGTTGTACAGCACGTATGGAGGGATGTGTGTACATAAAGTGGTGATTCACCTGTGTAGATGTATGTGTGCTGGGGATGGCTCACAGTTGTTTCACATGCCATCCTACCATGCCATGTGCAAACAGTACGCTATGTCACTGTTACTTGATGGTGATGACATAATGCATACACAGCAGTCAGGTGTTACCAACTGTATGTCACATGACACCTGTAACACCTACATCCTCCCATGTGCATATAGCAGCACAATTGCCAGACATAGCATTGGTACACATAATGCGGGCAATACTGCTGCATGTCTATCAAATGTCTCATCATATGGCAGGTGTATCATTCCCAGCACTGCCATGTGTGTCCGATTGTGTGACCACATATGCCACATATCGTGGGGATACGTCCCAGTTGGTACACATCCCTGCACACTGTTGTAGAGATCTGTACATACTGCAGTGTGGAAAGCATGACGTCGGCAGGTGTGGTGCATCACACACATCGGCTATCTGTATGCACATATCTGGTCACCACAGTGTGTGTGTATGTATGTATGTTTGTCTGGTGCTTGGTGTGAGGGTGTCTGCTACCATACAGTGAACCCACAATCACTAACCCCTCATGGTGACTAACCCCTCATGGTGATGCAGTCTACTACCCTACCCTGTTGATGCCATCGATCCCAGACGTACTGGCTACCTGTGCGTGTTCCTTCTCTGTGTCACGTCGTGTGAGTGCAAAGTACTGCGAGGGTGATGACCACATAGGCAAGGGTCCTCACCTCAACACTATGGGGTGTGCATTATAGTGGTGTACACCCTGTGAATGTGGCCATGTTCCTGTAATGTGACAGAGTATTACTGCAACACAATGTGGCCTCATGCTATCAAGTGGTGTCTAACGTCATCATTGGCCAGACTGCTGTGTACAACCCCTGCACCATGTCAACATACCTGAAATGTTTCCTGGTATGTATGTCATGACTCTGTCCGCTGCAGCCTGTTCAACTGACCACAGGCTGCAGGTGCAGTATATGTGCGGACATCTGTGTCATGTTAGACTTTCCAACAGTCAGGTTGAGGGTATGTTTAGCATGCTGATATTGCCATACATGCCTGTGAGTACTCTACAGTTACACATGGGGGACTGCAAACACCGCAACCTGTAGGCACATGCCAGTACACCATAGGAGGGAACCAAGGCAGCATTACCAACATGCCTTTACTGTTGTAACTGAGACACATACTGTGAACATATCACAATGCATGCTGCACCAGGACTACATGGTATGACTGGTGCATGTCGACAGTACACAACCGATGTCACATACACATCTCTCAGTATTCACACACAACCACTGCAACATACACATCCCTCACTATGCATACACAGGTAATGTGAGATACACTTCACAATATTCTGTTCACCCTGTGCATCAGACCATTTGAGCACATCCCTGCACCGATGGTGTGGATGACAGGGATGCGGCACAGGCTTCATCATATGCACAGGTTGATACTGTTTGCCATGGGCATAGGCTGCACCAATGGATGACATCATGTGCGTGGGTAAGGGCCAGTGATTTGATTGGACATGTCTGTTCCGTATGCATGTGGGTGTTGTGGAGCCCTACAGTTGTGTTTGCTGTGTGCGTGTATGTATGCACACAGTTCTATCATTTGTGAGGCCTACACAAGGGTATTATCAACAGCTCCAGATTGTACAGACCAGGTTGTACAGCTCACTGTTACTGGCCATGACCACATGTCCTGTGCCTGCCAGGGTTGCACGGGCACTACCAGGTGGAGGTACAGAATGGCTACTGTCTGACGACACATGGCCACTGGAACTGTGTCCCCACCAGGAATGTCCAGGGCCATGGCCACATGGCCTGCTGTGTCCTGGTGTGGACAGCGCAGCACCAGCTGCTCTGCTACTGTTACCGGCACTATGGGAGTGGCCATGTGAGGTGGCATGCTCACGTTGACCTGCACTAAGTGGTGTAGCTGGCCTATGTCCACCTGGCCTATGCCTCACCCCTGCCAGATGTTCCAGCATAGACAGCTCACACTCGTGGATTGCCATGCCACGGTCAAGGATTCTTACCATGTCATCCGATCGCCTGTCCAAAACATCAGCAAACTGCTGTTGAGCACCTGTCAATGCCTGGATGTTGTTGTTTAGGGTACGGATAGCAGCCCTCTGCAGCCTCTGCCCTTCTCTGTTCTGCCATTCAGCATGTGCCTGTGCCACCATTACAGTCTGGAACATGCATCTGGTGATTCTAGCTGCTGCGCTTTGTCCTGCAGATGCATGTCTGCCAGAGGTCCTCCTTCGAGCAGCACCAGCCACATGCCTGTGTGGCACATCTGCAGTCAGTACACTGCCACCATGGTGTGGAGACACACCTTCTGTAGCCACCACACATTCCTGTTCAACACTAACAGATGCTGACTGTCCTTCCTTTATGGCCACTGGTGATGCGGTATGTGTTGGCAGCTGAACTGTGTGTGGGGAAGAGGGGGACATAGCTGGGATGGCAACCATTGGCACAGATTCAGCCCCTGACATCCCTGCCTGTACCTCATGCATATGTTCATCACTGCTAGCATTTGTGGGGACACTATTAGATGGACCGCAAGAGGGTAACGCACCTACATCACCTGTTAATGCAAAGAAAGACTCTAAATTAGAATAGATACTCACACACACACACACACACACACACACACACACACACACACACACACACACACACACACACACACACACACACACACACATACACACTGACACACACACACACTGACACACTCACACACTGACACACATACTGACACACCATGCATGTGATATGACAGATGGCATGCAGCATGCTTGTGATACAGCTGACAGCATGCAGCCCAGACATTAATAGTGTTTGTAAGCATACCCCCTGGAATGTGCACCACAGCAGGCAGGTGTCATATCATTATCCATGCAATTCACACGTCCATGGTAGTATGCATGCATCCCCGTGATACACCATGTGGACCAGAACAGGATAACAGTACACATGGCTGACGTCACCTTGACATGTAATCTGATGATGTGTGCATTAACATGCATGCATGCCTGATACAATGGTGTCCTGACACATGTACAGCGTCGTACTGGGTATCACATTGCGGTGTTGCCCATATGCCCTACAGATAGATTGCATGTTGAGCAAATGTGCATGGGCATGGTAGGGGACTGTGAGATGTCTACATTGCTGTACAGTGTGAAGTACAGACACTGTGCCATTGCATGGCATCATGAAGCATCTATATTGCTAAACAGTGCATATGTACACATTGCATATCCAGAACTGCATGCATACTCATGACATACCTGTGGATTGTGACCCATGATGCTGAGGTGTATAAACAACAAACCATGCTGTGTCATGTGACAGGTCAGTGGAGGACATACAGATGACACCCCTGCATGATGACCACAGAGTGTTAGCTGCCTGGCAACCATGTCCACACATAGCGGACTTGTCACATCACCATTTCACACATGACATTGATGTACCACGCACACAAGGTGCACAGCTAACAGTGATGTCCTACGGCAGCAAGGGAAACGTACAGTATCTGTGGCCTGGTGTCACTGTCGGTGGAATCTGTAAAGGTGACTACTATCATGCTATGACACAGACATCATGTTCAACACATCTTATGAGGTAGACGTCACTGACACCTCCACTAGCTGTGCACAGGCATTTAAGATGTGCAGTGTACCACATCACCTGTACAATCCATCTAGTACGGCTGTAATTGGACCATGTGTGGACAAAGTGGGACAGGGTGTACCCACATCCCATCTACTGTGTGGCTACATGTCTCCGGCCATCCCCCATGGCCATGTGTGCACATGTGTAGGTCATGTATGTGATGGCCGTCTATCACACCTCTGTGTTTCCCCATATGACATACACCCATAAATGTTGGATATGTCACCATCCACAGGGCTATGCAGACAAAAGGTGTAGTGTGGCATGGGTTATGGGAAAGTGTGACAATATTGTAACTATAACGCTACGTGTCTGAGACATGTCAAATGGAACATCACAATGTGTGAACCCATTGCAGGGGCATATAACACAATGGAGATGCCTGTGGTCTGCCCATATCACTGCTCACTGTGCGGTACTGTTTTGTGTACCACACATTTTGTTCCACTGCATAGTACATATGCCTCCATTGTAGAACACCTCCACTGTTGTATGCACAGCTGGACACACATGTAGCAATGACAAATACTGTAGTTTCATGTGTGTGTCATTGCATTTGTATATATTGCACATGGGTGGCCTGTGTGGATGATGGGTGATGTGACCTGTATATCCATGTATTAACTGGCCACATGGTGAATAGATCTATGCTTTGACATGCCTGATACCGATGACAGTCTCATCTGTAAAGGACTCTTGTGTGTGCGGCATGCCAGAGGTACCTGTATAGGGTGACAGCAGTATGAACATTATCCATGACTGTATGACAGCCACAGGGTGCACAGTGGAAGTTAACACATTTGCCTCTACAATAGCGTATAGTAAGCACATGTGTGCATACCATACCTCTAAACCTCTTAGAACAAGAAATGTGGACCAAGCCTACTATGATGGGGGACAAATAGGGACAACTGTGACATATTGCTCTTACAAACTTAGAAATTTGCTAGACTAATATGTTTGCATGCACATGGTTTTACACGGAATATGCAGTCATAAACACAAATGTATGTCATCATTTAAGGACTCCATTCTTCAGCTATTTGCCAGAAAGGGACAGATATTAAGGGGAACACACTGACAATATGAGGCACACATCTGGACATCCTGCAACTACGTGTACAGTTCAGAGGTATGGTGCATACACAGGGTAGCATAATGTAGCATGCAGCATGTGTGTCCACATACCTTGCATATGTTGTTACATTACATGCTGTACACTGACACATGCACTTACGTGGGATATACTGGCCATATGTTGAGTACTGACTTACCAGGCAACTCCAGGCTCATTGGTTGGGAGACACCCACCTCCACAATGTCAGCTAGTGTGTGTGGGAGCTGTTCCAAGGGTGTCCCCAGACTGGCCAGTAGCTCCTCTGTGTGTGTGAGTGGAGGCTGGGTTGGTGGCCCACCACCTGTTCCACCTTGTTCCCTGGCGATTGCAGTGGAACGCTGTTTTGCATGTTGTATCAAGTCTGTGCAGTGTCTGCGAACCTGCTGGTAGGTGTGGTTGTGGCCACTCACATCGTTGACCCTCCTGCAAAGATCCTGCCACAGGTTGTCTTGCTGCTGTGCGTGCTGTGGCACATGGCTAAATAACACCTCGTATGTCTCATGGAGGTACGGGATTAGGACATCATCCTCCTGTCGGCTGTATGCCGGTAGGCGTGCACGATGCATTATCTGTAAGACATGATGAAGGTGACAGGTCACATCTACAGACATATACAGTGATACTGCTGCACATACATTTCTAGTACATCTGCACAGTTATCTTTGCATATCAACATGACACTAGCACGACTGGCATGTATGTGTCATACACATGCAACACCCATTATGCATTGGATATCGTCTCCATATATGTGTGGCACCTCATTAGTGTTCCTACTGCATGTGACATCTGTCTTCATGTGGGCATGTCTGTTTGCCTGCACTGGTGTTCTTATCTATCTGCACATGCCTGGATGTATCCACGGTAATGCTGTTGACCTTGATGCTGTGTATATGTCACATATCAACACAGACACAGCCTTAATGGACTTGGGCAGTGACAATGCACCACGTACACATTGGAAACCTGTACATGCATCTGTTTTGCCATAGACATCTACACTGCACTGTACAGCTGTTCAACATCCTTCCACGGATCGCCTGTGTTGCACATGTGATAGACATGGGACAATGGCTAGTCGGACGTCATTCGTAGGTAAGGTTATCAGCTATAGCATGTACGGGCTGGGTTTACTAGCTGTATCCGACATCCATTACACCACAGCGAGGGGCATCAGTGACACATTACTGATCCAGATAGTTGATACTACATCTACCATACGGCCATCACACCATGTATGACAGGGATGGTGTGTGCAGCTATGTGGAAAGGGCTGCATGGTATGGCAGGAGTATGTCACAGGTATGGCACAGGGATCTGTCCAGCATGTGGCCATCCTAGTCGTAGGACGGTGGCTGTCCATGATGTATGTCTTTCAGATCATGCTATGGACATGTAGCATGTCCAACAGCATAATGTGGCATATGTCTGTATGCAAGATGGATAGCATGCTGCATACTGAGGGTGAGTATTGTGGAGGCTGGTATCGGCCATCCACGCATGGGCCCTACCTCTGGAGGGTGATATGTGTTCCAATATTGGTCACACAGGTGCTGTGTATGCCTGTCCAATGATCTCCGTGCTCATGGATACCACCCTGTCATGTCATGGGTACCTCGGATGACTACCTAAAGGGCCAGGGAGATGTCTCCAGCTCAGGGAGGTGTACTGCACAACACCATCACTAAGACAGTGTCCATAATGTTGACCACAGCCTAGGTGTTACTTAATGGGTACAGGGGTATTCCCCTAGTGGTGTCATTGCTGATATCATCCACCAGAATCTGCACATATGTCACACACCTCACACGCACACAGCCCATTCTGTATGTTGTTCACAACACTGTGACAACTATTGCCCATAGGTCATGGCCATTCATATCCTCATATACACAGATGGCTGACATTTGTCGATATGGTATGGGCTACAATGTGGATGGGGTACAACACATTAACCCTGGTTTACTGTAGCTGACACCGTGTGATATGCACATATCACTGTAGCACCTTTAGTAGTTGTGAGTCTGTCAACAGGCCACTAGGAGAACACTCCTGTGACATACAAAGGCATATGTAGTCAAACATCCATACTGTCTTGTACATCTGTACTGCTAACATCTACATTGATAATGGTTTCTGGACTTGCAGACCATACCCGGCAGTGTTCTGATGCGGTGCCACCATTCATGACTGTCGTCAACACTTGTGGGTTGATATTATCCAACACCCTATCTGTATTGTATGGGCATGCTTGGCACTTGTTCAGAGCTTCTTGGCACGTTATGAGCTACTGCTTAGTTTAGCACCCATTTCACACCTGTCCTCACAGGTACACTGTCTGTCCATACATTTCCAGCTTGCTTACAGTACAACAGCTGTCGTACACACATCACTCACATATCTCGTGAGACATGGTGGTTTATACGGCGTGTTCACCTGGCACATACCACTTATATACAGGCATGTCCAACTGGCATGTACCAGTGCTATTGCCTGTCACTATCACTATGATGCCTATGTTGTACATGTGGCAATAGAGTTATTCTCATGTACACAGTCAATGCACACCTCCCAACATACAACAGTACAGCCTGTGGGGGATGCACATATGCAGCCCTGCTGGGGGTTATACTGTCACCAACCCTGACTGCACCTGACAGTCATGTGGGGATGTGCAACATTCACAACACTACCCACTCACATAGTTCCACATGATCCCCATCACAGGCCACACATATGGAGACACCTTGTACAGTACCACTCCATACTCTGTGTGGGCACCAACGGCAGCCCACATCGCCAAACACAACTACACCAACCTATAGCCCATGGACACTTGTGCCCATCACATATGGCCAATAGGGTGTTGTAACATACACAACACACCTGTCATAGGTGACTGTCAGCGGTCACACTGCTGTTCCACTCAGCAGGCTACACAAGGTGATAGTTACTGACATCCATAGGTTCATAGGTTAGTACTAGGCTAACTGCCCTTGTGAGCCATTGTAAGTCTAGCCAATTATCCCTTGTGAGACTCAAACCCTGCACCTTGTGTTTGTAAGGCAAACACCTTAACCATTAGGCCACCCTCCCAACCCCCTGTCAAGTCACTGGTTCTGCAACATAACCTCTGCACACATGCCACAACTCAGCAGGTAGGATGTGACTGTCATTTTCCATGTTTGTGTGACTGAAGTTGTATCTCAGGGCACAGACTACGTGTGCAGGGACATGCAATAGCCCACCAGTGTTGTAGCCCTGATGGTGTGGTCCGAGCCCTGGGGAGCATTTTGCGGTCATTCAGACCTGTTACCACTGTACAACGAGCGACTGTGTTACTCCCAATAGTTGTCCATGCTTCTGCCATCATTCCACAGGCGTCTGGTATACGTCCACTTTGACAGACCTGGTCAAACAACATGATGATGTGGCACAGTTGACCCGCACCTGTCAGTCGTGGGAGTACGGATCACATGTTGGACTCTTGCTGCTTTTATACTGCCTGTCTTGCACAGTGTCCAATAACACTCACCACCAGAATGGAAACTGGCTAGCGAAACATGTGGTCATGTAACACAATGCTTGACATCATCCTCTGTGACGCATGCAGGCACAGCACACCTGATACTGCACCACGTCAATATCTCTGCAGTGACTGGAACCTGCCTCTTGGCTCTGCAGAGCACACCTGCAATGACTGGTTATAGACAGACCATACCTCTCAGGCACGTACCTGGACTGACACACCCATGGCTGAGGTGTCCCCATATTCCACTATGTTGTACACACATCCCGGCTGGTTACTTAGCACAATGCATCACAGGTGCTCCATGTGCAAATAACTGTATCTGGAACTGCTAATCACAGTATTACCAGCTGCGGATTCAACATACCCCACGGTTACCAGACCTCATTTCATGGTGTACTGGACAGTTGGGCTCATACTGCTGCTACTGATGTGAGACTGACAGTAACCCACACTTAACTGTGATAGCCGCACATGTGCTGACACATTAGGCGTATGCTGTCCGTGAGTCATAACCTCCACTTGGCTGGTTCGACCCATACACACCACCTCCAAGACCAACAGTATCCTTAACATGGACACTACCAACATGTGACTGCTGTTCCACACCTGGAGTTATCCCCTAATTGGTGGAATCTGAACATATGCTACTCACTCTTGTTAGCCACATACCGACACCACACACTTCATGGCATACACAGTAGATGAGTACTACAACACTTACTACAGATGTCGTTTGACAGCGGTAGTTGACGTCATGACACACGTGCAGGTGGTCAATGCACATACAAATACTGAGACATACCCCAGTGCACTTCATTAGTACGTAAACGACAATATGGATCATGCTATTTCACACAGAGCCATAATGGTACACACCAGATAACAGACACCACTCTAGGGGTGCGGTTCCATGGACATACTTTACAACAAAGGTGGGGGCTGTTGCACAGTGGTGTAAATTCCCATGGGTGGGATATTTCACTGGTCAGCCTCGGTAGGGCCACGGGATCCCTCATCACATACTCCAGGGGGTTGGGACGATGGCCTAATGGTTAAAGTGTTTGCCTTACAAACACAAGGTGCAGGGTTTGAGTCTCCCAAGGGATTATTGGCTAGGCTTAAAATGGCTCACAAGGGCATTAGCGTAGTACTAATCTATGAACCTATGAACCTATGAACCATAACTAGCGACGTACACATTACTGCGACACATTCCAAGATGTACCACCAGGCATTATGGTGGTATGTCAGTAGTCATATGCAATCCCCACATCTGCTCACACATACAACTGTCACTCTGGAACATGACAGTAACAGGTGATGTTGGCAACATGCTGTCGGATGGTGTCAATGCTAACATTACACCCTCTCACTCCCTACGGGGCCACATCCCTAGCAGGAACATTGCTGTGTACCTGTGGTAACACCTACACAGTACTAACCTGCACTCTATATGTCCTTGGACACTGGCCCCTTGTCATCCTACAAAATTCCAGGCTGTGATGTCCACAGACCTCTGAATGACATGTCTCCCCACTGGGACACCATATTCAGTAATAGCCTTGTACCAGACATTGTGGCCCCTGACTGGCACACAGCGACAGTTATACTCCACACAGCTGGTGCCACAATGCACGACTGGGACTAATACCCTACACATGTCACTGGACTGTTCTGCATGGCTATAGGGCACATCATCATGGACATCATTCGCTGAGTCTTTGTTGTGCTCCAGTCCTTTGATGCCAGCTGGGTTGGTCTTGTTGGGGCCACAGCATGCCCTTACACCTGTTGAACACCTTTCATACAGTCGCCAGAGTAGTTGATGATGACACCGGGGTCCACACAGCCTACATTGTCCTATCGCTGCCTTTCAGCACCATTCTCCATTCTGGTGTTGACAACATACACATCCACCTGCACAGCAACACATATGTCTCAGGATGTTATGCAAAGTGGCTAGTGGACGGGACACACACACTGAGGGTGGCATACTGTATCACATACTGCATTCCAGTTACACTTGGCATACCACAGTCCTCAGTCATAGGGCCCTCATGTCCGGTATATGCTTCCCTGAGGTACAGGCTACCACTGAGGCAACATCCCTGCCTAGCTTTACAGACCACTGCATACCAAGTGCTGTTGTTGATCCACCAGCTGATACAGACCCCATCCATACGGGGTGTCACTATGACGGATACCCGATATGAGCATCATGGCCTCAACCTGCATGACACTTGGTATGAACATCACCTTTGCAGTACACCATCCACCCCACTGGTTATCACATAGGTGTTAGTCCCCTACATACATGTCACATTGTACGTGATCGTAGCACACATGTATGTCACACACACTCCTGTGATTACCACATTGCCACTGTGGCATGGATATCCTTCTACGTGTCCACCCTTGTCTGTACTGGGTGTGTAGCTGGTACATAGGCACCCATTGTACCTCTGAACACCAGACGTATACACACATTCATGGGTACAACACCCCACTTAGGATGTACCTTACACAACAGCTACAGCTTTACATAACTCAACATTAAAACGCCATGACGTTTATTGAGCTACTACGGTTAAAGTTTGCGGCTGCTGTACAGACACCATGTCTGTACACATTTGCGGGCTACATACTCAGGGGTGACCTCTGCTGCAAACACAGGGCCCATGTCTGCAAATATGTTAATGGATATACTCCGCATACGCGATATAAACAATAGCCACTGTGAGCATGATGCTCATGGATATGTGCACACATGTGACAGTGTGTGGGATGTGCTTGGGGGTTGCATTCCCAGACCGGACACTTACCATGCTTTGGGACAAGATTCCTATGTACATCACGCATGGACAGTCAGTAGCAGTGTTCATATGATACCTCACTTTGTGGATGGTGGACACATGTACGCCAGGGATCCCTGCAGTGGCTGTACTGTGCAGAGATGCAGGCTACACATGGCTCTTCTGTTCACAGGACACTACCCTAGAGAGGTGCAACTGGTCTGGTGTGCACACTGTAGTTGTTGTTACACATACACTTGCCAGACTGCATGGTACCCCACTATGGATCTGTGGAGCTGTTGCATGTCCTTTGTGCATGGTTACTGGAATAGCCCTTCCATTTAGAGTAGCTGTCATGCTATTACAATGTCCAGTGACTACAGGCCATATGTATCCTGTTATTGTACACGCCAATCATGTTCTTGTTTGTCTGTCACATCTCTTCTGCTATTCTAGTATGGGAGTAATGTTTGCGTCCTTTGCAAATGCACAGAGTGGATTACATTATTTCTTTCATCATAACTGTTTATACATAAATTAATTACATACTACTCACATCACTATACGATTCCTTTGGTATGCATCATATGCCTGTTCTCCTGTGTAGCATATCTGACATATCAATCTACTGTACTATACATTACACATATGTTACATGGTATCCCATAATTCAAAGCATACTTGCACAGCGGGACCACCTTAGACATGTCATTGACGTTATATGCCCATACACATGCGTACTCTTACAGTATATGCACATATACTATCCCCTGCTATGGCCCGTACTTGTTGGACATACCCTGCCACTACCGGCAGGTTGTATGACAGTGTTCTGTTTAAAGCCGTCATGTTGCATCCCCCTGTGGTGTCTATGCTGTTTACCTTGTGGCCCACTGCTGGACGCACAACTTCTACAAACGTTAGTATGATCAGCAAGACATCACTACATAAATACCATTTCCCACTTTATGCATGGCAGAATTACTGCAAACCAGGCTATGCATACACTGACATAACTTAATACAGAACATACTATACATACAGTTAGTGTTGTACATACCTTGATATTGTTACGGTATTTCATCTTTATCTCGCTGTTCTGTATCACTCTTTGAACTTTTTTCGGTATGAGCATACATTTGCATATCTGGCAAGTCATCCTTATATACGTCGAAACCTGCAACATGTGGTTTACTGCCGCCAATTGTTTTTCTGTTGTGACTAATTACGTGCACTTCAGCTGTGCAGCTACTCAATTCACCAATTACGTGGCAACAGTGGGGTATAATTGAATTCTCCACTTGGGCGTTGGCCATTTGCCCTGCCTTCAGGGAGACGGCCTGTATTGTGTTTTGTTGTGTGTAATTGCAGCTGCTATGGGTAGAGCCAAGTGTATTTCGGAGTCATGTCCCCCGTGGATTGTGTGTGATGGCTTGAGTATGAGGTTCTACCTGTGACTGTACCTGTCATCCCACCCATCTGATAATGGACTATTGCAAACACCTGTAACATCGCCGTTTGTTCCGTTATACGACGGATACAATTTTGCATGGTGCCTTTAAATGTGTCTCTCACAAGGTATGTTAACGGTTCAGCAGATGTAATTGACTAACTGGATGTTTGTGCTGTGATTATGGTCTGTATTGCTGTTGTTTCCAGTGTGGGGGATGTAGGCGGGTGTACTTAGCATATATGGTTTTGTGGGGCTTGCATTTCTACGTAGTCCATATATATATGTGTGTGGGCCCCTTCCCTAAATACAGTGCTATCACTTATTAGACTTCTGTTATGGGAATTTACTTTGGCCCATTATTAATTGGTTTCTATATGGTATGCAGGTGAGGTTGATACTTCCATACCTCCGGATGTACAGAGATATGTGCAGGGATATTTCTAAATGACCGCTATCCCGTGTATGTGTGTCCCAGATATTTGCAGTCACTGCAGTAGTGTTGGTGTCAGACCCGGTGTGGCATGGCTTGCCACCTTTTCATATGGCCATAGTTAGACACTTTCGGGTCACACAGTGGTGTTTACAGGCTGACATATAGCCACGGTCAGTACACAGGATAGCACATACTTTTATCCTCATTACATACCAATTGTTCTTGGACCTTGCCTACTTATCAGTTTGCATGTAACATTTCCATTTCTTACATACAGGCATGAGTATTTCCTGTGACTTCTTCTTCTTCTTTCGGCTTTATCCCGATTAGGGGTCGCCACAGCGGATCACCCGTCCGCACATTGAATGGCAGTGGAGTTTTACGGTGTCGAGTTGCCAGCCCGGCGCCCAACCTTCCACAGAAGGCACACTCACACGCACACCTAGGGCCAATTTAGAGTGTCCAATCCACCTGCAGCATGTCTGTGGGATGTGGGAGGAAACCGGAGCACCCGGAGGAAACCCACGTGACCACAGGGAGGACATGCAGACTCCGCACAGAAGGCACCCCAGCCGAGGATCAAACCGGAGAACCTCTTGCTGTGAGGCGGCAATGCTAACCACTGCACCACCGTGGCTGCCCATGAGTATTTCCTGTGACTATTGCATAATATTTGGGACATACTAATGTCCTCAACTCTCAGACAGTTGCCCTTTGTAATGTTTCATGTCAGGACACACATGCCCAGGGAGGGGCTGTCCCTCCCAATGTGGGACAGGTGTTTATCTCATGCCTACGACTAGCTATACCTGCACCTACTGTTATCATCTACCTCCGAGTTGCCACCTACAGACACACGATGCGGCCACACACACACACACACATTACAGTCACACGGAAACACACATGGCACCCTCAACACACACATACACAGGCTACATCACTCACAACCACAGTTGTACACGGTACCTACATGGACCGCACCACCGGCAGTGCTGACTACATGTCCGGACTATCAAATTATTGCTCACAGTTCTACTGCTCCAGTACTGTGTTCTTTCTGTCTTTCAGCCTCCTGGTTATGCGTGTCAGTGTGTGACACATTCCATAGTTGGCGGTATCCTATTTATTTGTACCTCAAAGGTGTTTTGAATGTCGTTGACCTATCTATATATTTGCAGATGTCAGTGACTCCTTATATATTGACATATATCACACTATCGCCCTTTCTATCTGTATTATATATTTGTAGATATATATACATATATATATATATATATATATATATATATATATATATATATATATATATATATATATTTATATATACATACATATCTCAGACAGGGGTGGTGACAGGCATGCTATGCCTTTCATTATGTGATTGTCAGTGTATACTGTGTTTCCTGGGATCCGCACATTTGTGTCTGTACCTGTCACATTACACACCTGCCATGGGTTAAGATTACCTCCCGTCCCACTCGAGGGACAGTCCCTTTTTGTGCAGATGTGTCCTGCGACATATTTGTAAACATAGCAAATGTCCTGCGACTGTTGGACAAACATATTCCCTATAGTTTATGTAATGTTTGCATAAAACACTTATTCTGTATCTGACCCACCTACATGTTACAGGACATGGAACACGTACCTGCGACCATTACTAGACATAGCTTGTTATCAATGCAAAACACTAACGTTCTGGTTTTCGTACTGGCCGGGTGTATGTGTCGGCCTGCAGACATCTGGCGTATGTCCCACATTGGTCATTTGCAATGTGGCAACCCTGCCGTATGTACATCTTGGCTAGCAAAAGTGTTGGGTGATTGTATACATGCTTGCCTGTTCCACTTCTGGCAGTGGTCATTTTACCCTTCAGAGCAGGTGCTATTTGTTCAGGGGTGATTAATGCTGGTTTCACCTGTTCTGTACATCATTGACCGTGATCTGTGCAGTGGTTGGTGAAGCTTAGCCCTGTTTTGCACATATCCGTATAGTCGTATTTAAACATCGCTTACCAGCTGTGGGCAATGCTTATTCCCACTAATTTGTGCTACACATATTCTGATGACCTGCATCTGGAATGCATTACCCATGCGTTGGGATTACGTTACATCCCTTGCAGGATGTAGGACCGGGAACATGCACGACAGTCACTGCATGTACCACTTGGACATCTGGGGGTTGTACACATATTATGTCATTTTGTATGTGAAGTACACTACAGCAGTTACTCCACACTACACTCACATGGATTACTCTGTTAGTTTACAAATTGATGGGTCCAGTTAATGGTATGTCCATGTGATGTTTACTGGCTGTACTCCGGCATTGGGTATGTATATCACAATTAGCTACACCCGCTACTGTGCTACACCTTCATACGACCGTGGCTACAGCATGCTGGGTTGGTGAATGCCTGTCATGGGTACATCCCCTGCCTTGACACAACATCCCTGATTACATTTTGTGGAGCCCCTCGGTAATGCAGCGAGGAATCCGTGCTGAGTGTGTGTAGGACAGTGCTTACACACATGTGCTCCCGCGATTGCCTCTACTCCAGTAAGTGACAGTTGCTTACTCGCTGTTGTGGCGACTGGAGTCACTGTTTGCCCCGTTTGGTGTTTTGTCTCTGACAATCTACCTCCTGGGTGACCCCGACTGTGGATGAGCTCATCAAGTTGATCTTTTGGTGGGTGTGGGAGGCTGTACATTCCATTGAATCTACTCCTTAGAGAGCAAATTTCTGGTCAAAAGGCATTCCAGTTGATGCCATGGTTGTGGTGGTAACCACGAAAAAAGAACTTGCAGAAGAAAGTTCTATCGGGCAATTGGGCATGTACCTGCCGATGTACCTGGGAACCTATACACACAGCACTAACAGATGCTGATAGGCGCATCTACTCTTCTGGTGTTGACATTTCCATGTTCCAATGGCTGTTGCATGTACAATGTTTGAGGGCTGCCTATGTAGGATTCCACAGTGGGCCACCTATACATCACAATTTACAGGTGGTCGTGTTTGTGTGCCATCCATTGTACTGTGTGTGCAGGTGGAGAAGGGTGTCAGTCCATGGGAGCCTACACTGTCAAGGTATGTGCTATACGTTCCCTCTTTGCCAAACATATTGAGCACATCTCCGTCTGTCTACTGGGGCTGGTACAGTGTGTCCGTGGTCTGGATCCCTCTGTGCCTGTGTTGGCCTTGGCAATTACGGTGGGCTGAGGCCCTCCCCCATTTTGACCCTGCTGCAGCTGTTTCCGCAGGATCATATTATGTAGCATGGCACATACTATGAAGATGTGGGCACACGTGCCTGGAGAGTACTGCAAGGCTCCACCAGATGTGTCCAAGCACCAGAACTGTGATTTCAGCATCCCGAACACACGCTCTATGATGATCCTGGTTTGCGCGTGTGCCTCATTATGGTGTTCTTGCATTGATGTGTGTGCATTTCTGATGGGGGTCATCATCCATGGCTCCAGTGCATAGCCAGCATCCCCACAAGGTGGCCTTGTGGGATGTCCCCCCTGACAAATACCTGATACAGCTGTGAGGCATGCCAGATATGGGAGCAGTGGTAGCTTCCAGTGCTGCCAGCACACACATCCATGATAATGCCCTGGGCATTGCACATGACCTGGCAGTTGATGGAGTGGAATCCTTTGCGGTTTATGTAGCGCCTACCATACTCACCAGGTGGTGACTTGATTTGTATGTGCGTGCAGTCTATCGTACCCAGTACTTCCAGGTAGTTTGCCACATGGTGGAAGTGATGCATATTGCTGGCCAACTCCTCCTGAGTTCGGGGGAAGTATATATGCTCATTGGCATGTGGTAACATGGTATCCAGGAACTTGTGTAGTACCCTGTATGCCGATGCCTGTGAGATCCTCATTATATCTCCAGTTAGCCTTTGAAAGGTACCTGTGGCTAGTATTCGGAAGCTTACACATACCTTCGTGTCCACTGGGATGGGCTCCCCTCTGTTGTTTCTGGTTCTCAGGCGTGGCCGGCACAGCTCTACTATTTGCTGTAGAATGTCCCTGTCCACTCTGTAATGCTCTACTGTCTCCAGATCATGTATCCCCTGGTAGGTTACCCTTGGTCTGAACACTCTTCTCCTCCTCCGAGGCCTACGGTGGTTGTCGGCATCATCCTCCACAACACCGCTGGTCTGTAACACATGCTGATGAATCACAGCTATGGCAGCTCCCAACATGTACATTTTAAAAGTTCCCTGTCTGTTTACACCTATGGTGCAGTGTTTGGGAATACACAGGTGTGTGTTAGGTGCTTTCACACTTTATACTGTTTGATGTGAACACTGATGATGTCATAGGGTGTGTATGTACGATCGTGGCTACAAGGTATCTTCTGTGTTTTATTAACGGAATCACTATTGTGCTGCCTTTGGTGTTGCATTACATTTGGCTGCCGTGAATTACCTCCTGCCCTTACATTTACATTTGTGCACGTTACACCTACCATTTGCTTGCATGTATCCAGCAGCATGCTTTCATTTGTACTTTCCTAGACCTGGCTTATCTTGCGTAATGTGTTCTATTGCCAGTCTACTGTGGGTTTGCTTTGCTCTGCTATGACAGTTATCCTATCTTTGCATTCCAGGTCCTCCCCTCTTTCCTTTGCAATCCTCTGCCTCCCCTATCCTATTTTGCAGGGTTCTGCATGCAGGCTTGTCTTCTGGCGTCAATTGGCCGCCGTGAGTTGATTGGTGTTAAGTGCTCATTAGTACGCCAATTACCCTGCTTCAGCATTTTCTTCTTTTCTTCACCTAACTTTCCTGTTTATGCTATTGTTCGTGGCACGTGCATCCACTTGCCAGGTTTCGGGCACGTTTTCATCCCCGCACACATGCGCTTTCGGGCACCATGTGTGCTCTCAGCTAAATGGTTCTATACCTTCCTCCCCACCCCTGTCCTGCAGCTTTGCTTAGCAATGGCCAGGCCAGATTTGCATAGCTCCAATGTGCTTACTGATACAGTGGCACACCCCTCTGCTGATGTCATGTATCACCTCTGATACACTCCTCGGTGTTATAGCACTGCGCATTCAGGTACATCCTTACTCCAGCGGGACGTTTGCGATTCAGTATTACCTGCCTCATTTTCATGGCATTGACTACTAATTCATAGTTACAGCGCCCAACACTGTTGCGGGACCTTGGCAACCCTTGTGCCTTGCTTGTGGTGTACCATGCCTACCATTGCTAATTATGGTGAAATCCTGATTTGTCTCACATTGCGATTTTCTGCCATTTGTATATATGTCCTTTGTATTCCTGTTTGCGTACACATGCCCTGCGGTTGTACTGTGCGTTACTGTGGACATGGCATTAAATGTTGTTTTTTAGGTGTTGTGCATCTTTTCTTGCGCCATTGGCTGTGTATTTGGCCATTGGCATATGTTGACTTTGTAATGCATGCATCTGGTCCACTTCCATAACTCCGATGTTCTGTTTGGGAAAATGTAAACCGTGTTTTTTGGTTTACATTTCCATGGGCTTGCTCTATGCCTGCACCACTTCGTAAATCGCTGTATACCTTCATTAGCATGGTGCGACACTGCACATGGGATGATTTGCATACCTATGCCGAGGGCTGCATAGTTCTGGCGTACTTTGGTAGTGCACGTGGAATTGGTTCGTACCTGAATCGCTCTGCAGACATATTTGGCGTTATACCGCCTACGCTATGCCTGCGTCTGGTGCAAGCTTCATGAATCCACGGGAATGTCTTAATAGTTTTTTTTCAGATCATAGGGTAAGTTGGATTGTGATAAAAGTAAATTCTGAGTATATAAAATAGGGAAAAGCTTAAAAAGAGTAAATTAGGTGAAATGGGATAATACAGAGAGAGAAGATATAATGAAATGATGGCAAGATCATCTAGAAATGAAAGAGTTATACAAGGACTGGTCAGAATGGTGGTTAAGTTTTAAACAACATATAAAAAGTGTTAAGTATCGTGGAAAAAGGAAAAAATAATTATGGAAAAGATAAAGTATAGGAAATTAAGTGATGATACTATTGACTATTTAGAGAATAAGGATGTATTTTTTTATTAAGGAACAGGAATTATATGATTTAAACAAGAAAATAATAGAACATTTATTCTATAAAGAAATATATTTTCTGCAAGGAAAAAATAAGAAATTGCACCATATTTAAGTAAAATAATTAAAGAAGATAATAGTGTCATGAGAAAAATGGAATTATAATGTACAATACACAAGAAGAAATTATGGAAATAGTAAAATAGTATAGTAAGACATTATTTAAAGGACAGAGGATAAAGACGGGTAAGGAATGGAAGGTATGTATATTTGATAATGACAATAAAGATTTGGGGAAAAAATCATAACAGATGAATTAGAACAGGTTTTGAAATTAGGTTTGCAAGGGTATTAAATGAATGGTTGGACAAAGATTTTGTGTATAAAGAATTGTGTGGGAGTTTTATTAGATTTATATGGAAAAATGTGATAAATTAGAGTTACAGAATTGGAGACCAGTGGTATTAAGTAATACAGATTAGAAACTTTCCATGAAAATTTTACAAAAAAGGATGGAAAAAAAAGTGGGCAGAGTTATAAATGAATATATATATGCTATAAAAGGAAAAAGAGTTCAAGATTTGTTATTGATAATTAGGGAACTAGTAGTGGATATAGTGTATAGAAATGTTCTGGCAAAATTAGTGGTGGTAGATTTAAGTAAAACATTTGATTCAATTCACCATTCTGTACTCTGGGCTACATTTGAAGTTTATAATATAAGTATAAAGATTAAAAAATGTTTTTATTACAGCATATAGGTACAATACAGTTAAGGCCTTAATAAATGGGTGGTTAAGTGAAGATATACAGCTTGAGAAGGGTATTAGACAAGAAACATCAGACAGCAGTACTGATGGTCAATAAAGACTAGAAAGCAAGTAGCTTAGTGTGTAAAAACCTTATTCCATACTTTCGTCTCAACAAGACTTCTTCAGAACAAACAATAAAAACCAAGTCAAAGCAACCACAGTAATATACCTAGTTTAAAACTATGTAAGCCAAGAAAAAGTTCAAAGCAATTAGTCAATTAAAGGCACACTTACATTTTTAAAGCAGCCTGCACTGAGAAGTTGAACACAATACAGATTGTATAAAATATATAAAAAAAATATTTTCTATTTTAGAAGAGTGTCTGTTGATCCCAGAGGTGGTGATTACAAGAATATTGTGGAACAGAAAGAAACTGCTTGGCAGATTAGATTGGGGGCTGATAAAAAGCCCGATCTAAATGATGCAATTAACATCAAATGTTTTCTTAAATATAGGAAACTTACTATTAGGAAGCTTTGATTTATTTTCTGTGGTTTCCTGACAGTTCTACTTCTCAGTGCAGGCTGCTTTAAAAATTTAAGTGTGCTTTTAATTGACTAATTGCTTTGAACTTTTTATTGGCTTGCATAATTTTAAACTAGCTATATTACTGTGGTTGCTTTGACTTTTTTTATTGTTTGTTCTGAAGAAGTCCTTTTGAGATGAAAACGTGGAATAAAGTTTTTATATGCTAAGCTACTTGCTTTCCAGTCTTTATTGACCATCGGTACCACTGTCTGATGTTTCTTGGTGTGTATTTGGACTTTGGTTACACGCTTTATCAGTTTTAGGGTATTAGACAAGGTTGTCCATTGAATGGTACATTATTTGTATTAGTAATGAATGTGATATCTACACATATGAATAGATAAATGGTTTCAATTAGTTATATTTCAACTGAAGGGATAAAGATGCCTATTTTGTTAACTTATGCAGATAATATTATTATGTTGCAAAAGATGGGTTAGGTATGAGTATAGTGACAAAGCATTTGCATGAGATTATTCAAGTAATATAATAGGATTTTGGATAAATAAAGAAAAAAGTCAAGGATTAGGGCTTGAGGGGATGACTGGAGCAATTAAATTCAATATGACAAAAATCAAAATTCTTGGAATTAGTTTTGGAAAATAAGAGATTACAGAAACAATATGGAAAGAAAAGTAGAAAATAAAAAGTAGAGGAAATGAACTATACATGTGTTTTTTGAAAATCTTTTTGACTTTTGTGTAAGAAAAAAGTATATTAAATAAATTCCATTTTGTTATCCAAAATTGCTTATTTAGCATGTGTTTTCAGTATTCCTTTCACGTTGGAAAAATAAGTATATAATATATTTTTTGCTTTTATTTGGGGAACTATGTTGAATATGGTAAAAAGGGGGATTTATATGTGAATAAAGAAAAGGAGGCTTGTGGTTAATAAATCCTATAGTTTATACTGCATTGTTAAATTTATATAGAGTGATGAAATGTTTAAAGGACAATGAGGCCACTTTTTAACACAGATATTAAGTTTGAAGTATAAATTAATTTTTTTTATTTCAAAAGGAGAGTTTGTTGCAATAAAGAAAGAAATGGAGATCAAGGCAAGGCTATTCTTTGAAAGATGTATAAAAGATATTAAAAATGGGAGGAAAGAATGGTATAATAATATTATGGAAAAGTATTTCTGAATATATCCATGGAAGGGGTTAAATAAAGAAAAAAAGAGTGCTATAAATGCAAGAATGGAAAAAGGTAAGGGCATGATAAAGTACCAAGATTTTTTAAGGAGGCTGATTATACAAAAATTGTCAGTGACAGTGAATATGTCTGATAAAAGTAAAAAAAAAGATAGACTCTGTTTGTACTTGGGTGAATTTGAAACTGGTGAATATGCTTTTCTAGGATTCAGAAGAATTAAAATGTTATAGAAAAATATCTTAGATTTGAGTTATCTGGAGGGCTTCTCAGAAGTAAATAACTTAAATATGGACATGACTGAATTTGGGTATTAAAAATAGAAATTATGTTGAAAGAATTGATAAAAGAATGTTTTACATTTTATGTTTAATTTAGAACCAGAGAGTGGAGGAAATTATGTTTAATGAAAAATGGGATTTAGCCATGATTTAAAAAAAAATAAGCTTTGTTTATGGAAGTTGGAATGAGGGTCAGAAAGCAAACAAATGATTATTGTATATATGGTGAAGAGAATGTAAAACAAATATACACTGTATATTTTGTTTATTGTAAATACTGGCTACAGTATATATATATATATATATATATATATATATATATATATATATATATATATATATATATATATATATATATTAGTCCAGATAAAACAGCGAAGAGGTAACCAAAACTCTGCAGCAATTCCAGCATAAACTTTGGATATGAAAAAAACAATGTAATCCATATTAACAAAATAAATACCAGTTTTTAATAGATGTACAAAGGTAAGCGCTTTCACATAAGCTTCATCAGACCATTAAAATTTGAAAAAACATCTTCCTGTCCTTATATAAACATCACATGTTAGGCTCATTAAGCAATTTCACATTTAAAGCAGTATTCAACCCTAGTAACATAAAAATATATAATAACTATCCATAAAAATTTATTTGAATAAAATATCATGGCTTTGTTATTCCTCTTGCTTTCTTAATGCAAAATAGAGTAACATACACTAATTGTATGTGTTGTTAGTATCCATATATTGCTAGTGCTATTTCGCTGTATGAATTCATTTAAACATATTATACTTTAATTACTATACATAAACTTTTTTGAAGCAATTCATTATATTCAGACCTACAAACAGTGATATATATGCAAATGCCTGTAGACAGTTTACATTTCATTACAATTCTATTCAAAATTTTTTACTACGAAATATATTTATTGTATTATGCTCATAGATCAGTATGTTAAAAACAATACAGAATGGTGAGGCATATATTTAGCTAACTCTTTCTAATAAATTCAAACAATAAAAATCAAATATTAAGATTTCCTCCAACATTCATACTCCATGGCTTACTATCATTCTATGGCCATAATATCCCTCTTTATTTAATAAGGATGCTTGATCAAATGCTACACAAAAGCAATAAATATATATCAAACCCATTAAAAAATGGCTTTACTTATAGAACCTGCCATTATCTCTACCATATCTAATATATAAGTAATGCAATGATATTATAGGGGTATTCAGTGTTATATACCATAGAAATAAACTTATTAAAGTTGGCTAACTCTTTCATTGGTGCATAAGCTTTCCATACCACGAATGCAGACAACTATGTTTAGGTGACCGATTCTTCATAAATCTAAAAATATCACAAAGGTCACCTCTTTGTTACGTTTAAAATGACTTACAATATGACATGTGACATAGTATAGGAAATGCCAGAACCTCCTGGGGAATTCCTCTTCCAAATTGCTTAATCTAAATATCATGTGGTATGCTTGCTTTCATTTTCACACTAATTATCTGCTCAAGAAATTATGAACCAGCCAAAAGCTACCTATAAAGTTAACAGATGCATTAACCCTGTAAATAGAAATGTGATTAACAGCAATGTATTGTTTACTTATTTAACTTGTTAACCATGGTAGAGCACTGATCCACATGGGCCATTTTATGACTCAGTCTGAGAGCATACTGCCTGCGTAAGTGATTTGCTCAGTTAGGAAAATGGAGGCTGAGGGAATCATACTCTGAACCAAACAATACAGCATGCTAACAGCTCATAGATTTAATTATCTGTGCTAACTGTCAGACTTGAAATATACCCCATCTATAAGTTCACTTCTACACAAACACCCCCACAAACACAAAAAATACACTAGAGAATTAAAAGTGTTACTGGGTGTGTAGATTCATGTTTCAAGGTGGTTGGGTGCATGTAAAGGAAGGAGTGACATTTCTGATAAAATACTTTGAGCATAATCTGCCCAATATTGCCAACACTTGCAAATAAACTAAGTAGGGTTAATCAGTGAATTAATCTTTGATCACAAGCTCATGGTGTTGTCATTGTCAACATGCCTTATGAGTGGAATCGTCTTCCAGGGGAATGCACCTTGTCTGGGGCTAGGTCTCAGAAATAATTCCCAGTTTAAAAATGAATAATGCCAGCAATACTTGCATCAAGTACACTGCACTTAAGAAGTACTGAACATTATTGGTCTGTCTCATTAATCCTGGCTTGTCCAGACAATCATGCTATTACCTAACCTTTTTTCTCACTAACTGCCACTATTTCAGCACCTTAAAGCCTCTTTAGAAAGAACTAAAATGTTAAGAAAATAATTTTCTTTTAGAGCTGGCATTTACACATTTTTATTTACTAACACTTACTTTTTCTGACCTCTTCATATGTACCACTTTTCTTACTGTTGACAGACATAAACACTTGCAAATATCACCATTTCTAGCTCTTCACTTGTGCTTCTTTACTGTTCCACCTGTGTGCACCAGTGTTTAGGTTCTATGACATGTTTTTCTCCTGTAAGAGGTTTGCTCCTGTTATTACTGGTTTTGTGTTAGTTATTTATGTTGAATCAATGCACTCAATGCTTGCACTTTTTCTGCCCGTATGTTTAATGTTTTAACTATTTTTTTAAATGTCTATGTTTTATATTAACTGACCTTAACTGTATTATTTTATTATAACATTATTCAATGTATCTAGTCTTTATAAATTGCCTTTTCTATTGGTTTCCTAATCTGGATCATGGATGAAAAGAATCTTTGGTCTTGTCTACCCACCGGTTAACAAAAATAAAACAAAATATATGTATACCCCATTTAGTCTATGTCCTTTCTTTCACTATGGTTACATCAACCACCACTACTTACAGACCCCCCTCACACTTCAGGTTCCACTCTGTTCACAAATAACAGATTAAGGAATGGAATGAACTGTCTACCATATTACCTGTGCTTGGTATTTCCATTTCTCACCTTTCATACAGAGATCTGGATCTGCCTAAACCAAGAAGAATCCAACTGCAATCATCTGAAACAGTGTCTGAGAAAATTGATTCCAGGTGATTTCTGTTATACAAGTAACTGAATACTTGTGACAGCGTATCTGCTGGTACTCTTTAACTACTCTGCATCATACTATATACTTTTACTATATACTATCATATATATACTATTTGTGCAATGCATCCTATATTTTATTCAAACATATAGAGTTACTCAACACAACAGTATTCTCTCAGAGAAGAAACAAAAAAAATGGCTAAATTAAATCTGAGTGCTGTGCAATAAATAATCTGAACACTGCACTATTTAACTAATGACTAGTATTTTCTTATTGGATGCAAAGTCTTTAATAAAAAAAGCTTGGCAGATGTCTGACTGTTACCATTAAAACTAAGAGAAAAAAACTCAGGAAATATTTACTTCAGAATGTGGCAATGTCTTCTAGCTTAAGTTACAATGCGCCACAGAGCTACTCTCATCTTCTCAGATTTTGAAGAGCCTTTTTTTCAAGTAACATGTCAGATGGCTCCTTGTGTCTCCTCGAAGTGACATTGCACAGAAATACAATGCTTGCTCAAGATTGTGGTATCCTATTTTTTGAGAATGTCTCCTTTCCCCAATGTTGTAAGACCATGGATTTGATATGTTTAATTTGAGGAAGAGGGGACTTGCCACTCTGCAAAAAAAAAGAAGACAAAGAATTCCATCTAGGCTATTGTTTTGATTGGCACAAGTGTCTTACAGTCTGTCATGATCAGTCAAGTAATTTCTAAGAGATTACATCATGAAGCCTCATCATTAGACTGATCAGATCAACTAGGAACTGTAAATGCATAAAGTATACAGTATTCATATATAAAATCTCAAAATAGCTATAAAATAGTGAAAAGGGTACTTTCTATTATTTGCTTATATATACAGAACATTCTTCAGTTTTTTTTTCTGTATAAAACATGTGCTTCCAAAATATATACTTTTTTCAATTGCATGTCCTCTCTGCCTGAAGTCTTACCTAAAGCTGATAACATAAACTTCCCTATGGCTATGTCCAGAAACCACTTGAGCAGAACACCTGCAAGTGCAACATTTTTTGCTTCAGAGACAGTTATTCATTTGGCCTTGTTATTGTGAATTGGCTGTGGTGGTCACTCTTTGTATGTATGATCAGATATTCTGTAGTTGTAAATTACTCTTTTCTATAAAATGCTAATTAACAATGTTTTATCACACTTACCAATATGTCTCTAATATACCCTGAGACTGCTGCATAAAGTCTGGGCAAGACCTCCTTTAGATTTTTTTTTTTCAGCAGACAGATTGTTATAAAAATTCTGAAATTTTGCTACACACATCCTTTTCCAAATCAAAGTTGATGTAGTGTCAAGCTTACCCTGAGGCTATCAGATAGGCTACTAAAACTAGTAGCTTACATGATAGTCTTCAATCTGCTCACCCAGCTCTGCAGTCATTACTTACTTAGTGCCAATAAAACCCTATGGCTTGCAGTGTTCAAGATCTTAAAGTGGATTAAACATCAAAAGCTGGAGTAATCCAGCAAACAGCATTTCACTCATATCAATTGCTCTCTGCTCCTGAAGCCTCACTTTTATCTATCTAAAGTCTGTGATTTGCTTAACAGTGCAGTGCCACTCTTCACAGATTACTGCTATGAAAATGGGAAGCCCCAGACAATGAATACCTACCTACGTTTTATGAGGAATTATCCATAGCCAAGTTATTTCTGACAGTGCAACAGGAAGTGCATAACTGACAAAAATCTTGTGATTAAACAATCAAATTAATAACCAGTGTTAGTAAAGGAGATGGGAGTTTAATTAGTTTATACCATTATTACCTGAAGGAAATGTAAACACCATTAAGAATGTATATACACAGGTTTTGCTATGTAATTAATTTGAGCTACTCTGTTTGTTATTGGTTACATTTCTGTATTTTGTGTTTGTGATGAGCATGAAATGGGTGAATATTTATCTGCATACTACTCTGGTAAACAAATATAAATAAAATAAATAAATATCAGACCAGTCATAGAGTACAATGTTCCCTTTGGCATGTACCTGACCAGCCATATGCAGCAAGTAGAGCGACCTCAGAGGTTTCTTACAAAAACAACACAAGGCATAACAAACCTGCCTTATGCAGAACACCTCAAAGCCCTTTCCCTCTACTCAGTTTCCTATAGATTGCTGAGGGGTGATCTACTCCTAGTTTACAAGGCAGCCACAAACCACACACTTATGAATCTTATGCATATTCATAAGTCAGACAGTACCAAAAATACAAGATCTAAGGACCTGAATTTTGTCTGTGACTTAAACAGAACATGCTGGAGAGACAGGTATGTATCCCAGAGACTGCCCCACCTAGAGACCAGAGTTTCCATCTGTGTGAAACTGAGTTCATTTATTACCCAGTTTAATAGCAACCTAGACCAGTGGTGGGGAATAGGAAGTTTACACCAAGCCTGGCGCCTGTGTCCCTTATGGACAGAGAGGTAGCTTAGAAATGCCTGGCCCTTAATGTCCTATTTGGATGCAGGACATCATTCTTCTTTTGGTAAAACTTGGCTAGGCTTAGAAAGCCCCCTGGATCATTAGCCTAGTAACAATCAATGAATCTATAAATAAATGCATTAAAAACAACAAGTAGTCCAAGCAGCAAGGCAAGCAAAAATTACATAAAAAACTTCAGCGCAGACAGCAGTTTCAGTAAACAAAAGATCAGTCTAATATAAGCTGGGATTAAAACCAAGCAGATCACATGTAACCGTTTGAAATGTTGGGACCCACTAAAGTGAATCCCAAAATATGGAGACTGAATGGTTGAAAGAACGGACTTACATATGCTAAGTCTGAGAAGCCATTTATTAGAATATCTCCTTTTCTCCAAGGTACGGTGATCTTGGTGCTCGGCATTCCGAGTGCCGACATTTCAATATGGAATCTATTACAGCTATACATGTACTCTATAGCAAAGGCATTCAGTAGTGGTATATTCAAGATACTGCATCTTGTAACCCCTTGTAAGTTAAGAACTCCTTATGTGTACTGTACCTTCAGTGCAAAAACATTTGGCTTGTAACAGCACTGATTTTGGAAGCAGAACTTAATACTTGGTTCACTTGTACAGTACTAATATCCAGTAAGGCAACAGTCCACCATCTCAGATCTCCACTTCCATTGTGGGCTTCTTTTGAAAGGCCAGGAGCCACAGTTATGAGTCCCAGGTTTGACAGACAGTATGAATGTGAGTATTTATATATAGTAAGTCGGAGTCTGTGAAATCACTGGGTATTCCATGGCATTATCTCATTGAGTGTATTATGCACTTGAGCTGGTTGACACCGACTGAGTCACTAAGAGTGACTATTTCAGAAAACACTTCTCATTCATCTTGCTTACAAATTACTCTTAAGGAAAATTATTTACCTTTACACACATTGAATGATAAGTGACAGAGAGTCTCATCACACCACGTACATATTTTTTACAAAAGTATTAATTTTGCATACGATAGCAACACTGAGGCCTAGCACAGGTAGTGACCGCTACCAAAGACAAAGGAATTTTAAACGGTTCCACAAATCATCCATAAGTTGAATACTAAATGTATGCTTGCAGGCTGTACTTATTACTTTGCATAGATATATCAGGGCTGCATAAGCTAGGAAGCAAACTGAGTGCTGACATATAGTATTATATAATGGTCACAACACTGGCAATAGGCATAGTACTATGCGTTATGTATGATGTAAAATCATTTAGTAATGATTGTTCCAAGATGCAGATATGAAAGTCAGGTCAGATCACTCATTGTATGTACCACAGGCCACCTGTTTACCTTGATATCCCCCCCCCACACACACACACACACCAGTCATGACATTCAGTTTCATATTTTACAGACCGATGAAGTGCAGACTGAAATCTAACAGCCTAAGACACCAGTTAAGAACTTAGTTTCTATACCATAGCAAACTGTTAGTGCCCAGTTTTGGCACAAGAGCACTTTAACACAATCTACTTCAGTGAAGAAAGGCTACGGGGAACAGAATTAGATAGTTTTCCCTTCAGATCCACAGCATCCTGACATCATTAACTGTGTCTCCCATACACAATAAGTAAGTAAATAAACAAACAACCAAATAAATAAAATGACAGATGATGCAGAAAGCATTCTACAGAGTTCAGAGTGACAGTGTGTCAGATAGCATTCTCATAAAGGGACAGTTGTATGTCTGACGTACTAGTATCCCTTCATCCATATATTTATTTGTTCATTTACCATTAGCTGAATTGATTAGTCTCACTACACTAGCGGCCTGCTTTCAGAGGAGACCTGAGTTGGCATTCATACTGGCTTGGTTGAAATTTAACTAATGCACCAGGGGTTTTGCCCTAATATTTTGTTTTGCTAAAAACAATGATGTGCATTTGGCTGGCACAGTAAACAGTTTTAAATGTGCACATCAGCAATAGGACATGAAAACATCTTATGTTGCTGCTGTGAGAATGAGAAGACAAGCAGCTGTAATAAAAAAGTATACAGCAACAGACTGTTAGTGATCAATTCAGAACTAAGATGCCTGTGGTAAGAACTAAAACAAAGGCTGACTTTTGTTTAAATAGATATGATGTTTTGTACAATATAATTTTGCCTTTAGGCTTTACTATAAAAGACTTTAAAGCATTAATACATTTAGACACTGAGGTCTTCTGTAAAATGTCTTTTGAAATGTTTGAGTGTGGGAAGAAATTGTAGATACAGCTGTATTGCCTTGGGGAAAATAGCATCCATGAGATAGTGGAGGAGGTCAGGAAGGCAGGAAGTTGGTTAGATGAGGAAGTGGGGTCTTGTAAAGTTAGATGGATAGGTATAGGAAGAATATGACAAGCCACAGGTAGCCAGGCATGATCTCTTTTCAACAGCAGAGCAGGACAGAGGGAAACATGTGCATGTTTATTTTCATCCAAAGGCAATGGCTTATTGGAAAAAAAAAATGCCTGCGGTATGGAGAAGACAAGAGACTGCACAATGGGAGGACTATATAAGTTTTTTAAATTTTGGACTGCAATTTAAAAATATATGCATACAATTAAAAACTGCGGACATTGACTTTGTTGAATTTTTTTCTTATCTGCTTGGAAAGAAGTGCATGATATAAAAGGGTACTTAATGAAAGAAATGTGTAGACTGGGGGGTTAGGAAGTGTTAGTAACATTAAATGTGATAGAAGAAAGGATACAAATGCATTCAAAATGTAACAAATGTCAATGGAAAGAGACAGACTGTGAGATACTGGGACCAGCATTTTTTGGAGATGAAAGGCATTTAGTATTGAACTGTGAAAAAAAAAGATGCAGATAATGTGGAGAGACGGTACATACAACTAAATATTGTGAACCAAAGTATAGTAAATGCAATGTCTAAAGACATTTTCTTGTTTTGAATGCCAAAGGTTACTGGATAAAGGAATAGCTGAAGAAAATAATGAAAATAATAGCAAAGAAGATGATACAGATAATGTTGTGGGAGAAAATATAGAACAAGAACTTGTAATAAATTTAGAGAAAATGGAGTTAAATAGTATAGCAATAACCGACAATGTTGGTGTGGTATATTGAAGATTTACCCATGGTTGGTGTGGTTTAATCACGAGGGAGAAGCCTGAGTGATTAAATAAAGCCAGCCATGGGTAAATTTCAATATAGCACAACTATGGAGTAGGTTATTGCTATTATACAATGACATCATTTAAGAAAAGAAATACTTTTCTTAAATAATGTCTTTGTATAATTGCTCATTACTGTTCTTCTGCAGCTGATGGTATAGTGCTGCCTTGTTTTGATGTACTGCACATGCGTATGGGACTTGTGCTTCAACATTTTCGCAGTACATCAGGGCTGTGAAGAGGTAGCAAGGAATAAAGGAAGATCAATTAAAAAAAAAAAAAAAAAAAAAAAAAAGAACCCAAGAGACTTTTTATGTTAGGGAGAGTCGGGACAGACAAAATAAAAGGATAATCAGGTAAGTTTTTTAAGTTTTGTAGAACATACCTGATTATCCTTTTATTTCTGTCTGTGCCATCTTCCAAAATTCTTCCATTTTTTTTGTCTTGTATTAAAAAAAGTGGAAAAAAAAAAAACGAGATATACTAACGAGAAAAAGTCCGGGTGACCGGACCTTTTCCCGTTGGTATATTTTCGGATTTACAACAAGCACGCTGGTTGGGCTGGCCAATCAGCATGCTTGTTTTTGAATGCTAATGGCTAGTCATTGTATAATAGGAAAATATGTTGTTATTCAGGAAGAGATTAGGTATGAGCTACTGGGGAGTGAGGAAGGAGTAAAGGGGAACTTTACACAGGAGAATATCAAGAACAAAATAATGAGAAGTCAATGGCAGGAAAGGTATAAAGAAAGAAAAGAAAAACACAATTTGTAATATCTTAGGCAAAAAAGGAAGGGAATGCTGTAAAGATACTAAAGTCTTAATGTGAACAATAACTGAATTGTGTAAGAAGGTGAGAGCAGAAACTATATGTTTATTAGATACAAGATGTACTAAAAAAGCATAAAGGTATAGAATTGAGGTCTTGTATGGGAAGCAGGCATATATGGTCTACAGGAAAAGAAGAATGCTTGGTATAAGGATTTTGATAAGAAATAAAAAAAAAATAAAATGCTACTTGTTACAATACTAATAGCAGTTAAGATGGTGATGCATGATATAAGGAAAAGAAAATGATGTGTAAAATTGTTTGCAACTTATGCGCATGCAAATATGACAGACAAGAAAATAAGTAAATATGTTTGAGGTCTTAAAACTGTGTTTTAGTTTATATGTCTATTATGATAGGAAACTTTAACTGTAATTTAAAGATGGAAAATGAGAAAGAATGAGGAGGACTACTGGTAAGAAAAAAAGAAAATGGACTTATCAAAGAGGCATAGTTAAATCAGAGCTAGATTATGTAATGGGCCAGACTCCAAAAGCACTGCTCTCAGTGTAGGTGTGCCCTGAGTCCAAAGTTAGTCACTTACACTCTCTATAAACATGTTTACTACAGGGACCATATTCCAAAAGACCCGCTGTCAGTTTAAGTAGTCACTTACACTGAGAGCAAGTCTTTTGAAATTGGGCTCCATATCTTGTAATAGAATGGAAGATATAGAAGGAAGTGTGGAAATTGTTGAGTTTTTTGACCACAGAACTATGTGGCCAATAATAGGGGGGAATAATAATAAGATAAAAGAAAGAAAATGAATAAAATAATTAACTGGTGAAGCTAGTAAAACAAAATAAATGAAGCTGGAGAGTAAGAAATTATGGGAAGAACATATGGCAATGAGAGAATTTTATGAAAATTGATATGTATGGTGAGTAGTGTTTAAAGAAAAAAGTATAAACAAATTTTAATGGTAAAAAACAGAATTAAAAAGAGAAATTAAAAGGAATATAAAAAATATTGGAAGAACTTCAAGTGAAACTTGAGAAAAAAAGAAACAGGATAAGAAACACAAAGAAAGATGTTTGCCAAAAACAGACCAAAAGTTAAAATGTTATTTAAGCAAATGTTTTTAATGAAAGGTAAGAAATAGGAGGCATAACCTTACTTACAAAAACAAGTGAAAATAAAAGAAGGAAAATGGATGATTTTTTTTTTTTAGAGGGTGGTTTAAGATCTACACAGAAATAATGTAACTATTAGAAAGATTTGTAGATAAAATGTAGAAAAAGGAAGAAGTTGAGAAACAAGAATGGTGTGTTAAAAGTATCTGAAGGTACTAAGGCAGAACTGGAAAAGGAAATTACTTTGAGAGTCATGCAAGAAGTAATAAATTAAGAGGTAAAAGAGTCAGCACTAAGATTAGATGTACTAAGTCATGAGTTTTACAAGCAAATGTAGATGGAAACAATGTGGTTTCTGTAAAATATTAAATGAATATTTAAATAACGGGATAGAGCAGAAAGAAATGTGTTGTGGTGTGACAAAATGTATATAAAACAACAAAGATGAAAGGAAAAATATAAGAAACTGGAGCCCTATAATTTTAGTGAACACTGATTATAAAATATTTCTCAGAATAATACAAGGATTCCAAAAGTGTCAAATGAAGTAATAAGAAATGGTATGGTTGATACAGAAGGGAGAAAAGTAAAGTAAGTGTTTATAATAGTAAAGGAAAAAATAAGTATGATTTTGACAGAAAAATGAGGTATGCTTGCTTATGTGTGATATTGACAAGCCATTAGATAAGTCTTGAGATGATGTAGAAAAATTTGGAAGCATAGGAAATAAGTATAAAATAGTGCAAGTTATAAAAAATGTGATGGCAAATGTGTATATGGGAAAAGAGATCAGTATAAGAAGGAGAATTAGGCAGGTGTATCCTTTAAGTATGTGCATTTTTGTTCTAGTAAAGAATGCTATTATTCAAACTTTTATGTTATTAATGGTTGAAGTATGTTGGAAGATGGGATAGGAAATTAAGATACCAGTATGCCTTTCTTATGCAGCTTTGTTTTTTGAAGCAAAAAATAAAAGATGAATGAACGTGTTATAAGAATTGAAAAGTTATTTAAAAGGGCTGGTATAAGATTGAATAAAGGAAAAAGTAAGGGGTTTGTTGAAATAAAGAAAAAAGATAAGTGTAATTTATTATAACAGAAAGGAAATTAATACATTAAGGTTTAGTTCAGGGAATATGAAAACACTGAATCAGTGGAAAGTGAAACTGGAAAAAATAAAAAAAATACCTGCGTGGTGGAAATTTTTTAATTTATCATAAAATAAATAGATGTCTATATATATATATATATATATATATATATATATATATATATATATATATATATATATATATACACACACACACACACACACACACACACACACACACACACACACATTGGGGAAACTTGCTTATGTTGGGTAGTCCATATGTTTTCCAGGAAAATTTGAAAAGGAATTGCTAGAAATATTTTCAGATATATATGGGGTTTGAGACTGATTGCTATTAGAAGAATGATACACAATAAAAAGGAAGGAGGGTTTTAGGTCTGAAAAGATTTTTTTAGCATTAATGCACAGGTTAATAATAGTGTTAAAACAGGGGGAATAAAATGTTGGGAAAAATGTTATGTGAGCGGTATAAGAGACATGGAAACAATAAAAAGGAAAAGAAAGGATAAAAAAAGAGATTACGGAAAGAGAGGACTCTGCAAATAAGATAACAATATAGAAATTAAACATTGAATGTAGATATGAAGCTGAGGACTTTTTGTGGAGAATTTTCTTTAAAAAGTTACCTGCTAAGGGAAACATGAAATATAAAGCAATAGAAGGAAGAATGTGCTGTGATTGCAAGGTAGAAGAAACTGAAAAACCTCGTTTTTTGAACATAAAATGAATATCTTTTCTGGCAAAAGTTTTAAAATGTATATAGTTGTGAAGGTTTCAAGGACATGAATATGGAAATTCTATTGTAAGGTAAGTATGAAAACTGAAGGATGGCGGAAATTGATAAATGGGATAAATATTATTTGTTACAGTTTGGATATTGTACAAAGGAAGGAATACTGCCTAACAAAAACAGAAAGGATGAAGTATTTGCCGAAATAAGAAATGTTTGTGGAAAAAGCATTGGAGAGAATAGGATGATAGGATCATAGGAGATTACTAGGCTAATGGCCCTGGGGCCCTTAGAAACCTAGCCAATAGTTTATCCCCAAAAAGAAACCTTGGTCAGCACTTGTCACCCCTGTCAGTGAGGGACACAAGTAGAACCCCTGGGACAAATTTGTAGTTTCCCATCCACTCATCATGGTTGTGCTTGAAGAGGGTCAGCAAGGTACTCTGTTTGACATGTATGGGAATTCTATTCCAGAGACGGGGCAGCCTCTGGGAGAGAAACCTGTCTGTCTGGCAGGTTTTGTTGATGTTGCATATTAGATTCAGGCCTTTCAAGTGGGTAATGCACGAGAAATTAGACTTAAGGCTATGGAGCATCTCAAGTAGGACAGGGTCCGAGACTGTCTTGTAGGCAAGATGCAGATCACCTCAGAGCAATCTGTATGACACTGAGTAGAGTGATAGTGATTTGAGCCTGTCCGCATTGGACAGGTGTTGTAGCCCATGGTTTCTCTTTGTGAGGCATTTTTTTGGCCTTTCCAGTTGGTGCAGATGTTTGGACAGGTACATACAAAATGGGGCATAATACTCAATTATTGGTCTAATGAGAGAGGAGTATAGAAGTAATAACCTCCTTTTTTCTGGATGAAATCCCTTTACTCATGAGATGAACCAGGTAAAAGGCTTTTCTGATCACTGCCACTACATGATAGTGGAATGTGAGATTGCTTTCAACCTGAGTACCCAGGTCTTTCACCACAGATTGTGTGTTTAAGGGGTTGCCATTAATGTGGTACTCAGTAGGAGCCATGTTTCTGCCGAATGGTATGATGATACAGTTTTTTTTGTGTTTAGCTTGAGGTCATGACTTTAGCTCCAGTCATTATAGGTTCATAGGTTCATAGGCTGGTATTAGGCTATCGGCCCAAGGGCCTATACAAGCCTAGCCATAACAATTCCCTGGCTATTTTCTCCCACAATATTTTCTTCCCTGGACCCCTGTCTAGCAGGGCGACTGACATGATCCCCGGGGTGAATTTCCTATCTCCCATCCGATCGTCAAGGTTCCCTTTGAGCAGGGCCAAAGAGGCGGTCTGCTTGACATGTATGGGCAGTCTATTCCAGTGTCTGGGGAGACTCTGGGTCAGGAACCTATCCCTCCAGCATGTTTTGTTGATTGTGACGACAAGGTTTAGATCCCTGGAGCATGTGGCTCTGAGGGATTGGGATTTCTTTAAGTGTAGCATGTCCAACAGCTCTAGGTTTGACATGGTCTTGTATGTTATGCAGAGATCGCCTGTGAGTAGATGATATGCAACAGAGTATACTTGGAGTTTTTTTTAGACAGTCAGCATAGGGCATCTGCTTTAGGCCTGTGATTCTTTTAATGAGGTATTTCTGCGGCCTTTCCAGTTGTTGCAGATGTCTTGAGAGGTACATACCAAATGGGGCGTTGTATTCTATAATGGGCCTAATGAGGGATGAGTACAGTTGGACAATGACCTTCTTTTTTCTGGATGAAAAGCCCTTAGTGATGAAGTGTGCCACATAGAAGGATTTCCTGACTGTTGTGGCAATGAGGTTATCAAAAGTGAGACCACTGTCCACCTGTGTCCCTAAGTCTCTTATCACACTTTCGGTGTTTAGTTTACTGGCACCTATGTGGTAATTCACAGGTACATGTTTTTTCCCAAAGGGGATAACTATACATTTCTTGGCATTGAGCTTGAGCTCATGGCTCTGGCACTTATCATCTGTTTCTGTAAGGCCCTTTTGTAGAATATCCACATCATTTGGGAATTCAATAATGGCTCCCAGTTTGCAGTTATCTGCACACTTTGTTAGCCAGAGTCCTTTAGTGTTGGCCTGTACTTCAGAGAAGTAGATGCCAAACAAGAGCGGTCCCAGGACTGAACCTTGAGGTACTCTACTTGTCACTTGTCTGGAGCTGGATTTGGAGTTGGTTACTTTTACAGTGTGTTTTCTGTCAGTAAGCCAGTTTGCAACCCATCGAGTGACATAGGGATTAATGCCCAGCTTAGTAAGTTTATCTATGATTCCAGAGTGGGGGATGGTGTTGAAGGCCTTGGCAAGGTCCAGATAGGCTGTGTGCACCATCTTACCCTCATCCACAGCTCTGATCAAGTTGAGGAGACAAGATTGTCCCTTCATGAACCCAAACTGGGTGGTGTCCAGTGTTTGAAGGTTGCCAATGTCTTTGTTTATAAGTTCCATGATAATACGTTCCATGGCCTTGCAGATCAGGCTCATCAGACTGATGGGGCAGCAGTTCCCAGGATCCAAAGTGGATCCCCCCTTGTGGAGTGGGATAACTATAGCTGTGCGCCACTCAGTGGGCACAAAGCCTGAGGTGAGACTATGATTAAACATGACACTTAGGTGAGGTGCCAGTTCATTTTGTAGTTCATGTAGTATACAGCCCGGGATGTCATCTGGTCCCATGGATGCTGTATTCTTAGCTTTGGAGAGTGTGTTTTGTACCTGTGTGGCCATTATTACTGGAATTTGGCAATCTTTCGGTATTGAGATGGGCCCTTTAGAGGGTGAGAGGTGGGTGAAGTTGGCACTGAATCGATCTGCCAGGATATTGACAATATCCTTGGGATCAGTATATTTAATGCCATTCTGTTGTAGCTCAGAGCAGATATGAGCATTGCCATTTAGATTCTTGACATAGCTATAGAATGCCTTGTGGCTGTCTTTGGAATCTTTGGCAATTTTATTTTCGTAACTAGCTTTGGAGGACTTTATGAGGGATCTCAGCTTCTTACCGAGGCTGGTAAGGAAGTTTTTTTCATCTTGGGATTTTCCTCTTTTCTGCAACAGTTTCTTCTTTTTGTTGTAAAGTTTGTTTATGGCAGGGGACCACCAGATTGGCTTCCTTTTTTAGAGGAGAGCATCTTGGTTCTATTTGGATGTCATGATTCATGCACGAGTGGATGTGCACATACAGTGCCTTAGTGTAGGATTCAGCAGTCAAAGTTTCAGTTACGGTCTGCATGGGTGTCATGAAGTTTCTCACTTCTGACTTGAGTAGCATGAAGTTGGCTTTGGAGAAGTTTTTTACGGAGGTTTCCTTACTGGGGGATAAGGGAGGGATGTGGATGTCAAGGGTGATTAGGTTATGGTCAGACCTGACCAATGAGGGGGTGACCATAAGTGTGGAGAATCGATTTTCCATGTTGGTAATGACCAGGTCTAGGATATTGGAGCCCCTAGTGAGACTATGGATTAGTTGATTCAGGGCATTGGAATTTATGAATTCCAAGAACCGTTGGGCAAAGGTGTTGGTACACGAGTAGTTTTCCTAGGTAATGGCAGGATAGTTAAAATCACCCAGTATCAGGGTGTTTGGTTGTATCTTATTATTTTCCACTATGTTTAGAAAGGTGTAGTGAAAATCTTGGGGCATGGTGGGGGATCTCTGGCAAGCTACAATTTGGATTGCAGTTTTACCTAGTGTTAGTTGCACCTGGTGAATTTCTGACACATTGTGTTGTGCAACTAGCCTGGTGGTGTGAATATCCTTGGTGAATATGGACACTCCTCCACCTTTAGTGTTTCAGTCCTGGTTTGGTGGCCGAAAAGTGTGGTAAGAGTTGTGGCCTCGTAGTGCAGGGGTGCTCTCTGGAGCCTTGAACCAGGACTCATTTACTGCACAGATATCAATGTTCTCCATTTTTAGGAGTGCCTCAAGAAAGTGCATTTTGAGATTTAGACTTCTAGTATCGAGTAGCATTACCTTCAGAGTTTGCATGTTTGTACCTGTTACGGTGGTGGTTTTGTTCTTTGAACTTTGCCTAAAAAAGACACTATAGGGGTAGCAAGAGCCTTAGCCAGTAACCGGAATCCCAGGGATGACAGGTGCAAACCATCTCTGGCAAAGCATTGTGGTCTCTCAATCATGTCGTCCCAGGCAGACAGATACTGGATCCCCTTTGAATGACACCAGAAGCTTAGCCAATTGTTGAAGTCAATCATTTTGTCCTTATATTGTGGTATCATTCTGGGCGAAGGCAGGATGCTACTCAGGGCTAGGGTCATACCTGCCTGGGCCACATGATCTGAGAGCTCTTGTATGTCTCTTTTCATGTAGTCCAGGGAGGTACGTCTCAAGCCATTCACTCCAACTTGGACAATGACAGAGTCATATTTGTACTTGTTGTGAAACGACTTGAGTGCATGCATTATGTGGCGGATCCTGGCACCCGACAGGCAGCTGACTTTAATTTTCTCCTTTTTCAGCCTGGTGAGTGGGACATCAATGTGGCTGACTACAGAGTCACCTATGACTAAAGTGTTGGGTACATTGTCTTGCCTTAGGGGCTGTTATTGGGTGTTGTGAGCTATGTGACACTTTTGTTGTGATTGGTGTTTGTTTGCATTTCAGCTTCAGAGGTCCTTGTTGCTTGGGCAGGTTACAAGGGCCTCTGCATATGAGGGTTTAGTGTTATTATGTGAGGGTGTTGGTGCTATGGGTTTAGAAGGGCTATGTGTTGCTTGAGGTGTAGTGTGGGTGTTAACCTTCTCCTCTTGACTGTCTAGCACAATCTTGGGTGGCGAGAGCTTTGCTTCCAGTTTGGCTATGTAAGTGCATCTCTTGCAGGTTGTAGTGTTGGGTGGTAGGAGGAGAGGATTGTCTGTGTACATGAGACAGTTGCTGTACTGCCCCAGTATGCCCAGATTCATCAAGTGGACAGGAGAAATCACTGGAAGCTGACCCTTGGACATGCCTGGTTTGGTGCTTTCTATATTTTTAGTTGCTGTGAGACCCTCTTACAGTATGTTAACATCATCTGGGGAGTCAATGAGAGCACACAACTTACAGTCATCCCCAAACTTGGTCAGCAACAGGCCTTTTGTCTTTGCCTGGACTTCTGAGAAGTAGATGCCAAACATTAGGGGTCCAAGGACAGATCCCTGAGGAACTCCACTAGTGACAGGTTGGGTATCGGAAGTGGAGGTGCCTATTTTGACCTTGAGGGTCCTGTCAGTGAGCCAGTTGGCCACCCACTTGATGAGATAGGGATTTATTCCAAGTTGTTAGCATTTCAATGATGCCTGAGTGGAGGATTGTGTCAAAGGCCTTAGCCAAGTCAAGGTAAGCTGTATGTATTGAATTTCCCTCATCCAAGGCCTTGGTGACAGTCTCAAAGACGTCAACCAGGTTCAACAGGCAAGATCTGCCCTGGGTGAACTGGGTAGGATCAAGTGCATGGAGATTGCCTATGTCCTTGTTTATGAGATAGACAAAAATTAAGGAAATGGGAATGGATGAAGTATATATAAAAAACTGTGTTGTAAAAAGATATGAATGAGAGGCATACGGGGTAGCAAAAATATATAAACAATGTAGAATAGCATGTAAATAACATACATATAGATAAAGCAGCCTCTACTCTTTTTGATAGGGGACACTGAGACACTGATGTGCTGTCCTTCTGAGAGATTAAGGGAGAGAGAGCTAGACGCAACTGGAGCTAGAGAGTAAAGACACTTTGCAAAACACTTCTATTTTAAATTAAATAATGAATCTGATACTGAAATTGTTACTGTTTTATGGTCTGCGGATCTATACCTATTCTGCAACATCAACAGAATAATTTTTGAGGAACAGGTATATCTCACAGAGGATACTGTTGTTGTTGTGGAACAGACTCTCCATCCACATACAACAAAGCTCATCACTGTCTATTTTTAAGTGCAATTTAGATCTATGGATGAGAAACAGAAAATTTACCCCATGACTGACCCCTGTACTACTAATAGACAGAGACAGCTCCTATGTGCATTATCCTATGCATGGGTCCCCTCAGATTATCTGTGGTATGATCCTAGTTATTCTTATTAGGAGTAACATAAAATTATCGCCCATGGGATGGGTAAGGCCAATCTATAACCAAATGGGATAGGTTATTTTGAGTGCAAAAAGGGAAACTGACTAGGCTTAAATTGGTCCACCAGAGCAGCTAGCCTAGTACTTACCTATGAACCTACAACAGCAGTTTGGATACTGTAACATTACAAAAAAATGATAAATGGATGATCCAAGTGAAGAAGTGGGTTTGTCATGGTCAGAATCTGTAGAGTGGTGCAGAGATGAAGTTGGACATGAGGAGCTATTAATTCCAACAGAAACAAGCAGCAGGATCCTTTAGATGATGGGCAAAGTACACAGAAACAAGATGCTGAGATTAGGAATCAAGAAACAAAAGTTATGCACCAGCGGCAGCTGTTGCTGCAGAGAAGTTACAACGGCATTTGCTGAAAGAACACATCCCATGGTCAGGATTTCTTAAAAAAAAAACTAGAAGTTGATAGATATTATATCTGGGACAAATTTATTGTTACTTTGTGCTTTTCTGTATCTGACTTTCAATGCTTAATTCATCTTTAAAATGTTTAGTTTTGTGATGGTACATTTGCAGCTATTGCATTAATATTTTACAAAGTAAAGACTAAGATTTTTTTCATGGCATGAGTTCGAAATGTAGATATTCAGAAGAAGAAATACTTATACAATTCAAAACTGATAACTATTCTAAAATGAACATCAAGTTATACTTACAGGATGTATGTAAAATTACTTTGTTTCTAAAGAGTATGATGGAAAGAACTTGTGGAACTTTGTTTTTAAAGTATGGGTTACTTTGAGTTAGATAATGTTACTTTGTGTTTTATCATGTGCACTAAATATTGATGAGGTAATAGTTACTTTGAGATATGTAGGACAGTCAAAAATGTCCTGCTATTGTGGGAGCAAATCACATCTTATTAATGAATGCTAGAAGCACTGATAGATGTCTAACTATATTGAAACGGTGCAAATAGTTACGAAAAGATATATGATTTTTTGATGTTAGAATTCAAACAGTGTCCAAAGAATTAGTACAAGAGCAGTGGAAATGGCCTGCTATGTTATTTAGGCAATAAAAACCACTCGGGCATTTAATACATTTTAGAGAAAAAAACATTAATGTCACCACCAAAGGAAAGAGAAAAATATATTTTCCAAAATTCTTTCAATGAAACAACATGGTCACTGTGTTGACTATTGCCAGAGATACTAAATCTGGCTATCTGTACAATATAGAAATAGATGTATATTTAGTTGAGAATAATATCTGTGGTGAATTAATTCGTGGAAGCAGATGGAATGTCACGGATAGCCTTCTGGTCCTGTGTTTCACCCAAATTCCAGGTTTGCCCTTTTTTATGTGTTGACTTAGATGTTTTATAAGTCTAGAAAGCCCAATAACTATTGAAGTGAGCTCCATATTAGGCCCAGAAAGCCTCAATTTCTCCCACAGACCACATTTATGGATCCCTATCATCTCATCTTAAGATTATGGAAAAAAAGATTAATTAAGCTAAAAAACATATAGGATGATAACATGTATTTTCTGGAATGTATTAAATGCAAGAAGATTCCTAAATAACTCAGGATCTGGATATCCCCTGGTGGTTTAGTTTTGATTTATCTTTTTATTTTTTATTTGGTGCTAGTCATGTTTATTGATAGCATGGGATCTAAGTCCTTGACTTGCTGATTAGGGACAATGGTATTCAAATCAATAAATTATATCAGGAAATTAGGAATGAATGAACAGGTTGTGCGGGATCGTTTATTTGATATTTACAAACCAGACCATTACTCTTGTCTTTGCCAAGGTGAATAAACAATGTGAGAACAGGAAGATAAAAAAATTGTAGTTACAAGGATGAATATGTTACAGGAACTGCTTATCCACTACCTAAAGTAACTTAGGATACCCAGGCAAATTAATCTATTTCTAATGAAGTTTCATATTAGATGGTTGCCATTTCTAAGACTGACAACAGTAATGTTGATCAGCTTAATCATTTTTTGATTATCCACCACTGTGGAGGTCTGAGTTGATAGCAAATTCGAAATTCTAGGGTAAGATCAACCAGAGTGGGTACCTCTATCATGTGACACCTCATTACCTGAGAAACAGAAAATGGATGATATAATTTCTTCTTTATCCTCAACGATTCTCATTGTCATCTATAGCCCTCTTTCTTTGGCCTGACAGTGTTTGCTGTTTTTGTGGACTACTTCCTTCTACCACATTGAGGCCATCATTTAGTATGGCCTGACCCTGTGGTAGGAATGGTTCCATGTTCTGAGGATTCTGCATTTCCTATTGGTCTAGTCCTTGAGCCAGTGTGTTCACAGGGATTGGGCACTTTTTATCCTGTGACCTGTGCACCCTGACATCTTTTTTCTTTAACCTACCTTTCTCCGTGATATATAAAATACTGTATACATATCAGTGTCATCTTAGTGAGGTTTTGTGAAAACGAGGTCTACTATGTGAGGATACTCAGCAAGATTTGAGGATGAATTCAGATTCAGCAATACTACTCTACTTTTCTTGCTGATTTTGTTTCTCTTCTCAACCTTTTTTCAATCTTAAAGATGAAGCCACTCTGTTGTATAATTCTCATGATAAGACTATGAGGGTTATGAAAACCAAACCATCAAAAGGGTGGTAGGGTTGTTTTATGAATAATTTTGATTACAATAATATAATATTTAACTCTCTTTTACCAAATGACATTTGTGTTATTATTTCTTATAATGAAATTATGACAGTATACTGACATACTGATTCAATTGTGTGTTTCTTTCCGTAGAAGGCACTATTACTGAACTAAATATTGTTTTAACTGTTAGAATCCTGAGGATTCCTAATATTTTTGATATTCCAAAAATATATATAAGAACACTCCTGACCCTCCAGTATGAGATATTTTATCAGTAGCAGGTCAAAAAGATTGAACCCATAGATATTTTGTGGACAATGTGTTGAAAGTGATTCTTGATTTATACCATTAGGTGTTATGAGATTCATGGCATTTTCTCAATTAACTTTGTCAGCTTCATTAAAAAGACAGTTTTATTTTTGTAACTGAAGACATACAGGCTCTTTTCAAGGTCAAGCCACGTTTTTATGGTATGACCTTGTTTATGAATATTATATCAAAATTTGAAAAGACTGGCAATAATGTGCAAATTATTTCTACTTTTCAGGACTTAATATTAAACAAAAGTTTGCTTTTTGATTTTCATTTTGAAGGTAAATACTTTAAATGGGATCATGGTACTGCAATGGGAGCCCTAAAGGCACCTGTTTTTGCTAATCTTGTTTTGATTGATTGAGAGATGAGATTTTTAATGAAATTCAAATACTGGTCCTACATTTCATTATATTTGTGATATTTGGATGGAAGGATAATGGTGATTTTACTGAAGATTTTTTGTTACCAGTTACATACAACTACATATTTAAAAAAAGTATATTCACTGTCTTAGACAGTAGTTTTGATTACCTAAGCATGAATTTATATAAAGATTTCACCAACAAAATAATTCAGTCTGTGATTTATAGAAAACCTTCTTTTTATAATGGATACTTACACTGTTATAGCAGTTACCTAATCAAAAAAAAAAACAGAATACAATAAAAGGGCAGAGAATTAGGTTATCTATTCCTACATCTCATGACAATATTTTGTTTTACTTGAATTAGACAAATTATACCAAATGTTCTGTAATACAAAATGTCTAAAGTATTTTGTCCTGGACACAAAAGGAGAGCTCAACTAATACTGACATAAAACAATAAAAAATATGCCCCCCCCCCCATTTTGTGCATTTCTTTGGAACAAATATAAAAGGGCAACCATGGGGATGCATTTAATAGTCCTATGATCATTTTCAGTTGATTCAGTTTCTCTCTGTTGTATTATACATAGGCTCTAGTATTTGGTTTCTAACATATTGAAATCCAAGCATGGTTCATTTCCAGTTTTTATATACAGAAGAATTATAACATCAACATGTTGAGAAACAGCACAAATTACAGGTGAACAAAACAAAATCAAACTTAATAAGGCCTTACTATGTCCAGGCAATTCTGATCCTGTGCCCAGCTATAGAGAATAATTTCCTTAGCTACAGCCATTTGCTTTATCAATATTTCTGACAGGGTACTCTGTAGGGAATTTTTAAAAATCTGCCACCTCATTACACTACTAAAAACATTTTCCCAATTATCGCTTTCTTCCCTATCACACTTCTAACATTTGCAATCAAACTGCAAAAAACATCATTTGAAGTCTGCTCGAGGTATAACAATACCTATGCTAACACTTTCAAGCAAAAATCCTAAACATAAGAGCCATGCAAACTTGGGAGCCATACCTATGTTTTCCCATTGTTCCCTTGTAAATTGCTTTTCCAGCCTCTCTTCCCAATCTTTTCAACCACCTCTGACTGATTCTTACAGTATCATTATATGGCACTTAAGAAGGAATGGTATAAATATAAATAGGAGGTATATGAGGAATGTTATCATCAGCATGAGCAGACTTTTTTCAGTAGAAAAAGAGCTGTTTTGAGTTCAATAGGCTATCCAGACAGAACACTTTCCAGAGGAAAACACAGCTGACAAAAGGAAAGAAAGAAGTAGGTAATCTTTTTGGGGTTAATATATTAAATATGATAAAATATATGGGATTTGTAAAATAGGAAAGGGTAACAAGTTATAGATCAGTATCTTAGAACGATGTATACTGAAATCAGTATTGTAGATAATTTAAAATGGGAAACTTATTTTTTGAGCATGCAAAAGACAGATTGCTGAAATATATTTATTTAGCGGAAATGAATAAAGCAATTAATTAGTTAGAGGTATGTAAAGACTTTTCCTAGGTTTCATAATATTAATTACTCTTTTTATAAAGGAATGAGTGAGGAAGAAACATGACATTTTGATTGTCTTAGATTAATGGTTTAATTAAGGTATGTGGGAGCATTGAGCACTGTTTTGTTTGGCCTAGTATCCAGTATTTACAAAATGGGTTTAGTGCAGCTATAATTCAGTACACGAGGGAGTTGACCACCCTTTATTTTAAATTATGTAAATTACATTGTTGTAGTAGCCATAAAAATACCTGCATGAAATAACTAAAAACAAGGCTTAGTAGTGTACTTTGTAAGGTGGCATTAGAGATTAGAAGGGAGAAAAGCAAAGAGCTTGGGAATACTATAAAGATAGTGAACTGTATTTTAATTTAAAGGAAATTTAGTTTTTTTGGAGTAAAATTCCAGTTCATTTCATTTCAATTAACTACAGATCAATTTATTTATTTATGTCTTTGTCCTTTGGTAACCCAAGCAAGTCAGACTGAGCCAATGGCCTATTTCCAGCAGAAGCCTGTGGAGAAAAGCTCCAAAACAGAGTCAAAAACATTTAAACAGTCTAAAAGCATCTAATTTCTTGGCCAAGTCTTTTGCGGCACTGTATCATTATTAACTTTTAAACTCATTCAGGTAATGTCTTCTCTATTAGGTCTTCTACAATCTGGTACCCCGTTTCTAGTAACATTACGCTGCAAGCAACTCTAACTGACTTCTAACTCATCTCATACTCTTTCTTCTACAAAAGTCAAAATGCAACTGCATGGATGCTGTGACTTAATGTTGCATAATCTGTTCTTACATGAATATGTGTGTCTTTACTTATTGGAGCTATCAGTGGTGTCCAAAATCATTTTACTTATATATATATTTTGATTCTGATCTTTGTTTACATTTTCAGTGCAGCTTTCTGAGCATGCCTCTGCTTTGATTGATGGTTTGTGGAGGGGTGTTAATAAAAAGTTTCAAAGGTGTTAGACAGATTCCAGCTCAAATTATAGTTGTACTCAAACAGCTTTTCCTGTGAATCATTTATTAGCTTAGCCTGCGCATTTCACCTTCAGAGAAAAGTAGCCTTACAGGGAGATTATGACCTAACTGCTACCACCTCTCTAGCATATAAGTAGTGCAAAGCTAAAACACTAGGGAATGGAGTTTCCTGTTACTTCTGTTCCTTTCAATTTCATATTTTATTTTATCCTTACTTCTGAATACTAGCCAAGTGCATGTCCTAGTATACTTGCTGCATCTCATTGAGTTATTGCAGGGTAGGATACGTGATTCAGTACTTTTCTTTCTTTTTCCCCATTAAAAGTATTCATCTATGTCTTGTTCCGCTGTTATTATCTATAAATCAATAAATAAATAACTGAAATGATACAGTGTAGACTTTTGACATCATTTTAACAGTTTGCAATGCCTGATGATTGGACAATTTCCTCCTTGAGAGATGTTAACTACTATTGCCATTCCAACTTACCCAGATGGTACTGATGACAGAGCAACATCTCAGACCTGCTATGTTTCCCGCCTTTATAGTATTATATACTGCTCTCATGTCTTCTTCCATATGGGAGATCCGAGCAAGATAAATATAGCATTTTTGTACCTGTGCTGTTACCTGACTCGATATACTGAACTTCCACAATTACACATGGTGCCACTGCCATTACTGATGAAATGTCACATATTTTGGATGCCTGCTTTAAAACATGATTATAGCTTGCACTGCATTGTCACTATTTTATAACACAGCATTGTTTGGCATTATAGCTGAATTTAAATTCAATGTTCTGAACAGCACTTGTTATGAGACAGTCTGTTACAGGTCACCTGCACTTTTATAGAAGGATGTTAATCATGAGGGTCCTGCCTGTTGACTGTTTTACTAAGATTATGGAATGCTATATACCTTCAATGACTACACTCCAGGAAGTAGCTAAGCTCTAATATGAAATCTATTGCCAGTCATACTATGCTGTGCATACCTCTCAAGTGTACCTCATTACGAGGAACATACCTCATTTGCGGTCTTAAAAAGTTCATGTTCCCCGAAGTTTCTCAAAGTTCCACACTGAAAGAGTATGTCACACATTCAGTGTTAGGAATTTTTTAAGTGAAATCCATGGTAAATAGAAATTAATCATATTAATTCATTAATGGATCTTCTTTATAAGTAAAACCAGCATATTTTAACCATCCTATGACCTTCCTATTTGAAGTTGTTAGTAAGCCATTAGTATGTGTATCACATTTTGCCCATTTGTTCCACATTATGAAGGCAAGTGTTCCTCATTTTGGAGATGGAAGGTTGAGAGCTATGATGCTGTGTTTTGCTTCTCTTTCATTGTCACTCTCTGTTACAGAAGCATTACTATGTGGTTAATCTTCTAGTTTTACTCCTCATGTCTAGCGATGTTTTTTTTTTCTTACAATGAGTGAGAGGTTTCTTTCTCTGCCACACCCAAGGAGAGAGTGTTAGAAGTGGAAGCAAGACTACCAAAGCTGCACTGAGTGTAGAAGGAAAACAATTCTCAAACACAGGTCAAAAGAATCATATGTATGAAAAAAAAATGGTAGAATAATAAACACTGTTGGATATTTTAGCAAACTGATGCAAGACTGCTCAAATATTGCTTTTTAAATAAGTGCATTGCGGTATGAAATAGTTGGAAGTTTGCCTACCAAAAGAAATTCAAAGAAAACGCCTCCCACGTTGCTTACTAAAAATATGTACAGCATGTACTAAGCTGCTGAAATAAATATGTTGGGAAAATGTACTTTCAGTTTGAAATATGTGCTCAACAAACTGGCAAATGTCCAAACTGCAAAAAAGTAGTTCACTGCAGTTTGAGTTGAAAACTGAAACCAATGAATTTTAAAGCCTTATGGTGTCAAATCACATGTGATTTGGGGAATGCTGTAGAAATTTACCAAATGTTAATAAAGTCTCACTAGAAATTGCAATGTGTGGAAAAGTTAAGCAGTTACTGATTCAATAATGCTTTAAAACTTTTTAGAGGATGGGCAACCCGTACATTGTCACACTGTTTGGAGAACAAACATGCTCCAGCAGCAAGTTAATGTACAGGTATGCCCTCTGGAAAACAAGTCCAACAACTCAGGGCTGCATATTAAGCTGCCATGGAGCTTGGACTGTAACAAAGCTAACGGCTGTCATTATCTTACACTCACTACGCAGTGCTTTTGTGTTTAGCTAGTGTAAAATTAAAAGCAACAGAAAAATAAAAAAATAAATATAAAAGAGTGAGTTCATGGGTGCATGAAAGTGAGAGTGAGATTGATTGAGCCGTTATTTTATACTAAGCACTGCTTGTCCTGTTTAGGGAGTGTAAAATTCAAACAAATCAATAATTAAAAAATAGAAAATTCTGTCTGTGAGTGTATGGGTGCTTGTGGGCATGAAAACGGAAGTGTGTGTTTGCATTTGTGGGAGAGACAGAGAGATGGATTGAGCGGTGGATGCGAGACATTTAAAATTAAGAGTTATGCATGCTTCTCAACCTCTTAGCTCGAGAAATCCAGATAAAGCCTTAAATAATGGGGGGGGGGGGCAAAGGCTCAAAAATAGGGATTTTGACTCAAATGCTAGCTCTGCCTCCCGTAATCCCTCCTAAAACTGGTGACTTTTGGGTAAAAGGTGATACATTACACTTAATAAACAATGACGATAAAAACTTATAGCCGCTATTACTTCTGAAATAGTATATTAATTCACATTAACTTATTCTACCAATGAGTCAAGTTAATAGTACTATTTTTTAAAAGTGTCCTTGATTGTCCCTGATTACTTCTGGATTTGTCCTTGATTCTGTTGAGATTTGTCCCTGCAAATTTTATGAGGAACAGTCAAAAAAAAAAAGAAGCAAAAAATCTGCACATTCTGTTAAAATCTGGGCCATTAAGGGGCATGGAGGAATGAACCATCTAATGGCTGGCATTCTTAACCATCTTCATATGTGTTTTTAAAAATACTTCTAAGTGTGTGTGTGTGTGTGTGTGTGTGTGTGTGTGTGTGTGTGTTTGTGTGTGTGTTTGTGTGTGAAGAGAGAGAATGTGTAGATATTAAATACTAACTAAACTTATATTCTGGATGTAAAATACTTCCTCCAATAACTCCAATAACTATTACTTATTACAGTGAGTTTGAAACTGCAGTGGTGGTGCTGCGGTAGCGTTGTTGCCTCACAGAAAGAAGTCCTGTTCGATTCTCAGCTAAAGCGTCTTCTGTGTGGGGACATGCGTGAATGGGCGTACCTTTGTTGAAGGTTGTGCGTCAGAGCTGGCAACTCGGTACGTAAAAATCTACTGCCAATCATTAGCAGACCGAAGTTCTGCTGTGGCGACCCCTAACCGGGAAAAGCCGAAAGATACAACTACAACAGTGAGTTTGAAACATTAGGCAGTAGAACTATTTTACATAAAACATATTGAAAAACATTTATATAATTAAAAAAAAAAAAAACAAAAACAAACAAATACAAAACAATTTAAGAATCTCCACGACAATACCCAGATTTGCTCGGAGCTGTTGCACAATGGCACCTCCTATACTGAGTCAACAGATATTGCCAATATACTGGCCGACAGATTCAGTGCCAAATTTACCCCTCTCTCCCCCACCAAAGGACGAATCACAATACCAGTAGATTGCCAGGCACCCAGTATTACTGCTGCACATGTTAAAACAGCACTGTCCAAGGCCAAGAATACAGCTTCTATGGGACCTGACAATATCCCTGGCTGTGTTCTACATGAACTGCAGAGTGAACTGGCACCTCACCTGTGTGCCTGTTCAATCACAGTCTCACCTCAGGCTTTGTTCCTACCGAATGGTGCACTGCTACAGTCAGCCCACTCCACAAAGGAGAGTAACTCAATGCCAAAAATGTGTCACCATCCCCCTTTGGGAAAAACCCGGTTCCCATGAATTACCACATCGATGGCAGTCCACTGAACACAGAAGGCGTCTAAAGAGATCTGGGAACACAGGTTGACAGCAACCTCTCTTTTGACCACCACATTGCAACTGTGGTCATAAAGTCCTTCTATGTGGCACATCTCATTACTAAGTGTTGTGCTTCCAGGAAAAAAGAGGTCATTATCTCCCTCTACTCTTCTCTCATTAGGCCAATCATCAAGTACAATGCCCCATTTGGCATGTACCTCACTAGACACCTACAACAACTGGAGAGGCCACAAAAATAACTCACAAAGAGGATCTTAGGTCTTAAACACTTGTCCTATATGGACAGACTCAAAAAACGCCAACTATTCTCTGTCTCATATCGCCTACTTAGAGGCGATCTCTGCTTGACTTACAAAGCCATGTCTGACCCAGCTCTGTTAGAAATGCTACATCTAAAGAAATCCCAATCCCTCCACACTACATGCTCCAGAGACCTCAACCTCATTACCACAATCAACAAAGCAAGCTGGAGGGATAGGTTCATAACCCAGAGACTGCCTATGCTAAGGAATAGACTTCCCATACATGTCAAGCAGAGCACCTCACTGGCCCTCTTCAAGAGAAGTCTTGATGAGTGGATGGGAAATAGAAAATTCACCCCAGGGATCACTCCAGTAGCCCTACTTGACAGAGGCACTAGGAACTAAGGTCAGGTGCATGATGCCAGGGTAATTCTATGCGCTAGACATGTAAAGACTCCAGGGCCATTAGTCTAGCACACACCTATGAATCTATGAACAAACAACCCATTCCCTAAGCACAATAATGCAATTCAAAGTGTGTGCTATTGTTTAAATAATGTCCCTCCAGGGGTGTAGAGGACCCCAGCCTGTGGCATCAGTCTCAGAACCCACCTGGGTGGGTGTTATTTATACAAAACGCACACCCTGTCAGGCACGTTTGCTTACATGGCAGTACAAAGGTTATGTTCACAGAAACAAAGACAACCTGAGAAAATCTGTTACACTCTTATTCTGAGAAGCAGACTATTTTAAAGTATATGGACTGGGGTGTACTGATGAAAAGTATTATGCTGGCTTTTTTGAGAAAGATAAAGTAGACATTTCTGAAACCTGTGAATTGGAAATGGTGACAATACAGCAATCTAAGCAATGAGTTTTTAAACTAAAGCTAATGCAGTGTATGAAATGTTAATGAAGCTAATGGCATGACATTTCTGAAACAGTTCAATCTATTAATGAAGCTAGAAGCTCAATAAAATCAAGCTTTTAAAACAATTCAAATGAACTGATGCAGAGAAAGCAAACTAAATAAGATTTCAATAGTTTGCCTTTTGACAGATGACTAGGAATTAAATTTTATTGGAGATATTACGTTTTGTGTAAATGAACTGTGTTTTCAAGAAAAAGGAACTCAGGTAAGTGGGAACCATTTACAATGTAAGGAAAGCTACTTTTTGAAAAGAAGTAACCCAAGTAAGTGTAAGCAATTGCAGTGGAAAAATAAAATGTAATTGTGATTGTTGAGTGTAGACCAGAAAGCATTATAGAGTACAGAGGTAAAGCTTAACAAGCTGAGGCAATTCAAAGTGTGATGTGTGGTAAGAGTAATGGAATATGCTACCACGCTACTTACATCAACAAGACATTTCTTGCACTTTTTGAATTATCCTTTGAAAATCATTGTCTTCTATTCTTTTGTGAAGATAAACATATTGCTTCTGAAATACATTGTTTGGAAATAAACTACTGAAAACTCTGTACAAGCCCAACTTGTTCAAAAATAGTGTGTAGTGTTTTGGAAAGTACCAACAGTAAGGCTTTATAAAGCACTCTATGTGCCATCTGTATTAAAGTGTATAGTGTTTTACAGAGCTGAAACTTTCTAGGTACTGTGTTTAGGAAATGGTGTATAACACTGAATTGTATTAGGTGTTATTTGTCATCATGTATGGAATTTTATACAGCATTAAAGCATACTAGGCACTGGCTGAACTGCAGTAAGAAGCTTGTGACAAAATATATGAGAGACAAGTAAAAAGTAAATCTTCTTGAATAGCAAATTGTTAACACTAATAAACAGGAATACATTTGCCTTATGCTCATATGGAGGCTTGCTTCAATAGTAAAAGTGGGTGTTTGTGCCAGTTATATTAGCTTGGAAAAAAGTCTTTTTTTGGTGCTATACTAAAGATTTCCAACAAAAGGTGTATGTGGCAAGGTTTTTATATCAGAGCACTGCTAACATTTTGTGAAGCTGAAGTTAGTTTAAAATGAGCATAGTTCAAATGTAAAATCCTTATACTGGGTAATGAGGGATTATTGCTAAATAAAGTAAGAAAAAAAGTGTGATGCTTTTTAAAAGATAATACCCTCTAACAGGGAAAAAGGGACTCAGTGTTGCAAGAAAAAGTGTTACTTTAACAAAGATAAAATTCTCGGTCATGGAAAGGGAGGTTCAGTGTCCTGAGAAGCAAGAAGTGTTCATTCTAAAAGTAACCCTGTCGCAGTAATACATGGGTTCATTGCTGTGCAACATAACAAAACAAAAGTTGTTTGGAAACCTGGTAACATTGAATGTGACTGGTTTGCTGAATGTGTGTTGAAGAATTTTGAGAAACAGTAACATGAGCTCATAAACCAGTGGTATTGGCAACCAAGTCTGTTTGCAAACACTGCTGTGGTACAATGAGAAATAGAACACTTTGCATCAGAATATATCTGATAGGCCGGAGCAAATGAATGCTTTGCAGTCTAGTGCTGCAACTATGCAAAGTGAAAACTTAGTTGAAAATGCTGACTTTGGTTCTAAATATTCTAAAAGCTGATGTACAGAATTTTTGTGTACTACTAAGAAACTAGAAGCTGTAGAAAAGGCAGTGGAGTGTGTTACAGGAAATATACTTGTGCAACAAAAGTCTAACAAAGAACAAGTAAACAAGATTCTCTTTCAACATTGTGTAGCTCTGCAAGAAAACATCAGGGAAAGTGCTGATGAAGTAGTGCTACTAAGGCAGCCAAAAGGTATTATCCTGAAGCACAGAGAACTAATAATAATGATGGCTTCTGACAATAAAAATAAAATGACAAATAATTTTACAAACTTGTCTGTTGCCCATGACTAGCAAAAGACATGCCAAAGCTAAGCAAAACAAAGAAATGGCTGACTTCTCCTAAAGACACTCTGAACTTTCTATACAAGTAGGAACAGTGAAACACACAAGTAATCATGAAAATACCAAGTCAGGGAAAATAACAAAGCAAAATGAAAACTAGAAAAATGACCTGAAACTTGAAAGGCAAAAGGAAAGAAGTCAGTCTCAAATCCATCTGCTTGAAAGGTTGTTCCCCTCACCTAAATGATGTGATGTAGACAATGCTGTAGCATTAAATGAGTATAAACAGCATACTATTCTTAATGCCATTATATATCTAGGACTTACTGAAGCAAAATCCACTCATTTTTAACTGAGAGATAGACCCTTAATACATTAATTGATCTCAGCTCAATTGAATTGCAGTTGGTTCATAAAGTCTGCTTTTAGCTGGGGGATCATTCATGTCTGATGAATTAAAATACATGTAGTTGCCCAATATTTTCAAAGGTCAGGAAAAGACATTTTTTAAAATCTGCTTGCTAGGTTTTATTTTTACATTTATTAATTGGTGTTATTTCTTTTGACTGCGCTGAGCTGATTGTTGATTCTTTCTCTGTCATGTCACCCATAATGGTAATCCAAATCAAAGTTATTATTTTCAGGTGAGCATCATAGATGCTTTTAGATGACATATTTTGCAGAATTTGTGTAATTATTAAATTTGACATTTTAAAAACAGCTGGTTCTCCCTTTCGATTCTCGACTGGAGCACCTTCTGTGCGGAGTCTGCATGTCCTCCCCGTGATCGAGTGGGGTTCGAAAGACATGTGTGAATGGGCGTGCCTTCATTGAAGGTTGGGCATCAGGCTGGCACCTCGGCACCATAAAAATCGACTGCCAATCATTAGTGGACTGTAGTTCCGCTGTGGCGACCCCTAACCGGGAAATGCCAAAAGAAAAACAACAACAACCATTTGTAGAAAGTGTATGCATATGTTTCTTTCAGCTTCTTTTTCAAAATCTGGATAGTCTCTTTGTTGTTCTTGTATCATGCATTTCACATGCAAAATTGTTTAATCTGTTGCAACACTGGATATTTTCAGTGTATGTCTCTCATTACTTCACAGCCTTTGCTTGAAGTCTGCCATTAGATTATCATGCTCAGATTTCAACTTATTATGTGTTTCCCTTTCTATATTGTGTTTATGGGACCTGAAGAATCAACGTCTGTCAGTCAGGCCTCCTTGGTAATTTTAAACTTGATTTTTTTCTCCAGAATTAGTGATCACAACTGCTGGGGACAGTCAGAAGAAAGTTACAATGTTGCATTTAATGAAGTACAGTAGTGTTACATATGTAGGAAATTTATCATATGACACTTGTACAGCAACTACTGTGAACTACTGTGGACATACATGTATGTGTATGTCCCACATGTGGACATTGCCATTGTTACTCATAATGCTAAGAGATAATGATAACTGCATATGTGGACTGCATTGTGTGTATGTGCCACTGTGTGGGAGCTAGTTGGTACTATAGGTGTGAGTAGTTTGGAAGTAACAGACCAGAACACCCAGATAAGAATGCATAACTAATGTGTGATAGTAACACATGACATAAAATCAACATGGTGTGTCACAGATGTTGTCATTGTGTAGGCTGCACACTGTACCAAGCCAGCTTCTAGAATGTGCAGACATCATGCAACACATGGCATGCAGTTACAGAAGTGACACAGGATGAGCATGACATCCCAGCCAGGAATGCCATAACCTCCAAAGGCAATGTATATGTGACTGTCACTTAGACACCTCTGAAGATTACTCATTGGAAGTATGTACAGGAAAACATGCCATGGCAAACACAGGCATGCTGTACCATGTATACTTGTGCATCCTGTTGTGGCAAGCAATGTAGGGACAATTTCATTAGCAATGAGATACAAACCAATTACAACAAGAATGAAATGCAATTGTAGTGGACAACAAAATGTGCTGTTCAGATAATCAGTGATACCAGACTATGTGCTGTGCCTTACATTGCCATGACAGTTTATCATTACTGGTCAAACCTGTAAACAATGCATGTGGTAGTTAAACTACAGTAACATGTTTTGATGAATACAGTAGAAAACTATTCTTTCTGTGTCATCAAACTTATCAACCACCAAAAACATGTACAATGTTCTTTGGTCAACACAGCAGTCATCATTGCCACAGGTGAAGGGTGACACAATAACAACATACACACACACACACACACACACACACACACACACACACACACACACACACACACACTGGGATGCTTGCCATGGTAACACTAAAGAAGATGAGGTCACTCATGCTGAAGGCTCATGTTGTGGTTTTGACTACCCCTGCCTCATGAGGAAACCTCTGCCCTATGGTGTTGTACCATAGATCTGGTGGCAGTGCCCTGCATCAAGTAGGATATATTAGGGGTATGTGAACTGACATGTGCTGTACCTCATAAGCTGTCAGTTTGTGACTGTACATGGTGACCTACAGTAGCTCTATATGCACATAACATCACAGGCACTATGGATGACCAAGTGCCACAGGGAGGCACACAAGTGGAGGGCTCCTTTTACCCACTGGTGGCTTAATGAAAAAGGTGAAGACATGTTTGCCCATGTAATAGTGTAGCACTGTACAAGCCAAATAGAGACAAACTGTGCCAAAGAGCATGCGCTAAGTGTAATGGTTTCTATATGTTGATTAAATGCTGCCATTATCTCCCCATGGCTGCACTCCTCACATTCATGCAACACCTGGGTGTAGCTTACTATGTGATCAGTTGCACAAGCAAGTGCATACAGCTCAGTGTCATAGCAGGGCTGTGACAAATCATATGCCTGTAACAGCAGGGGTACACCTTCTGGGATATGACCATGTATCTGTGACAACTGGCCACATACTTCCTGGCAGACATATGCTGTCCACTGTGAAGCTGATTCACTGCCACTGTCAGACTCATGTGGGAACAGTGGGCCAAGGTTGTCATCATGAACAGTAGACAATGCTGCACTACCAAGAAGTCTGACTGGGTTCACTGTCCTTTTTGTTGGAGTACATATCTTGGGTTAAAGGAATGTTGAAAATGGGGCTGGGCAAAGTAAGCCTAAGTACATTGTCCTGCATGTCATTGTCTATGATGCTACTCTGTACCACATCATGTTCTGTATCAGGATCAGTGTGTCTTATTAGGAAGCAGGAATGAAAGACCTGCAAGGGCAGACAAACATACAAGAACACATTAAATATGTCTACATTGGAATTTGCATGTTCATTAACTTGAAAGCAAGGTACACCACTCTATTCTACAGCAATGCAATCCGTTACATACCTGGTCATCTTGTCTTGGCCTGATAGCATGAGAAAGTCATTTAATGCAGGACATGTGAGCATCAAGGCAGCATAGGAAATGTACTGTCATAGAAATGTGTTTTCAAATCCCATCATTTCTTAAAAAAAAAGTAACTTTATAATGTATTTGAGTGGTCAGAGTTGTATGTCCCATGACACAGGATAAGTTGGTACAGCGAGTTTATCAAAGATTGTATTATGTGCTCATTATTGCTTACAGTGTTGCAACCTCAGACTGAATTCTTTTACAACAATTGCAGTCATATTATTTTTCTGTCTGTCTTTGCTTCAGATAGCAGAAAGGCAGGAAAGCCTCTGTTTGTGATGGCACAGATTCTAAGACCAAGGACTATTAGATCTAGCGAAAATAATGTGCAGTGGCACTGATGTGCTAATGTAGCTATTCTAGTATCACCAAATGCATCTTTTATATAAGGTTATTTGTTTAAGATCACATAAAAGTAACGTTTATTTGTGATTTGCTCAGTAGAGCTGAAATGTGAGTTTTTTTAATAACTATGCATGCCTTCATAGGTTCTCTGTATCTTGTGTTAGATGCAAATTCAGTGCTTCTGCAAGACAAAATGTGTTATCTTATATTATTTTACTAAATGTGCACTTCTAGACTGCATCATACATTTATTTTATGTACAGCTTATCTAAGACAAACTGTTGAAAATATTAAAACAACTGAGGCAAAAAAATAAAATGCTTGCCATTTCTTAGAAAAATTGTGACTATCCAATTAAAATTAAGTCACATCTACGTAATGCATGAAGCAAAATGTCACTGCATGACAACAGGCTCTTAGTATTCTTTCATGACTGACAACAGCATTGACCCTTCTGGCTATATCTTCCCAGATACACACTGTTTCCCCCAGTCTTCCCAGAAAATTGCTGCCATGTTCTTGAAGGGCAATGATTATTATTCCATTCTTCTGAGCTATGAAGTTCTCATACTGTTTATGAGGTAAACTCATCTACAGAAAAAAATTGTGTTTGCCGAGACTGTCTCCAACATCTCTGCTACCCATAACTGATGCATAAATGTATGGGAAGGCTACAAATGCATGCAGGAAACATGGTATTATGCCACTTAATGTCAAAATACCTCATAGGGTGTAAATAGGGGTATGGAGAAAACACATTTCACACTACTTATTTATGTTATGGCAATAGAAAATAAAACATGATATGACATAAACAACCACAAAAAAAAACATTTCTGAGAAGCAGAAACTTTGTTGGTTCATATGACTTATAAACAAACCATAAAGAGCTACATATATGTAAAGATACAGAAGTACATATACAGGAATCCATCAGACAATTAGAATCTGTGGAACTCAAACCCCAAACAGTGGGAAAATATACCGGAGAAGGCATGTGAATATGCCACTGCTCTGTCCCTCTAGCTTTGTTTCCTGAGAACTGTATACAGACCTTTTACCTGTGACAGTAAGCTGTGATACAGCTTAGTCCATCACAATGTTATACAGCAATGTAAAGATGCAGACAATACAACTGATATTTCTTAATAATTCACTGAAAGTTATAAATGGTGATAGCAGGATGCCCAAAGTTTTCCATATGAAATGACATGCACAGGATAGTCTCTGCATATGCTACATACATGCTCAGAATTCCATAGAATGTCCCTTTGTATTTGTGGAAAAGTTGTGGATGTCTACAATTAGTAAGCAATCTGGAGGCAGCATAATAGAAATACTTAAAAAAAACATTATTGTCCTGCAGTACAATGTCTTAACAATTGTTTGCAAGCATTAGTCAAACAGCAGACAAATGTGCTATCATTTGCACTGATATATGTCATGACTCTTATTTTAAGGAACCTGTAGAAACACAGTAACAGCCATTTAATACTGCCATACCAACATATTCCATCAGAAGCTGAAGCACTCCACATCGATTAATTAGCCTCATGAATATGTACAGTACAGCACTGGTTAAATCTGAATTCTCAACAGAGATACCTCTAGAATGTTTACTGCTTCTAAAGTCTGCAAAAGAATGAACAGTCTTAATTTTAAGTACATTTTTAAAACTGATGTATTTAATGAGGATCATTAACACAGAATCTTTCTGAATTGCATTAGCATACATTAGCATAAAGTTGTGGATCTCAAAATAAAAGTCTGGTGCTTATCACATACAAGGCATAGCTACTAATATCATTGAGGCTAGACAGCTCAGTTCTGATGTGTACAGATAAATTCCACCCTGTACAGTGCACCATATTTAAAAAGTGATTCAGTGAGTGTTCCAGTTCATTCCATCTATACCTGCAAATTAAGTGTATTGTATCGGTGAGCAATTTGAAAGAAAGTGACATTTCAATGAGAATGTCTACACAGAGATGACTGCAGTGTATCCAAGGACCTAACTGGGCTGACCAGGAGACCATTCACCTTCTTCATCTCTTTCTCAGATAAAACCCACAGTGTGAAAGTAGCAAACTCCAAGACAGACTGCCGACCAGTCACGAGTGGAGTCCCACAGGGATCGGTTCTGGGTCCTCATCTGTTTGGCATCTACTTCTCAGAAGTCCAGGACTCTGGCTAACCAAATTCGCAGATGACTCCAAGGTGGGAGACATTATTAACTCTCAAAGCGATGTAGACATGCTACAGAAAGGCCTCACTGAGACCAATGACTGGTGTCGAAACCATGGCCTTAAGCTTAATGCCAAAAAATGTGTTGTCATCCCCTTCGGGAAAAACTCAGTTCCCACTAATTACCACACCAATGGGAGCTCACTGAACACTAAAAGCATTATAAGAGATCTGGGGACACAGGCTGACAGCAAATTCTCCTTTGACCACCACATTGCCACTGTGGTCAGAAAGTCCTTCTATGTGGCACATCTCATTACCCAGGGTTTTGCATCCAGGAAGAAAGAAGTCATCAGTTCTCTCTACTCTTCCCTCATTGGGCCAATTATCGAGTATAATACCCCATTTGGCATGTACCTCACTAGATACATGCAACAGCTGGAAAAGCCACAAAAGTACCTCATGAAGAGGATCCTAGGCCTTAAACACATGTCCTACATGGACAGACTCAAAAAACTCCAGCTATTCTCTGTCTCATATTGTCTACTAAGAGGCAATCTCTGCTTGACTTACAAAGCCATGTCTGATGTAGCTCTGTTAGAAATGCTACATCCAAAGAAATCCCAGTCGCTCCACACCACATACTCCAGAGACCTCAGCCTCATTACCACAATCAACAGAACATGCTGGAGGGACAGGTTCATAACCCAGAGACTGACCATGGTCTGGAATAGACTTCTCATACATGTCAAGCAGAACACCTTACTGGTCATCTTCAAGAGAAATCTTGAGGAGTGGATGGGAAGTATAAAGTTCACTCCAGAGATCACTCCAGTGGCTAGATAGAGGCATTGGGAACTAACGTCGGGTGGCACAATGCCAAGGCACTTCTATGGGCTAAGCTTGTAAAGGCTCTAGGGCCATTAGCCTAATATACACCTATGAACCTATGACCTATGTTGTACATGATGTCGGGATGTGAGCCCATTTGAGCTGATCAGTGTTTGCAAATCTTGAAAGTTCAAAAGACTGAAAACTCAGAATACTGAATCTCAGAATACTGAAAACACACAGAATAACAACACTTACTATATTCCAGCACAACTACATACAGAAACAAATAAATGATAAACTGTTTACCACTTCTCCAAGTATAAGCAGGGGGCCAAGCCCCCCTGCACCCACGATGTGAGAGGCTGCACCCCTCACACCAACTGCTACTTAAATATATGGGGGGTGTAGGGGGCTTGCCCCCTCCTTATACTTGGAGAAAAGTAATATGGTTTGTTTTCTATTTATTTTTGTATCTTGTTTTTAGTATTTTGAGATTCTGTATTCTGAAATTCAGTGTTTTGAGTTTTCAGTCTTTTGAACTTTCAGAATTTTGGTCTCAGTCTTTCGAAGTTCAAGATTTTGGGTTTTCAGTCTTCTGAAGTGAATATATATATATATATATATATATATATATATATATATATATATATATATATATATATATATATATATATATATATATATATATATATCAGAGTATCAAAAACCCTCTTACTCAAAACACAAATCATGGATACGACAACAGCAAAACGGCACTTTATCGGCTCCTCACATCATCAGCAGGTTACCAAAGAAAAGAAGATAGCTGGCCAACAGCATAAGTTTGCTCTTTTGTCCACTATGGTGCAATCTCGGAGTTGGTATATTTAGTTAGTGAGGGTATGGAGGCCACAGCCCCCAACATTGCAGGTGGTGTGTGTGTGTGTGTGTGTGTGGGGGTAATCCCCCCACTTGTGTGGGTTCATAGTGTTTTTCTGTGTCTTTTTTTATTTTCAGACAACTGCCTTCTTTCCCTGAGTAACCTGTTGATGATGTGTGGAGGTGATGAAGTGCCATTTCGCTGTTATCGTCTTGATGATCTGTGTGTTGAGTAAGTGGGTTTTCGATACTTTCATGTAAACCTATATGTGTGTGTGTGTGTGTGTGTGTGTGTGTGTGTGTGTGTGTGTGTGTGTGTGTGTGTGTGTGTGTGTGTGTATATATATATATATATATATATATATATATATCTATATATATATGTGTGTGTGTATAACTACTACTTAGCTTCTCATGAAAAGGAATTGTGATCATGGTGTGATGACTAGAATGAACAGTTAACAGCTGATTCTGTGCAAGCTTAGACTTGCAATGCTTGTGCTTATTTGGCTCAACAAGTCAGGCCTTTAGTTTTGTTAGTGTTTAACATTGTGTATTCACAACCCTGAGTTAGTGTATTGTGTGTTTCTGTTGTTGACACTGATTTGGTACAATTAAATATGCTGCTTTCTTACTACTGAGCTATTATACTAAGCAAACTACAATGTATATGTATAAAATATGACTCACTGCTAAATACTGTACCTGGAGCTGCTATATTTCTTAGTGTGATTTTCATTTCTCTTTCTTATGGTGTGCCACTTTAAATTTGTTTGTTGTTCAATCTCTTTCTTATTATCTGCTACTTTAGCAGTAATATTTGTCTATAAAACATTTGCATTCTTCATCTTAAAATAGTGCTGTACATAAATTTGTTACAATTTTACTTATCTGTACATGTAGTTGCTAATATTTTGATTATGTGGAGCTTTTCTCCCCGGGCCTCTACTGAAAATGGACATATATCCAGTTAGACTAGCCCGGTCAACAAATGTAAAATAAAATAAATAAATAAAATATTGATTCTGTGTAATCAGTTAGATGATGACATGGGCACACTGTAACCCAAGTGTGTAGATCTAAGGCTGAGACAGGCATTCATTTCAGCATCACTATGTATTTATGTACATTATAATGGGTACACAACAAGCTCCTTTTATTTGTATAGCTTATGTGTGTGTATTTGGCCTGTCTAGGAACCTGAATTGTGTCCGTGACTTAAACAGAACATACTGAGAAGACAGATATGTGTCCCAGAGACTACCCCTCCTATGGAACAGCCTTCCAATCCATGTGAAGCTGAGTATGTCTATTACCCAGTTTAAGTGCAATCTAGACCAGTAGATGGCAATAGGAAACTTACACTGGGCTTAACCCCCATGTCCCATCTGGAGCAAGGTAGCTTATAAATTACTGGTTGTCAATGTTTTGTTCAGATACAGGACATCATTATTCTTTTGGGTAAAGCTGGCTAGTCTTAGAAAGGGCCCCTGGGTCATTAAAGTAGTAACAGTCCATTGGGATCCATTATATACCACAAGTAGTAAATAAATGCTCCCTACATATAACAAATAAGTACAAATAATGAAATATATTAACTCAGAGTGAAAAAAACAAAATGCACATGCAAAGTTCTGTCATTCAGTGGTCTGCCTCATCTACATATAGCTCAGCTTGTAAAAATCGTATGTAATAATAGAAGGGATATATATATATATATATATATATATATATATATATATATATATATGTGTGTGTGTGTGTGTGTGTGTGTGTGGATGACGTCATATGATTGACATACCAGAAGATCAATCAGTGAAATGTTGAGCAATATATATCAAAACTCAAAATGTTGAAAAACAAATCTAAAAGAAATGCTTTTTTTTCAGGGGGCAAGCCCCCAGCATCCCCCCACACTCCCTAATAATTATATATACCAAATCCAAGATCAAACCACAGTTGAGAAAGGGCAAAATAACTGACCACCAAAACATTTAATATCGAATGTAAATTCACTTAGTCTTGATCAAAGTGCAAGAATAAAAGAAAGCCCTCTGTTTAATTAGGAAAAAGTTGCTTCATTCAATATAAAATTAGATAGATTTACAACTAGAGACTCATTAGAACCATTCATGTTGTTAGTTTCAACCTTTTCCTGCCTCTGCTGTTGGATTGTGCTCTTTGTTTAAAATGCTGTTTCACTGAGACAGGAAGACCTGTAAAAAACAGCATATGAAAGGCTTTATCTTTGGGTCTTGTACTCATCTCAACACCATTCAAAGAATTAACACTATCAATTTGCTTCCCTTCTCCACTGTGATATGTGATGGAATTCACCTTAGCATTCAAGTCACTCAATGCAGATTTAGATTGCTCATCCAACTTTAAGGCTTCCATCATCTTATTCATTCCACCGTCATTTAGAGAATGGGGAGTACTTAGTATGGGCAATCACTGTTGTGCACTATTTTCATTCATAAAACATCTCCCTTGCCTTTCTCCTTAACAGCAGATTTCTCCTGAGGGCTTGGCCATTGAAAGATGTTACCATTCTTAAGATCATGATAGTCACTGGCTAGTTTTTTACTCTTCATGTTCTTGAGCTTACCATCATAAAAAATCAAATTGTGTTACAATGTTTCCACTCTGTTCAGAAAACTTTCAAGTGGCTCGAGATGTCTACTTACATACAGTAGTGATATCTTAGCTGTTTGTGGGATTATACATACATACAATATTTCAAGCACGGGCATTAATTCCCTTCTAGCTTGCCAATATACCAAAACACTTGTTCCCATAATAAGTGCCCAGGCTGTTTTTAAAAACATCTAAACTAGTTCTTTCTTTGGGAACACAAACAATGTCTAGTATGTTCCGTCCTCTGGTAGGTTTTTTTGCATTCTGAAACAATTGCTGTTCCTGAATATACGTTGTGAATAATTTTCTTACTAACATTGATGAATCAATATTATTCCAGTCTGTTTCTGGAAATTTTAAGTCCCCAGCTAACATTAATCTTCTCTCCTGTGTTTCATGCAAGAAATGTATGAATTCCTCTAGGTCATCTGCACTTGACTGTGGTGGTCTGTACACTCCAACAAGTGTTATATGTTCCAGGGTTGTCTTTATTGTCACAGTCTAGAATGGATACTTTTCCCTGTAAGAAATGCAAGGTATGTCCCCAAATAGATACCAGTAATTGTTTTAACCATAACATCACTGGTCGAATGTATCATCTGAAGACATATGTGGACTGTAAAACGAGGAATATTAGATATGTAGCTATCTGTGATAGCTGTCAAGGGTTTTATGTTGGGAAAACCAACAGACCCTTTAAATACAGAATATCGTGTCATGTTAGTGATATTAGACTTGCTACCCAGGTAAGTGCTCTATCACAGCATATTCAGAAAAATCTTGGGCACACGTTCCTTCTCTAGTCTTGGAAAACATGCAGGATAGTATAAGAGGAGGAAATTTATCTAATAAAACTAAAATAATTGAAACATGCTAGCTAGCTGAATTACAAGCAGACAGGAGCCCTGGACTTAATGGAATGATTCATTTGAAACCAATATTGAAAGGCAGGAAGCTTATGAAATTGTTTGATTGGCTGAACAACCCTGTAAAAGAAGAAGCGTTTTTGATTAAAGAGGATATGAGGAAGGCATAGCTGAAAGCGCTTATCCTGATTAGTCTGACTGATTTTACTGTTTTACTTTTGTTTGCACAAAGTAGTTTACATTTGAATAAATTTTTTCCATGGTGGCATATTTTTATGGGTCAGAACAAATCTCTCCCTGTGGTGATAACTGCAGCTTATGTTACGTAACTTTGTTGTTTTAGCATAGCAGTCTTCAGCGAACCAGAAGTTTTTGCTTTTGTGTTGTTCTGAAAGTTAAGAAAGAATACTGGAAGACAGATAACTTGGTTAATATTGTGTTCAGAAGCAAATTTCAGTAAAAAGAATGGATTTGTACATAAAGTGACACTGTCTTTGTAAAAAATTAAATAAGATGGTCTGGAAGAAAGTGCCTGTAATTCCAAAATTCTTCTAGCTGAGGTTATAGCCACCTAAAATACAGTTTTCCATGACAAGAATTTAAGGTCTACTTTGGCAGAAGGCTTGTAGGACCATAATAAGATCTCACGGAGGAACAGGATCTTTGACTGGAGGCCTAAGTAAAAAGAGATATCTCTCAGAAAGGCCTTGCATAATTTGGAAGAAAGTAAGGAAGAAGAGTTTTTGCCTATATAATTATTGGAGATGGCTGCCAACTGAACTTTGATAGTAGAATTGTTTGCTCCATCCTGAAAGATTGAGGCAAGGAAATCAAGAATTGCTGGTATCAGAGTGGTAATGAGATCTAAAAATTTCTGATGAGCCCAAAGAGAATCTTTTCCATTTGCTTTTGTAAATTTTTCTTGTGGAGGCCTTATGTGAGCACACCAAAAATTTCTTAAATGGAGAGCAGATCCCGGAATGTCTGGCCATCATCAGAAGTGGAGAAATCTTGTGGTCAGTTTGAGAGCTGTTAGATCTGGCTTCGTTTATCCTGAGGGATGAGATAGGAGGTCTGGACTTGGGTCCAGTGTCCAGGGAGAATGTATCAGATGAGACCAAAGGAAGGGAACCAGACCTGTTGAGGCCAGAAGGGAACAAAGAGGATTACTTTGCTCTTTAATCTTTGCACTTTCTGAAGAAATTTGGAGATGAGAGGTAGGGACGGATAAGCATAATGGACACTGGAGGGTTAAACATGGACTAGAGTATCTCTCAGTGATTCTCCCTGAGGAGGGATTAGGGCAAAAAAACTGCTGCATTTGTTGTTGGTTGGGATGCAAAGAGGACACAGCAAGATAAACTACATTTTTGGAATATCTTGTTTGCCAAAGACTAATTGTCCACTTGTGAGGTGTCAGAATAGTTCTACTTAGCCTGTCTGCTAGAATGTTGGATTTCCCTGATACGTGCATTGCTACTAAAAAGCAATTGGAGGAGATCATCCTTTGCCAAACTCTCTCTGTTTCTTAACAAAGGTGGTAAGATCTGTTTCCCCCCTGTTTGTTGATGTACCAGATTACTTACATATTGTCCAGTTGTATAGCAATAGTCCCTAGAGGAAGAAAGCTCTGTAAGGCCTGCAATGCTAGAAGCACCTCTCTCATCTCTATAACACTGATATGCAGAGAGGTCTCCTGTCACGACCACATGACTTGAACAGTTCTTCCCAGTTAATGACCCCCCCACCCCGACTGGGATGCATCTGTGGTCAACGTGGCATGGGGGAGGAAGAATAAATGGACATCCTTCCTCGATGTCCCTCGAGAGAAACTACTGTGATAGGGAGCCCTTGCACACTCAAGATAGTTTTACAGAGTGACTCAAAGGATAGCAATGTAAGAACAATTGTACTGCTAGAGTCCATTATAGAATTCTCATGTGAAGGCAAGCTGTTGGAATCAATGTTATAAATGCAGCCATCAAGCCTGTGCTTCAAGAACTAATTCTGCTGGTGGCAAAGGAATGGTTAAAATTTGTTTGATATGTAATCTTAAGGACACAATTCTGTTGCTGAAGGTCTATAGAGCACATCCAGTTGTCTTTCTAGAGAAAGGGTAGAAAAGGTTGTACCATGACCATCCATGATTTTGAATTCTTTGTGGACTTATTCAGAGATGTCAGATCTAGGATTGGTCTCAGGTCCCATGACTTTTTTGGCACAAAAAAGAACCTTGAGTAAATTCTGTATCCCATCTGATCTGGTGGGACCTACTGGATGACCATTTTTTCTAGCAGCTTTGTAATTTCTAAGGCTGCTGACTCCCTCAAATTGGGTGGATCATTGGGGATATTTTTCTTTGGTTTGGGAGTTTTGAAAAATGAAATGTAATATCTTCTGGATATGATTCTTTACACTCAATGGTGATTTGTAATGGATATTCAGGCATTCTGGTGCAAAGATAGGTGCCCCCAACTGCCTCCAGAGAGGGACAGTCAGGCAAGTGCTCAGGAGTGCTGAAAGGATCTGTCTGAGAAAGAATCTGTAGATCCTTTTTTCTGTGGACATCTACCACTATAATTATTTCCCCCTCTGCTTCTGGGGAAAATCTTCTTGTGAATCCTGGAAAGGCCCTTGTGATTTTTTTTAACCACAGTTTCTTACCTTTATGTTGGTTCCTAGAAAATGGCCTTTGTGGGGTAGAAAATCAGATTCAGATGGCAGACAAGGTCTTTCCATTCATTTCACAAAGGGAGAGAGTGCCGTTCATGGTTCGGCCAAAAGGTGATGATCCATCAAATGGTGCATTGATGATTGTCACCTTGAATGGTTACACAAAGTCACAAAGTTGCATCCAGGCATGTCTCCTAGCAATGCCTGAACTGGCAGCCTTTCAGGTACCTTCTGCAGCATGCAATATTAGCTTCATGGACACATTTGAGATTGATTGTAGGGTGGTCATCCTAGAGGAAAATGTTTTTGGTTCCTCTTGAGACATGGACCATGGGGAAGTGGTAGAGAGTTCCTTTAGTAAGTCCCTCTGTAACTTGGTAAAATGATCCACGCAATTCAGAGATCACAATGTGAAAGTTGCTGATGCATACACTTGCTTCATGACCCTATCCAAAGCACTAGACTCCCTGTTAGGGGGTTGGGCAGTGGAGCTTTGTTCAGCTATCTCCTTCGTCACGGCTGCTGCAATAAACATGCCATTTACCGGGCTACCTTTTGTTCAGTAAGGTTTATCTGAAAGGGCACTGAGAATCTTGTCAGCTCTTTTTGGATGGGCTCCATGGTGTCCAGCTCCTTCCATGTCCTGTGGGAGACAAGGTCTATGAGGTCATCTGCAGGTGGGGTTACCCAAGATGTAGATGGGCCAGACTCAAAGGCTTCCAAAAACACAGAATTCTCTGAGGACGGGCATGGGGTAGACCAACCACCTTTTTGGTGTTGGATTTCAAGGAGGTGGAGCTCTTGGAGACCCTTCCCCTCATTGAAGTCAGTGTCTTCTGTTAAAGAATCCTGAGGGGAATACAGGTGCCTCCTTTTGCATAGTCTCTTGTTGGGGACCTCTTTGGTGGGATGTTCTGGGGAGGTATTGGAAAAGATGACAACTCCATAGGTGGTGCTGGTTGGAAGTTCTTGGGGGCTGGCTGTCCCTGAGGTGGAGGATGAACAGGATCAGGCACAGAAGTTAAGACAGTGGTAGGAAACAAAGGAGGTAGAGTCAATGCATATCTCACCCAGGAGAGTATCCTCTCCACCTCCTTGAATGCAGAGGGACTCTCAGAGGCCAGTGGCAATCCCTCCAGAGCCAAACTCGCAGAGCAGACAACCCCCGCTCTTCCAAGATCTCCCAATCTGAAATGGGAGTCAAAACCAAGCTGGCTAGTGCTGAGGGGCAACATCTCTCAAATCTTCAGAGTCGATGCCGCCACTTCAGCTCCGATATCCATCATGCTCCAACAGAGCCAGAGCTGTCAGATCAGAGAAGTTATCAGAGTTGAAGAAGATAATGTCATTGGATCTGACGTGTCTACTGTGGTTGCCCCTGGATGCGAGGGCTTTGAAACAGGAGGTCAAATCAGAGAAGGAGTTAATAAAGGATGAAAGGCAGGTTGGTGGCTCATGTCTCCAGTGGGGGATGGATCAATCTGAATCGGTATCTTGAGGAATCTCCTCATCATCCTGCCCACCTCCACTTTCGATAAGCTCCAGAGAGGCCTTACTGAGGAAGAGGTGGAGGCAGGTCTTGAAAGTTTCTTGGGGGTCTCCTGGATAAAAGAAGACCTTTGTTTCAGGAATACACATTCCAGGGAGATTCTGGGAGCCCGACTCTGAGGTGAAGTCATTAATGGCCATGTCAGATCCAAGGGTTTTGGGTCTGACAGCTTTAAAGTCTTAGTAGGTGGTTCATATGAAGATTTTGTAGGAGGCCAAGCAGGAGAACATTTGTAGTGCTCCCTTGGCTTTTTAGATTTCTTAGTGGGGGTTTGATCCCCTGACTCTTTGGAAGATCCAGCTGAAGAAACAGCAAACCGGGGAAGAAGATCCTTCAAATAAGTTTGTTTCATTGGTCTCTTAGAGCTTGAGCATTAAAACCTGTGCAAATATCACACAAGGTATGTAAGTGACCAAGGCCTACACAATAAACACACTCCCTGTGGGCATGCCCACAAGAAGTGCATTTTATGAAACCAGTAGGTCTTTCAACCATACTGGAAAATTTAAAGAAAACAAAAGAAGTTTTTTTTTTTTTTTTATTAAGATAAAAGGAGATTAGAAAAGGAAATGGAACTACTAATAGTGTTGGAGGGATAGGAATACCAGAAAGTATAACTTTATTTAGAATTTGTAATAAACTATGATAATAATAAAAAACTGAAAAGAAGGGTAAGGGGGAATGCAATACAGAGAATAATAAGAACGTTTAACACTGAAAAAGTTTAAACCATTCACAACCCGAAATTTTGATCCCGACTGCTTTCAAATGCAGCAAACGAGATCTGAGGTAATCTGGAGGACAGGGGCATTATGGGTAAGAAAGCAGTTTGAGTGTCAGGTCCTAAGCTATAAAAAGCAGCTGAGTCAGATTCGAGGTTTGGATCCAAGCCCACAGATCAGGAAAGAATGAAAATGACAACATCAGATCATGCCTTATCTGAAGGAAGTAAAATAAGTCCATAACTCTAATTATTGCCATTATTTATTAAGGGAAATTCAACACCTTTTCTCCCCAAATTACCAATTTTACTTGTGATTAGAAGGAATAGAGCAAAATTTTAAGTCAAAAACAGTACAGTTGAGTGGTATGCCCACCTCCCCACCTAGCAGTTAGTGCCATGAGGTCTAAAGGCCATGTAATAAGGTTCACACAGAAAAGTTGCCACATATTTAAGTATTCCAACTTGGGCTACACAAATCTTAAAGGCATAAAGATTGACAGAAAAATATCTGGTTGATCACTGCAAGCATCCCACCCCCCAAAAAAGAAAAAATATATAATAATAATAATAATAATAATGATGATGATGATGATGATTCTTGCCTTACCATTTCTCTCAACTGTTTAAAATTCAGAAAAATGTCTCTTATGATTCCCTTAAGATCCAGCCAACAAGTAAGCCAGACATTAAAAAACTTTAGTTTCAATAAAATAAAAAAAATCATATTAAGTATTAATGCTAACCCATTCTCCTGTAAGAGCTAGAGCTCCATGCCTACTATTTGAAAGTTGTGAGGTCCCTGCTCCATGACATAGGCTTCTGAATACTGGCCAAGGCTCTTGCTGCCCCCATAGTGCCTTTTTTAGGCAAGGCTCAAAAGTCAAACCCACCTCCGTAAACAGCACTAATAAAAAAAATGAGGGCTATGCTACTCAAAGCCAGGAGTTTAAATCTCAAAATGCACGTGCTCGAAGCACTCCTCAGTATGGAGAACGTAGATATCTGTGCAGTAACTGAAACCTGGTTCAAAGCTCCACAGAGCACCCCAGCACTACTGGGCTACAACTGATACCACACATTTCGGCCACAGAACATGGACCAAAACACAAAAGGAGGGGCTGTATCCATATTCATCAAGGATACCTACACCTTCACGTTAGTGGTGCAGCATGATACCTCTGAGATCATCCATGTGCAACTAACATCGGGCAAATCTGCAATGCAAATTGTGGCCTGCTACAGATCACACTCCATGACCTAGGACTACCACTGCACCTTTCAGAAGACACTGGAAAATATGAAGGTCCTACCGAACACCCTGATGTTGGGTGATTTCAATTACCCTACCGTTAACTGGGAAAAGTACTCAAGTACAAACTCCCAGGTCCAGCGCTTCCTGGAATTTATCAAGTCAAATGCCCTAGATCAGCTTGTAAACTCCCCTACCAGAGGTGAACACATATTGTACCTGGTCATCACCAACATGGACGACAGGTATTCCGCACTGGAGGTCAACCCGTCACTGATCAGATCAGACCATAAACTAATCACTCCAGATGTCCACACCCCTAACCAAGGAAACCACAGTAAAAAAACTTTTCTATAGCAAACTTTACCTTACTTAAGACAGAGGTGGTAAGTTTCACAGCCGCCATGCTAAAGGATAGCAATGTCCAAGATTCAAGAACCTTTACAAACGCACTCTATGAGCACCTACAAGGATGCATGGATCATGCCATCCCTAGAAAAACCAAGACTCACTCCCCTAAGAGAAGGAAACCAGTCTGGTGGACCCCTGCCATAAACAGGCTATACAATAGAAGGAGGAAACTAGTTCAGAAAAAAAGCAAATCCCAAGAAGGAAAGACATCCCTGACCAGTATCAGTAAGAAACTAAGGTCCCTCATAAAATCATCCAAGGCTAACTTCAAAAGAAAATAGCCAAGGATTTGAAAGATAACCACAAAGCCTTCTTTAGCTATGTCAAGAATCTAAGTGGCAACTTGTAGATATGCTCTGAGCTAGTGCAAAATAGCACAAAATATACTGAACCTACTGATATTGCCAACTTCCTGGCAGATAGATTCAGTGCAAACTTCGCCCCCTCTCACCCCCAAAAGGTCCCACAACAATACCGGAAAATTGTAGCATCCCAGAAAGCACAGACGCACAGGTGAAATTAGCCCTTTCAAAAGCCAAAAGCACAGTGCCAATGGGGCCAGATGGTGTCCCAGGCTGTGTCTTGCACGAACTACAGAACAAACTAACCCCCCACCTAAACACACTGTTCAACCTCTCCACAGGCTATGTGCCCATAGAATGGTGCACAGCAATGGCTATTCCGCTCCACAAAGGAGGGGCCACAACTGACCCTGGTAACTATCACCCCATAAGCCTGACTAGCCTGGTCTGCAAGGCTATGGAGTGCATCATCATGGAACTCATTAACAAAGACATTGGGACCCACCAAACACTTGACCCGACCCAGTTCGGCTTTGTTAAGGGCAGATCATGCCTACTAAACCTGGTTGACTTCTTTGAGACAGTCACGAAGGCTATAGATGAGGGGAAGATGGTTCACACAGCCTACCTTGACCTCACCAAGGCTTTTGACATCATTCCCCACTCGGGAATTATAGAAAAACTCACCAGCCTGAACATAAACCCCTACATCATGAGATGGGTTGCCAACTAGCTTACAGACAGAACTCACACAGTAAGAATAGCGGGCTCCAGGTCCAACTCTAAACCAGCCACAAGTGGTGTCCCACAAGCCACAGTCCCTGAGACCCCTACTGTTTGGCATATACTTCTCAGAAGTACAGGCAAACACAGGAGGACTATGGCTAACCAAGTTTGCAGATGACTGCAAAATGGGAGCCATAATTGACTCTCTGGCTGACATGGATATTCTCCAAAAGGGCCTTACTGAGACGGACACCTGGTGTCAAAGTCATGGTCTCAAGCTAAATGTCAAAAAATGCATAGTCATCCCATTTGGAAAAACAAAACACCCACGAATTACCACATAGGTGGCAGCCCCCTTAATACAGAAAAGGTAATAAGAGATCTGGGGACCCAGGTAGATAGTAATCTCTTCTTTGACAATCATATTGCCAAAGTAGTTAGGAAATCCTTCTATGTAGCCCATCTAATTACTAAAGGTTTGCATCTAGAAATAAAGAAGTTATAGTGCCCCTCTACTCATCACTCATCAGACCCATCATAGAGTACAATGCCCCATTTGGGATGTACCTCACAAGACACTTCCAACAGCTGGAAAGATCACAAAAGTACCTCACCAAGAGGATTACTAGCCTCAAACATATGTCTTATGCAGCCCAACTGGAAAAACTCTGGCTGTACTCAGTGGCATATCGCTTACTCAGAGGTGATCTCTGCCTGACTTACAAAGCCATGTCAAACTCAGAATTGATGGACATGCTCCACCTAAAGAAATCCAAGTCACTGCGAGCCACTCACTCTAGTGAGCTAAACCTCTCCACAACAATAAATAGAACATGCTGGAGGGACACATTCCTGTCCCAAACACTCCCCATGCTTTGGAACAAAATTCCTAACTACATTATGCAGAGCCTCTCACTAACACTCTTCAAGAGAAACCTTGACGAGTGGATGGGTAACAGAAAAATACGCCCCTGGGATCACTTCATTGGCTCTTCTCGACAGAGGCCTCAGTTAATTAATCAATGGGGGTGGCGAAAGCTGACACATTCTGGCTAGGCTTATAAATGCCTTCGGGCAGATAGCCTAGTACCTACCTATGAACCTATGACCCTGAAATGCAAGTTTAACCTGATGTTGCATGACTTGAATGGTAAAGTCAAGTGAAGCACTTCCTCCTCGAGCACCTATCATGCTGCAGGGCAGGTTCTTTGTATTGTGGCAAGGAACCATATTTTATTTATCTTTTAGAGAAATGAAATTACATATTTAGTTGGTCTAAAAAGACAAATAAATCAATAAATTCAAAGGATTGTCCTCCAAGCATGATGACAAAAGTGGTTGCCAAGTTGGCTCATCTGTAAGACCAGCTCTGATGATACCAGGATCCTCTAAGAGGACCTTTCCCAGACAAACAGCTGATGTCAAAACCATGGTCTAAATAAACTAAATGCCAAGAAATGTATAATAGTACTTCTTTGTCGGCATGACTTCCCTTGTAACGTTACCATGTAGTGATCCAGTAGTCAGGAATCCGGAAACCTATGAACTATCCTTTGATAACCATGTATTCACTGTTGTGCTGAAGTTCCCTTTCATTGCACAGCTTGTATCTAAAAGCATACTATCCAGTTCCATGGGAGGTAATCACTCCACTGTAATTGGCTCTCTTTAGGTCCATCATTGAGTATTATGCTCCTTTTGGTATGTGCCAGTGCAAATACCTGTTGCAGCTGCAAAGGCCACAATGCTTTCTTACAAAAAAATAAATAAATAAATAAATAAATAAAAAATAAATCAAGGACCTATACCATAAAAACTATGCATTCCATCTCAAAGTCTTGTTCCTATTCTCAGTATCATACAGGTCACCTCTGCTTTGTGTATAGAGCCTGAGCAGACCCTGTTTTTTTCTTCCCTATTACATATTTGCAATTCAAATGTTAGTGATCTCAAGGGCTCTCAGTCTCATTTGTAAAATAAACAGAACATAAAAATGAAAACACACACACAAAAACTAATAAACTACTAAAAAACAACAACAAAAACCCCACCATACAGCTGGTCAAGACCTTTAGGATTTAGCATTTTTATCTTTATTGACCAGACTTCATCAGAATCACATATTCTTAGTCAATCAATCTTTCAATAGCTTGACAAATTAAAAGCACCCAATCAAAATACTATAGAAACATGAGGTCATACTTTCTAATGTTTACATTTCACATGCTAAAATTTTTTAATCAGTATGTGCAATGATACAAAATCATGTATATATTCCAAAATCTGAAATAGAATTTAATATTTACTTTACAACTTTAATACCTTCAGTTGTTGGGTACTGTTTACTGAAATAAGTTCATTCAACCCAAGTTCAAATGCAAAATTCAGTTTAAGCTGCCAAAGTAATTATTCATATTTTTAACAAAATCTACAAAGCTCCACCCCTGTTGTTAATACTGATCTTTTTAAAAAATGAAACAAGTGAGTTTCCTAAATTATGTACAAACTAACAAGTGTCTGTATAAAGCATTAGTGATTCTGTGTTTTTAATACTGTACACGTGTTCATGTATTCTGTCCCTTAATCTTCTGTCAGTCTTTCCCACGTATAACATAGGGCATGACAGACAGGAAGAAAGATAAACTACTTTTTGTGTGTTACAATTGTAATTACCTGGCCAGCCAATAACTCTTTCATAACCTGTAAATGTATGCTGCCATACATACATATATATAACTGTTGGGCTACCCAGGAAATGAATTCCGACCATTTTTCAAAAACAATTTGAGCTTAGCCTCCAAATTTGTCTTTTAAATCCTTTGTGAAGGTCAAATCATGATTTCTGTCTATTAAGTCTTTTCACACTAAAAGCTTGCCTATCAAACGGCACTACCATAGCCTTAATTTTGTTTTTGTACAAAAAATCCTTCTGGAACAGAGTACTGTTTGGCAGTTGAAAATGACCGTCTCCCAATGAGGGGTGAAAACTAGTCTTTATTCCCAATCAGATTTCATCTTGTATTGTATTCAGTAGTAAGTCTGTCTATAAATAAATTCTTTTAAAATTCCATCTCCTTCTCCAGTCATTTTCACTTACAATCCATCTGTCACTTAACAATGCTTTTCTTCTGTTAGGAGGATGACACCTCTTAAAAAATAAATAACAGACAAGATTTGTTTCTGGTTTATAGTAGACTGGGACCTACCTTGGACAATATCTTTGTCAGTAATATATCTAAAAAACAATCTTGTCAAAACTAATGAGTGAGTGTATTAGGATTACTGGATGACAAAAGGAAAATATTATCCACAAACCGATAATTTGCCCTAATATCATCTGCATACTCAGAATGTAACAAAACATTTTATCCAGTTTGCCATAATGGCATTAGCACATAAAAAATCTTGTCACCACAATAAACAGAACATGCTGGACTGATATATTCCTGTCCCAGAGACTTCCCATACCCTGGAACAGACTACCTATCTATGTCAAACAGAGCTCCTCATTAGCACGCTTCAAGAAAAATCTTGATGATTGGATGGGAGATAGGAAATTCACCCCGGGGATCACTTCTGTGGCTCTGCTCGACAGGGGCACAGGAAAATAATTTTCTTAGGTGGCAAAAGCCAGGGTACATTTTTGGCTAGGCTTATATAGGCCCTAGGGCCAATAGCCTAGTACCTACCTATGAACCTATAAGGGTGCTCTGTCCAGAGCAACTTCTGATGTTTATAAATACAAGTAAACTAGTGCAAAGGATGAAACACAGAAGCAATAAAACCAATAATTTTTAAATGAACAGGTTAATGCTTTTGCACCTAGCACTGGTGCTTCCTCAGACCATCAAAATTAAAACTGCAAACACTTTTAAGTACAATAAATAATTAGAAATAATTAACTCATTAAACCATCAATGCAAAAATCAATGTATCAAAATACTAATCTGAGGAGGTGTACACTTAGTCACATGACTAGCAGTGGCAAATCAGTTCTAGCTTCAAAAATATATGAGATGCATATAGTAATCACATACTAATAGTTTACCCATAACATAAGTGACAATTTCATTCAGTCATAAATATCTGAATTAAATCAGAGTTATTGTAAGGGGCATGCTTTCAAATATGGTTTCAGAGGGACCTTCCCATTTAAACCGGGAGACCTATCTGCACGTAATTTTACAGTCCATCTAACTTCATGTTGCTCTGTGATATTCTTGAAGTCTCCCATTAATAAACTTTCAGTTAGACATTCAATAACCAAAAAATAAAAGTATGTGTATCACCACATTCAATCACGTGCTTAGCCAAAGCACTTTTATCTGCATCTCTCTTACATAAAGCAGCCAAATGTTCTCTAATTCACTCACGTAAGGAGTGATTACCTATGTAGAATGAACACATTTTTCGACAAAGGGCTAAGTAAATAACATTTCTATTTGAGCAAGTGGCTCTAAACTTAATCCAAAAGATTTTGTTCATAACAGGATGTAAAAAACTATTACCAGTATTTAAAACATTACAAAAATTACATCTGCTGCATGGGACAGTACCTCTAGCTTCTGGCAGAATGACTTCATGATTAATTTAAAGAATGCCAGGCATGTTGGAGCCATCTAAGACAGCCTAAACCATTTTTTTCAATTTTTCCTTAGGTATTGAACCATGTTTGCATACTCCCAAGTGGACAGCAAATGTACCTTAAAATGGGAACAATGGAAAGGTAAATATTGTGGATAATGCCAAACTGTTCTAGGAGCAGGATTCAAACAATGCTTCATGTGCCTTATTTCTCTCAATTCACTTCAGTGATACCTTGTAGCACAGAATTTGACATTTGTCTGGTGCATTTACTGAAGTAAGTACTCTCCCTGTTGCAAAGGGCCTTGCAATAATGCCAGGCATGATTGCGCTATCTTAGGCACTTTTTCCTTAGGTACTGCACCCTGTTTGTGTGCTGCCAAGCAAAGAACAAATGCATCTTAAAATAAAGGTAAATAAAAAATAAATATATTATGATAAATTGCAATGTGATCTTTACGTATGATTCAAACAATGATGCATTAGCCTTATTTCTTTCAATTCACTTCAGTTACACCTTGTAGCACAGAATTTGACATCTGTCAGCGACATTTACCGAATTAAAAACTTTTTCTGTTGCAGGGCAGGGGGTCACACAATGACGTTGGACATGTTTGAGCTATCTAAGGCAGACAAAACTAAATGCTTCACTTTTTTCCTTAGGTAGTAATCATTTTTTTATGCAATGCCAAGTGAAGAGCAAATGTACCTTAAAATGGATTATGATTGAAAAGTAAACATTGTGAATTATGGCAGAGTGTTCTGTATGCAGAATTCGAACAATGCTTCATCTAACTTATTTCTGTCAATTCACCTCAGTTACACCTTGTGCCACAGAGAAAGTTACCTGTCAAGTGTATTTTCTGGAAAGATTACTATCCAGAGTGCAGCCAGATGCACATAGTCACCAGGCGTTTTGAGCAGGTCTAAGTCTATTGGTCGAAGGACCAAATTGTTGAACCCCATACGATCGAGACCACGTGGTTAACAATTTGGTTTGTCAAACCATTCTGACTAAGATCACGGGGATTGGGGGATTTGCCCTTTTCCCCACCATAGTGTGATCTCAGAGTCTGTATAAATAAATAGCAGGGAGTGTGGGGAGTGCAGGGGGGCTTTCTGCCCTGCAAACACATTTTGTGTTTTTGGAGGGTGTATGTCAGTTTTTCTTTTAACTGCATTATCAGCCATATGGGTTTCAACAATGTGGTTGTTTGACAAACTGATATGGACTTTTTTCATCTACCTAAGGTAGTCTAACTTTTTGACATTTTTTCTTTTGTAGTGAATCATGTCTGTAGGATGTTAAGCAGAGAGGAAATAGAAGAGATATTAGAATGGTAATATATATATATACATATATATATGTATATAGGGAAATCACAGGTAGTGAATGAAATGCAATGCATAAGTATATGTAGCAATTACCGGACCAAGAAGTAGATTCAAGATAACAGTCTTCCTTCTCACATCTCCATGCAACATCAGGCATGTACTTTGTGGAGCACATTATCAGAAGTCTAGCAAATGGCATATTACGTTAAAGTGGATGGACTAATGATCATGTTAGCAATAATGACAGCAGCTGATTTTTAAACAACAACACAAAGATATTATAAAATGTGATGAAGCATATAATCAGACAATCCTATGTAACATTATCATGTCAGTGGATTTGAACCATGTATCTGATATCATTTTTTATAAGATCACTGCACTTCCACATTGTGCCACAAAGAAAGTAAACTCTCAGCTGTGGTTTCTTCCCTCAGTGCTATCCAGAGTGCTGATGGCTGTGCAATGCCATCAGTCTGGTTTGTGCTACCTATGGCAGGCCAAACCAAATTTTTCACCTTTTCCTTAATCTGTGAAAGTTATTTTCATGCTACCAAGCAGCATGCAAATGATACAAGAAAAAAAATAAAAAGCATTACTTATAATGAAATTTACATGTACATGTTGGTCCAAATGTGTTCTTAGGTTCATAGGTTCATAGGTGTATACTAGATTAACAACCTCTAGACCCTTATAAGCCTAGCTGTACAACCCACAATGTGATATGCAAATTTCATTTATATAGGTGGTGATTTAGTGACTGCCTCTGTCCATCAGAGACATAGGAGCCAGAGCAGGGATGAATATAGCAATAACCCATGCCTGGGTGTGGGTAATGCTGGATTTACCCACGGTTGGCGTGGTTTGGTCCCGAGGGCGAAGCCCGAGGGACCAAACAAAGCCAACAGTGGGTAAATACAGCATTACCCACACCCAGAAGTGGGTTATTGCTATTATACCATGACATTATTTAAGAAAAGAAACTATTACTTTTCTTAAATAATGGCATAGTATAATGCCTGTTTACGGCCCTTCCGCAGATGTCTGGCATCCGCGGCAGTTCTGATGTACTGCGCACCTACGCAGTACATCAGAGCTATGGGCAAAATCAACGGAGAAAGCAAGATCTCCGTTGCTTTTTTTTTACTGTTTTCGCTATGTTAAATGGGTTTAACATAGCGAGACAGTTTTAAAATAAGCAACGGAGATGTCCGTTGTTTATTTTAAAACTGTCTCGTTATGTTAAACCCATTTAACATAGAGAAACAGTAAAAAGCAACGGAGATCTTGCTTTCTCCGTTGATTTTAAACCTGTCTCGCTATGTTAATTGGGTTTAGCATAGCGAGACAGCTTTAAAATAAGCAACAGAGATCTCCGTTGCTTATTTTAAAGCTGTCTCGCTATGTTAAACCAATTTAACATAGCGAGACAGTAGAGTTATACTAATGGAAAAAAGTCCGGATGACCGGACCTTTTTCCATTAGTATAACTCGATTTACAATGTGCACGCTGGCCAATCAGCGTGCACGTTTTGGGGGGGGGTCATGGTATAATTTCCAATTACCCATCATTTGGTCCAAATTGCACTTAAAAAAAGGATAGGGAAGAACTCTGCTTCACATGGATTGGGAGCCTGTTCCAGAGAACAAGAATTCTCTAAGAAACACATCTGTCTCTCCAACATGTCCTATTTATGTCACAAGCAAAATATAGGTCTTTTAATCTAGTAGTTCTGATGCTGTTTGCTTTAAAGATGTGCAAAAGGTTAATCAAAACAGGGTCCATTAATGCCTGGTATGCCAGGCAAAGATTATGCCTCAGAAGTCGGTATAATACCAAGTAAAGAGACAGGGCTTTCAGGCAGGCAACATAGGACATTGTGTTTACTCCCTGCATTCTTTTTGTAAGGAATAACTGTGGATGTCACAGTTGCTGCATGTGTCTAGTCAGGTACATACTGAAAGGGTACCTCTTATTTAATCGACCGTCTTAAATGTCGAGTATTGGAAGCTCGAACAGGGAAGTTAAAAAAATAGAAATGTCGAAGCCGTGGAAATTCGAATTCTTTCCCAGGGAAAGAATTTGGTTGGCTGTTTCCGCAGCTTTGACATTTTCTGTACTGTGGTATGAACGTTATGAATCAGGTTAAGGTAAGTATGTCAGTATGATGGATGTTGGGTTTAGGGTGCGGGTAAGGTAAGTGTGCAAAAGTGACGGACATTAGGGTTAGGGCACGGGTAAGGTGCAATAGTGACAGACTTTAGGGTTATGGCACGGCTAAGGTAAGTGTGCAATAGTGATGGACTTTAGGGTTAAGGCGCGGATAAGGTAAATGTGTGATAGTGACGGACTTTAGGGTTAGGGTGCGGGTAAGGTAAGTGTGCGATAGTGACGGACGTTAGGGTTAGGGCTTGGGTTAAGGTTAGTGCATAGATAGTTGTGTATGTAAGGTGTAGTGTAGGTTTATTAGGTTTTTGGTGTGCTTGTGTTGTGTGTGTGTTTTTCAGAACAGTAAATTTTTTTTCCCTGGGAAAAAATTTGCTGTTCTGAGGTTTCGTTGTTGTCATATTTTGAACTTTCAAGTTCAAACGTATGGTGTTTGAAAGTTTGGAAGTTCGATTATATGACATAGACCCTACTGAAGGGGGCTTTATACCCTATAATGGGTCTGATGAGGGCCAAGTACACTGATATGATGAACTTTCTGGACCTAGATGACATGCCCTTTCTTATAAATTGAGAAACTTAGAAAGATTTTCTTACCACCTTGAACACATGCTGGTCAAAGGCTAGGTTACTGTCAACATGAGTTCCCAGAAACCTGATTAGTGAACCAACTTTTTCGGGTATTTTATTGATGATGTAGTTACCCGGGGTGGTAGACCTCCCAAAAGGTACTATAATACATTTCTTGGTATTGAGTTTTAAGCCATGGCTTTGGCACAAAACATTTGTCTGTATTAGACCTTCCTTCAGGGTGTTCTCATCTTGGAGGGATTGAATGACTGCTCCCAGTTTGCAATCATCTGCAAAATTTGCCAGCCAAATACCTGTGACATTGGCTTTGACATCTGAAAAGTAGATGTCAAAGTGGAATGGGCCTGGCACAGATCCCTGGGGGACTCCACTGGTGACTGGCCTCTTTGTGGAGATGGTCTCATCCTGGGTCCTATCAGTGAGCCAGACAGCTATCCTGTGTGTTATGAAGGGGTTTATTCCTAGTTCCATACATTTTTTGAGAATGCTGAAGTGGGTTATTATATCAAATGCTTTAGCCAGATCTAGGTAGGCAGTAAGCACATATTTCCCCTCACACATTGCCTTAGTGACCTTTTCAAAGACGTCCACTAGATTCAGTAAACATGACTTTCCTTTGCCAAAGCCAAACTGGGATGGATCCATTGTCTGGAGGTCTCCTATGCCTTTGTTGATAAATTCCATTATCATTCTTTCCATGACTTTGCAAATAAGTCTAATCAGACTAATGAGTCTGTAGTTCCAGGATCTGTTGGAGGTCTTCCCTTGAGAAAAGGGATGAACTTTGCAGTCTTCCATTCATGTGGCACAAAGCCTGTTTTAAAACTTTAGTTAAATTATGACTCCATGGGTCCTGATAAGTCATATTTTACAGTATTCAAGGAGGCATCATGGAATGTTATTGGGGCCCACTGAGGCTGTGTTCTTGGCTATAGTGAGTACAGCCAGTACGTGCACCCTAGTTATAGCTGGAGGGGTTATGTTTGAGGGGATGTTTGAAGGGATGGCTAGGAGTGAGGGGGGGATAAAGATGGAACTGAATTTGACCACTAACAGATTTGCTATTATCTCCAGGCTCAGTGAATATGACACCATTACCCACTAGCTCAGCACATTGCTGTGTGCTGCCCTTGAGGTTTCTTTCAGTTTTAACCTCAAACCTAATTAGCCTTCATATTGTCAATTTCTTTTGATGAGACAGTTTCTATTTTTATGGGACTTGCTCTTTCTGATTTTTTGTTGTATATCCTGTTTAATTTAGGATGCTACTAGGGTGGTTTGTTTCTAGGGCTAGTCCAGGGCTTACTTCTGGTAGGTACAAAAGCCTCTCTGCAGGCAATAACAATGTTGCAAAGTTTCTGAGAGCAACTCAGCCTAGGTTGCTATGTATTCTGGGTTTGGAGGGGCACTATATTTTAACAATCCATCACTTGATATAGGCAATTTGCCTTGGAATAGTTCTTAACTATGCGATTACAGAGTTGTTTCTGATTTCAAAGAAGACAGCTTCATGGTTGGACCTTACCAGAGAGGAAGAGACATTGGTGAGGGGTGCAGCTTTCTCCCATATCTGTAAGCATAAGGTCTAGTATGTTGGAACTTCTAGTGAGTGTATTCACTATTTGTTCAAGGGTATTTGTAGTTACAAACTCCAGGAATCTCTGTGCCTGCAAATTTGAGTCTGTGTAGGATTCCCAGTCTATAGATGGGTATTTAAAGTCTCCTATAAGTAGGGTGTTAGGTTGGATAGTAAGTGTGTCCAGTAAGTCCAAGTATGCATTGTGAGCTTCTTGGGACATGGAGGGTGACCTATAACTGGCTAGGATATGGTACTGGATTTTGCCTATGGCAATCTGCATGTGGAGGAACTCCAGTGCGTCATCCTGTTTGACCATCCTAAAGGTATGTTTGTTACTGATGTATATTAAGACACCTCATCCTTTATCCATTTTCTGTGTAGTGACTGGTCTAAAAGTGAGGAGGGCACTGAAATCTTGCACTGCTGGGGTACTCTCTGCTGCTTTAAACCATGTCTCAGTAACTGCACAAATGTCTATATTCCCCGAGTGTGAGGGAGGGCTTGGAAGGAGTGTTTTTTTTTTTTTTTTGTTTAGGCTCCTGGCCTTGAGCAGTAACACCATAAGGTTCAGTTGAGATGATTTTGCTATGCCGGTAGGTTTGTCAATTTGGCATTGCTTAAAAAAGGCACTATGGGGATGGATAAAGTTTTAGCCAGTATTTGGAAGCTCAGAGGGGAAAGGTGCAGACCATCCTTGGTAAGTAATGTGGTCTGTTGACATGTCCTCCCAAGATGACAAATATTGCATCCCCTTAGACTGACACAAAAAAGGCAGGCAGTTGTTGAAATCTGTCATCTTTTGCTCATATTGTGGCATCATCCTTGGTGATGGTACTATGCTGCTCAATGCTAGGCTCATAACTGCCTTAGACACATAGACTGAAATTTCCATAATGCTGTCTTATTGTGCAGGCTATGTACAAGGACCCAGTGACTCAAGTATGAATGGTGTTCGGTCCCAGTGGGAGTGGGTGTGCACCAGGATTCAGCTCTGAGCCCACTGCTGTTCATACTGGTGATGGACTACATTAGAAAACAGGCTGGAGGAGACAGATCAACAAAGTTGCTGTATGCAGATGATGTGGCATTACAGGCAGACTCTGAGCAAGAACTTCAGCAAAGAATTGGGGAATGGAATGCAAAACTGAAGGTACAGGGGATGAAACTCAGCACAGACAAGACAGTGGTAATGGCAGAGAATTGGGGACATCAGACGAAGCTGAGAACTGAGATAGAAGGGAAGATAGTAGAGCGGGTTAATAACTTCAAGTACCTGGGAGGGGTGAATGATGAGAAGGGAAGTCTGAATAATGAGGTCAAAGCTAGAATCAGAGAGTCTGCAGCACACTGGCATAGAGTCTCAGGTGAAGTGAATGCATAGCTCTCAAACTCTTAGCACAAACAGTCTGGACAAACCCAAAAATAATGGGGGGACAAAGCCTCAAAATAGGGACATATTTTAAATATTGCTCTTATAAACCTAAAAAGTTGCTAAAATAAAAGGTCTTGTGTTGCCATGCATTTCCTCAATAATATGAAGTCTGAAACTCAAATGTCTGTCATTATTTAGTGAATTCAGGCCTCACTGATTTGTCACAGAAATCCAGAAAATCATACACTTTATGTGGAACAGACCAAAAATACAAGGCAAAAATCTGGGCAGTCTGTGAAAATCTGGACAGTTGAGAGGTATGTGTTAATGACAGAAAAATGCCAAAGAAGCTGAAAAGTAAGGTGTACAAGACAGTGGTGTGACCAGTATTACTATATGATACAGAAACCTATGCAGTAAAGGCAGAGCAGATGAGGAAGCTAGAGGTGATGGAAATGAAGTGCCTGAGAAGGGTGGTAGGATGGACACTATGGGACAGGCAAAGAAATTAAGACATAAGAGCAGAAGCCAAAGTAGCTCCAATTACAGAAAAGATAAAACAGAATAGATTATGGTGGTTTGGACAGACATGCAAAAAAGCAGAAGACAATCTGGTGAAGAAGATTTGGGACAGACAAGAATTAGGTAAGAGGAAATGAGGACATTCAGCCAAACGTTGGATGGATTGTGCGAGAAAAGATTTGCAACAGTCAGACATGACTGTCAAAGAAAGTAGGAGTGCGGCATTAAATTGAGAGAGATGGTGACAGTTAAGACGATACCCTGACCCCATGTAGAAAATGGGGAAAAGGGGATTGATGATGATGATGATGATGATTCTGTGTTCATATAGTCCAGGGAAGTTCATCTGAGGTCATTTATACCTATATGAACTATGAGGGAATCATACTGGTACCTGTGGCATAATGACTTGAGTGTATGCGTGATTTGTCAGATTCTGTCTCCAGATAAGCAAGTAACAGTTATCATCTCCTTGTTCAGTTTGGTTAGAGGGGCATCAGTATATCTTACAATGGAGTTCCCTATAAAGACAGTCCTGGGAAGTGTGTTTTCTTGCCTTGGAGGCTTAATGTTTGGTGCTCGACTGAGAGTGACAGTATGTGCGGTGTTAGGTGCTTTTTTTTCTGAGTACTTTTGGGCTAGTTGAGGCATAGCTTTGACAACGGGTGATCTAAGCAATCTTTGTTGTTGAAGAAGATTGCTTTTAAGTGCCTCAGCATGTTAGTATATGTGTGTGTTGTGAAGTACATGAGGTAGGTGAGTGTGTGGGTTCAACAACCTGATGTGCACTTGTATGCAAGAGTTTAGCCTCCAGTGTCATTGCGTAAGTACACTTCTCATATACTGTGTCTGATTCTTTATGGATTAATCAGTTGTCAGTAAACATAAGACAATTACTAAATTGTCTCAAGATGCCCATAGCTACCAAGTTGGCTACAGAGAAGTTAGAAAACTGCATATCCATACTGTCCAGTACTTTGAATTGTGAGCTACAAAGAGGTGGTGTATTGGGGTAGAAGGCTATTAAAGGTGCTTTATCATAGCAGGTTATGTTAAACCGCACTAAATTCTACTAACTTTAATGTTTACAGAATACTGAATTCAACTAAATCTGTAAGTATTGCCACTTAACTGCCAGCTAGCTACTCTAAGCTAGTTGGCGCACAAGGTATTTGCACTATATTGCTGCTTTATAGGGTACAGTTTCATGAATCATTCTTTCTGGGTGTTTACTATGTACAGGGCACTGCTAACCCATGCAAATGCACAAAATTTATTGCAGCACAGAAAAAAACAGAAAACTAACTAATGAGCCACCTGGCCAATAAAATAACAGTACGAGTCCTTTATAGGTTCATATGTAGATACTAGGCTATCTGCCCTAGGGCATTTATAAGCCTAGCCAGAGTGTATTTGGCTTCCGCCTCCCTATTAGAGTAGCCTACTGTGCCTCTGTAAAGTAGGTCACAGAAGGTACCCTTTTAAGATTAGTTTACTGTGCCTCTGTCTAGCAGGGACACTGGGGAGATCCCAGGGGTGAATTTGCGATTTCCCATCCACGCGTCCAAATTTTGCTTGAAGAGGGTCAGCGAGGGGCTATGTCTAACATGAACTGGGATTCTATTCCAGAGTGAGGGGAGCCTCTGGGAAATGAATCTGTCTCTCCAGCATGTCCTATTTATTTTTGTGCTGAGGTTTAGGTCCCTGGAGCGTGTAGCTCTAAGGGACTTGGATTTTTTGAGGTGGAGCATGTCCATTAATTCTGGGTTTGACAAGGCTTTGTACGTCAGGCATAGATCTCCTCTGAGTAGGCGGTAAGCAACTGAGTAGAGCTGGAGTTTCTTTAGTTGAGCTGCATAGGACATCTGTTTGTAGCCCATGATCCTCTTGGTGAGGTACTTTTGGGGTCTCTCCAGTTGCTGCAGGTGTCGGGTAAGGTACATCCCAAAAGGGCATTGAATTCAATTATTGGCCTGATGAGTGACGAGTAGAGGGGCACAATGACCTCTCTTGATCTAGATGCGAACACTTTCGTGATAAGGTGGGCTATATAGAAGGTCTTTCTAACCACTTTGGCAATGTGATTATCAAAGGAGAGATTACTATCTACGTTGGTCCCCAAATCTCTAACTACTTCTTCCGTACTTAATGGATTACACCACCTATGTAGTAATTTGTGGGCACCTTGTTTTTCCCAAAGGGGATGACTATGCACTTTTTAGCATTTAGCTTGAGGCCGTGGCTCTGGCACCAAGTATCCGTCTCTGTGAGACCCTTTTGAAGGATGCTTGTGTCAGCTGGAGATTCGATTATGGCCCCCAGTTTGCAGTCATCTGCGAACTTTGTCAGCCATAATCCCCCTGTGTTAGCCTGAACCTCAGTGAAGTATATACCGAACAAGAGACGTCCCAGAACTGAGCCCTGTGGGATGCCACTTATAACTGGTTTGGATTCGGACATGGCACCTGCAATTCTGACCATGTGGGTTCTATCTCTTTGCCAGTTTGCAACCCATCTTGTGATATAGGGGTTGATATTTAAGCTGGTAAGCTTATTTATGATACCCGAGTGGGGTATTGTGTCGAAGGCTTTTGCAAGGTCCAGGTAGGCTGTGTGGACTACCTTGTCCTCATCTATGGCTTTGGTAACTGTTTCAAAGAAATCAACTAGGTTTAAGAGGCAAGATCTGCCCTTAAAACCAAATTGGGTAGGGTCCAGTGTCTGGAGGCTCCCAATGTCTTTGTTTATGAGTTCCATGATAATACACTCCATAGCTTTACAGACCAGACTAGTCAGGCTTATGGGGCGATAGTTTCCAGGGTCCGTTGTGGCACCACCTTTGTGGAGTGGGATCACTGTAGCTGTACACCATTCTTTGGGCACATATCCTGTAGTAAGGCTAAGTCTGAACAGTGACTTAATTTGAGGGTTCAGTTCTTCTTGGAGCTCATGTAAGACACAGCCTGGGACACCGTCTGGTCCCATAGATGCTGTGTTTTTTGCTTTGGAGAGGGCAGCTTTCACCTGTGCATCTGTGATGTCAGGGAGGTTACATTCAGTTGGGATAGGCTTTTGCTCCTTTGGGGGGGAAGGGGGGGAGATGTTTGCACTGAATCTGTCTGCCAGGATGTTGGCTATGTCTGTAGGTTCGGTATATTTTGTACCGTTAAGCAACAATTCAGAACATATCTGGGAGTTTCCGCCCATGTTCCTGACATAACTAAAGAAGGCCTTGTGATTATCTTAGTGTCTAGGACAATTTTTCTTTCGAAACTGGCCTTTGATGATTTTATGAGGGATCGAAGTTTCTTGCTAATACTGATCAGAGATGCCTTCCCTTTTTGGGATTTTGCTCTGTCATGTAGTAGCTTCCTCCTTCTGTTGTATAGCTTATTTATGGCCAGGGTCCACCAGACAGGTCTCCTGTTTTTGGAGGAGTGTGTTTTGGTTTTATTTGGGATAGCACGATCCATGCATTCCTGCAGGTGCTCATAGAATGCATTTGTAAAGGATTCTGCGGATTGGGCTGTATTATCCTCTGGCCCAGGGGCTTTGAAGGATTCCACCTCAGTCTTGAGAAGTGCAAAGTTGGCTTTTGAGAAATTCTTTACAGTGATTTCCTTGGCTGGGGGTGGGGACGGGATATGGATGTCCAGGGAAATTTGTTTATGGTCTGATCTTACCAATGAGGGGTTTACCTCTGGTGTGGAACATAGAGTCCCCATGTTAGTGATGACCAGGTCCAGTATATTGTTCCCTCTTGTGGGAGTGGTGACCAGTTGGTCCATTGCGTTAGAGTTTATAAATTCAAGGAACCATTGCGCGAGGGTGTTTGGGCTTGAGTAGTTTTCCCAGTCAATGTTTGGGTAGTTGAAGTCACCCAATAACATAGTGTTTGGAGAGACCTTCATATTCTCCAGTGTTCTCAGGAATGCCAAATGGGGTTCCTGTAATAGGGAGGGTGTTCCATAGCAGACTACAAACTGAAAGGCAGTTTTTCCCGCTGTTAGTTGCACATGGATGGTTTCCGATGCTTCGTGCAGTGCCACTAACCTGGAGGTGTAGGTATATTTGATGAATATAGATACTCCACCTTCTTTTGAGCTTCGGTCTGAGTTTTGGGGCCGAAATGCATGGTATGAGTTATAACCTGGTAGTGCTGGGGTGCTCTCAGGAGCCTTGAACCAGGTTTCTGTTACTGCACAGACATCGATTTTCTCCATACTGAGGAGAGCCTCGAGTGCATGCATCTTGAGGTTTAGACTTCTGGCATTGAGTAGCATTACCTTTAGTTTTTTTATCCTTGGGTTGTCTATAGAGGTGGGTTTGTCCTTTGAGCCTTGCCTAAAAAAGGCACTATGGGGGTGGCAAGAGCCTTGGCCAGTATACGAAAGCCTAAGGGTGACAGGTGCAAGCCGTCCCTAGTGAAGCAACATGGCTTGTCGAGCATGTCATCCCAGGCTGACAGACACTGGATCCCCTTTGAATGACACCAATACTTTAGCCAATTGTTGAAACTGATCATTTTGTCTTTATACTGTGGCATCATTCTTGGTGAGGGCAAGATGCTACTCAAGGTCAGGGTCATACCAGCCTGGGCTACATGGTCAGAGAGCTCCTGTATGTCTCTTTTCATGTAGTCCAGGGAGGTACGTCTCAGGTCATTCACACCAGCATGGACAATGAAGGAGATACTTGTACTTGCTTTGGAGTGACCCGAGTGCTTGCATTATGTGGTGGATCCTGGCACCCGACAGGCAGCTTACAGTGACCTTCTCCTTGTTCAGTCTGGTGAGTGGGACGTCAGTGTGCCGGACAATAGAGTCCCCTATAACAAGTGTATTTGGTGTGTTGTTTGGCCTTAAGGGCTGTGGTTGTGAGGCACACTGATTTTGTGAGATATGTGATTCAGGGGTATTATTGAGGGGTGGCTGTTGCTTGGATATCTGCTTAGGAGGTCTTTGCTGTTTAGGCAGATTTTTATTTAGAGCCTCCGAGTATGTTTTTGTGTGTTTATGTGTTGGGTATGCAGATGCAATAGGTCTGTGTGAGACTGGATTTGTGGTGTGGGTGGTTATCTTTTCCTCCTGACTGACTGTGCCAGTCTTGGGTTGAGAGAGCTCTGCCTCCAGTTTGGCTGTGTAACTGCATCTCCCACATGTATTACAGTTTGTTGGAAGGAGGAGAGGGTTGTCTGTGTACATAAGGCAATTGTAACATTGTCTCAAAATTCCCAGATTCACCAGCTGGACTGGAGAGTAGCCTTGAAACTGAACCTTGGACATACCAGATTAGTATAGGGAACTGTTTTTTTACTGATCAGATGATTAGGAAAGGGAACTGATTTTTCACTTGATAAAGGAAGGACCAATCGGGAGTCTAATACTTATGAGAAGTCAAGGAGGGTGTAGTGCTTTAGTTAGTTAGCGTTTCCTTATAAGAGCTGAGCAGGTGCAGGGCTTTAGAAAGAGAACAGAGTGATTACTCTGAGAGTTTGAACAGTTCTAAGGGAAAAAAGTGAAGAGCAGACTTTGTGGAGCCTGGAATAGTTTAAACCTGTTTAGGCGGCGCTGCCCGATGCTGCTCAGTGCGCAAAACCGTGCAAAAAAGAGAGTTGTAGGGTTTTAAGAGAGAGAGATCAAGGAGTTTAGAAATGACCCAAAATGGCCAATAAAACTACAGCTTCTAGTATTTCCCAACTCAGATAGAGCAGGCAAACACCTCTTGCCACAAGATGAATAATCCCAGTCCCCCAATATAAAAACACAGAAGAAACACCCATGATTGCAATGCTACCTCAAACCACTTAAACAACTAGCTGGGAACCCCTTGCTGAATGCAATTTCAAGGCAGTCTTACTGATTTAACAGTGCAAAGAAGGGCAACTTAAAAAAATCAGTAAAATGAAAAAACAAGAAGCAAAAATCCACACCAAACAGGAACCACAGTAACACCAACGAATAAATATCCAAAAACACTGACTGAGGTATGGCTCCAGTTCAAAGAAAAAGGTAAAAAAGCAATGAAAAGTTCTTCAGTAGCAGTACTGGTTTATTACAAAGAGACACAAGTGCTTTCACCAATGCTTCATCAGGTGTACTCAATCAGATAATAACCACACCTTATATAGTGAAATCTATTGACATCACATAGCATGCAGAATAGTATTTAAAAAGACACACATAAAAAACTTGTTAAAAAACATATCAATATACATAAAATGTATATTATAAAATATAAATAAATACATTATGTATGTTCACAAAAAATATTATAAGATACATAAAATAAAAATAATAATAAAAACACCTCATCTCTTTAGACCCGTTTTTAAAAGAACTGATCTGATACGTAGACTTTCATTCAACCCATGTCCAAAATTGGCCCTTAGCATAACAATCCATCTAGCCTCTATCTCCTCAGTTCTTAATCTAACATCACCCCCTCTGATATTCTCAGATGTTGTGGAAAGAACCTGAAATTTAAAAGTGTGATTGTTACCTGTTCTACTGACATGTTTGGCTAGGGCATTGAAAATAGTACCCTTTTTAATATGATAGACATGCTCTTTTATCCTTTCCCTCAGGGCTCGGTCAGTCTTACCTACATAGAAACAACTGCAGGTTTCACAGACTGCCAGGTATACCACGTGCATGGTACTGCAGGTGGACAATACTCTGATATCAAAAATTCTACCTGTATCTGGATGTTTAAAAAACTTACTTTCATTTATATAAACACATTGAGCACATTTGCCACAGGGCTCTGTGCCATTCTTGTCATTCTTTGTAGAACTGAACCTGGGGGTGCATAATCTCCTTTTCAAATTTCTATAGTTCCTAAATGTAAATTGTGGTCTCAAGCCTACTACCTCTGCTATTTCAGGGTCTGATGTTAAAATATTCCAATGCTTATTAAATATTTCAGTATACATACTAACATTTTTGGAATAAGGAATGCTAATTCTTAATTGAGTGTCATATTTCCTAGGACTTCTGACATACCCTTCTGAAAAATAAGGTCTAGCTTTGGTATATCTAAACTGTCTAACTTTGTTCTCATTCCTAGCCACCATTTCTTCGCTATAACCTCTCTGCGATAGTTCTAAACTGGTAGCACTCATTCTCATCTCAAATTCTTCTGTGTTAGCACTTAGTCTGGACGCTCTTAAAAACTGATTTTGTACAACATTATTAAAGATATAGTTAGGGTGCATACTGTCCCTAGAGAGTAAACCATTCACCCAGCACTCTTTCCTGTACATTTTACTAGTAATTCTCTTTTCTGAGTCTCTGAATACGGACACATCTAAAAAACTAATCTTTGAATCTGAATAATCAATAGTAAATTTCAAAAATTGAGTCAAATTATTAATAAAGTTTAGAAATTCTAATAAACATGATGTTGTGCCTCTCCATAAAATGAAGCAATCATCCACAAACCTCCTATAGAAATATATATAATTTTTATAGGGCCCATCCAATATATATTTCATCTCCCATGTCACCATCACAGCATTGGCATAACTGTTGGAGCAAGAGCTCCCCATGACTACACCATTTTTCTGCCAATACACTTGGTCTTGAAACACAAACAAGTTGTTGCACAAAACTAACCTCATCAACTCTAACAGTAACAATTTCTCATCTCCATTGTAAGTTCCTTTTTTCACTATAAACGCTTCTAAAAAATCAATACCTATAGTATTTGGAATGACCCTAAATAATGACACGACTTCAAGTGTGACCAACAATAGACCATCACATACGGATAGTGAGTTAATACTTTCATATAAGTCATGCAAAAAATGTTCAGTGTCTCTTAAAACATGTACAGAAGAGTCTACAATAGGTCTCAATTTCTTCTCTAAGTATATAGAAATACTCTCAGTGCACCAACCTCTCCCGGAAACTATTGGCCTCATAGGTGGTGCCTTTATGTTTTCATGTAGCTTGGGAAGCCCTTGTATAACAGGTAAAACAGGTTCGGTCACCAGAAAATGTTTAACTAATTCTTTGCCAATAAGGCCTATTCTTTCCAAGTACTTAATACGTTCTGAAACTGAAGTGATAACAAAGCCCACATGCAATGAATCAACCTTAACATAATATTCTCCATCACTTAACATATCATGCATTAATGAAAAATATTGATCTCTATCTAAAACTACTATCCTGCCTCCCTTGTCGGCAGGTCTAATGACAATGTTTACATTATTTTCTAAATTCCTTAAAGCCTGAAATTTACTGGCACTTAAATTATTTCTAGCAGCATTATAACTGTTGTAATTATAGTAAACATTGTATACATCAGTAATGCAAACTTGTTCAAAGGCATTAACTAAAGAATTAAGCTTAGGAACAAAGGTGCTCCGTTTCTTAAACACAAATTCACTGTCATGTGCATCTGTTTTAAACATATGTCTTAATGTTAAATTCCTTGTGAACTTCTTTATATCAAAAACAATATCAGTCAATGACATATTTCTAGATGGTATAAAGGACAAGCCTTTCATTAAAACATGCATTTCTTCTTGAGTCAATATATGCTTGGACAAATTGAATACTAAAGTCTTACTTTCTAGAAGGTTTTCTTCACATTCTGCAGACTGTTTGTGTCTTCCTGCAGTTTCCTTTTGTAACGAGTTGTACTCCTTCCTCTGCCCATGTGCTGTTCTCGACCCACATATGTCCCTTGCCGAGTTGTCGAATTGTCCCTCACAGGCAAAGGAAAATTTAGGCCAAAACAAACATTTTCTTTGGTGGAGTTTGCTTTTTTTACTTCATTTTCTTCTAATGACTGTGAATCAGCTCTGTGTACTTGAGCAGTTATCTGCAAAGTTTTCTGTTTAGTTCCTGCTGCATTGGAACTTATAGAAAAAACCTCATTAGGTGAAGAAACCGTGTTGTTGGATATGGAAGTACTCTTAGGCCCACTATTATCTCCCCCTCTATTACCAACATGATCTCTACACAAACTGCTGTTGTTAACATTGTTATTAACTGCTTTCAAAGGAACATTCTGTGATACTACATCAGTCATAAACATATTACCTTGCACAACAGCGGCCTCTCGTGGCCAAGAGAAAATATGACCGGCTGAAAAATCTTTCCTGTCTCTCTGAAGCTTCTGCATTTTAGTCTGTAAAAGCTTACGCTTGTATGCAAGTACATTGTCTGTGGAATCATTTATTACCTTGTGAAACAATTCCCCATTATATTTGCCACACAACTTAGAGTACTTTTCTTTGATAACATCAGATAAAATCAATTCACGTCTCTGTGCTGCTGTACATAGAAGCTTCAAGTAGCCCAGACTAGCAGTTAAGTTCAGTCTCTGCCATTCACTTAATAATTCATCATCACATTCAACCTGGGCCGGCATTTTAAGAATTCTCAGCCCTCTAGGTATAACTTTGTCTTTTAAACAAACCTCTAGATGGAATCTTTCGTACTGGACCCGGGCAAGTTTACATAAGTCTCTCTCTAGGTCAAGTACTTCAGCTCTCAGGGTTAAAAAATCAAAACCCAAACCTTTCTCTCTTTCATCTTCACTGAAAGTCAAAGCAAAATCTTCATTAAGCAATGGATTCATGACATCTCTAACTTTCGTTAGAAACGTATCCGCATGTTCTGCTTCAAATGGTTTGCAAGCATTCGCTCCCACTGTAAACAACTGACAAGCCTTCGCTCCTGGTTCATAGTCAAGTTCAATCACATCAATCTGGTCTAAGCTCTGAGCCATCAGTGAAATTAACACATAAAAGCAGGAAATGGTAATGATTACTCAAAGTAACAAGTGTGATTTAGCAATCAAAGCACTTTGCTTGGATGACACTGAATACAAATAAAACACTGTTCCAAAAAAAGCCACCAACTTGTTGGAATACACACGGCAAAACAACACTTTAAATAAAAATAGTAAACATATATATAAAACATGTGAGCGCTTTCACAGAGTCCTCTCTGCTTCCTCAGACGTACTACAGTAACTGCTGCTCTTGTTTAAATAATGATACATCTGTGTCAAATCCAATCAGCTGACAGTATCTTGAAAATAAAAATTAAAAAGACATACACTATATAAACAATCAAAACATATAAATAATGGACAAAAAATGTATGTAAAAAACTGTAAAAGCTTGCTCTGTAGAGTTAGGCCCAGATTCGTGAATCCTCCGTGTAAGACTTAATAAGTCTTACTCGGAGGCTGCAGTTGAACGGTATGATGTCAGCGTTCCATGAATATTCATGAGGGCATGCTGACTCAACTGTAACTCTTACATGGACCGAGTATGAAAGCAGGGGGCATGTCCGACTGCCGAGCAGTCTAAATGTCCACGCCCCTGCAAGTGTTTGAAAAGCAAAATGTCAACACACAAGAGCGAGTTCGCTCAAATGTACTTGCACCCAACACCACACTCCCTGACACTGTAAAGCCCCATCACAGTTATAAAAAGTAAAATATTATATATTTTTTAAATCCACGATATAGCTGCCTGTATTTGCATGTGTGTGTGCGTGGGTGTGCCCATTGCTTAGCTGTAGTTAGCAATTCCGACATGGAAGAGCATAAGAAAGACTGTTTATGCAAATCACACCAAATTGCAATAGCATAATGGTAGACCGTTTGCACAAAAAAGAGGCATTCACGGTTCGATTCCCACCACTCTCCTTCTTATTTATGTTTTAAATCAGTATATGAAATAATACCAGACATATATGATTAAAATATTATTAAAAGCAGTGAAATGGCCAATGTATCAGTGAACAAAATATATATTTTTAAAGGATCCAGATATATAATAGCCTGCCGTTAAGCAGCGCTTTACCCAGCTAAACAGAGGTGCCCATAGTTTAATAGCGCTTTACCCAGCTAAACAGAGGTGCCCATAGTTTAATAGCACTTTACCCAGCTAAACAGAGGTGTCCCTAGTTTAATAGCGCTTTACCCAGCACAATAGAGTTGCCCAAAGTTTAAAAGCGCTTTACCCAGCGCAATGTATTTGTGCGGATGTGCGTGCCGCGCCAACCAGGGCACCGTAGGGCACCGGGGAGCAACGTAGAGCTAAGTTGCTTAAACATAGCCACACTCCCTAGCCTGTCTAGACAGTATTAAAATAAAAGAATGACAAGGTTCGAACCCAGGACCCTGTGCATCATAATCAAAGTACAGAACTACTAAGCCATAACAGCTTAGGAAAAGCAGCCACTATTAGCATACATATACTTAGAAATGGTAGATTAACCATTACTAAGCAGGTCTGCAGTCAGCCTAGAATTCTCAAAAATGGCCCATCACAAAAAAGTGCGGGAAATGCGGCATATTTAAGCCCCATAGGCGGGAATACTTGCCATAAATGATTGTAGCTCACATTTGCAGTCAGAATGGCAGGTGCAGGAGAGGGGTCACGCTTCTGAGCGCAGCTTTGGGGTATCGAGGAGTCGAAATACATGGTTTGGCTCCTTGTCCACCGTCATGAGTCCAGACTCCTGCAAGGCCAGTTCCAAGGGACGGAGTACAAGGCTGAGGCTTGGAACCGGTTAGCTCATGACCTCACCAATGTCACAGGCGTTCCTCGCACCGGTGAGCAGGTCCGTCACCACCATGCAGACCTGAAGAGACGGAAGCAGGACTGCCTGAACCAATGGATACAGGAGGCCTGTGGGATGCAGGATGCCATGGAATGCAGTATGTAAGAATTGATAATTGAGTTTGTATAATGGATAGGTATGTCTCAATATCCCTTCATTTACTTTACAGCTGCAGGTGACTGTGCTGTGAATCAGCAAGCCTATGCTGATAGGCTGCAAAGGCTGCACCACCAGGCAGGTTAGTGATTATTCTGCATGTTTTGTTATATAAAATAGGGGAGAGAGCATGAAATAAAGTGTTGTAGTACAATAATACAGCCATAAAATGGCCTGAATAAATCCTCTGCATGTACTGTCATACGAAAAAGTCATAGAGCCGGAAAAAGAGCGTAGTAACCCATTAAGAAAGGTAACATATGTCTGGAATAAAATCTCTGCAGGTACTGTCATATAAAATAAGTGAGTGAGCCTGAAAAAGTGTGTTCTAACCCATTAATAAAGGTTTAATATGTCCTGAATATGTCTTCCATATGCACTGTTATAACAAATAAAGGAGTGAGCCTGTGGAAAAGTGTGTAATTGTTCGTTTGTGGTTTGAAACTGGGTACTATTTTCGTTTGTGGTTTGAAACTGGGTACTATCTTCGTTTGTGGTTTGAAACTGGGTACTATCTTCGTTTGTGGTTTGAAACTGGGTACTATCTTTGTTTGTGGTTTGAAACTGGGTACTATCTTCGTTTGTGGTTTGAAACTGGGTACTATCACTACTGTGTTTCAAGAAAAGTGTGTAATGTCAGTAATAAAGGTTTAAAATCCAGAGTGTGTGTGTGTGTCACTTAGTTTGAAATGTTGTTGTACCCTTGCATTATACAAATAGTACTGTTTTACAAAGTGCTGGCAACCCAGAGTTCTGCAGTCCCATCTAAAGAGGGTGTTGGAAGTGCTAGTAGCTGTGAAGCATATATACAGTCCTCAACAGTCAGTTACTGGCTGGCATGCATAAGTAAATCTGGCACATGAGTAGCATGCTAATATGTTCCCCAGAAATGTGAGTGTGCTTCAATAAATGCAGGGTTCTGTACAAATTGAAGTTAAAATGTCATGTGAAAACATCCAGATATGTAGATAAAGAAGTATAAAAGCAATCATGAAATATGTAGCAGTAACATCTGCATCATATACAGTTAGTATGTCAGATATAGGTCAAGTATATATTGAACTAGCCAAACCCATTACACAACCTAATGCATGGTGGCAAGTGTAATAATACATGTAGGGAATATACACTTGCAGTCACTAGGAATGTAGTGTAGAGTAAAAGTAATTATAAGATGTTAACTGAGGTTTTTTTCTACACCCTACTGTTTGTGCATAAACCATGCAATTCCACACCTCAGTGGGTATGTGTAATCTTAAATATTTGTTGGGACATATGTCCTATTGTTTTATAAATATTTGCATTCATGTTAATGCATGTGCCCTGTTCAAACACCACATTCATGGTGGCCTGTTGCTACCAAACATCCCTGCATACTGTTGGAATATCCACTGTTGTTCAATATATGCATGTGTTATGCTTGCTGTTCAAATGTTGGAACCTTGGTGTGTTGGGTTAATGGGAATATTACTGCATGCTGTTACAACTAATCTGGAATGCTGTTCTTTATGTTGTAATTAAACACACCTAATCACAGAACGTATGGGAAGGCCGGTCCCAGCGGACCCACCTGTCCCTCCTCAGTTGGCGAGTGCACCTGGCACCAGCAGCTCCAGTGCCCAGCTCGGGTTCCCCTCCTCCATTGGTCCTGTGCCACCTTCGGGTGGAAGCACTGCAGGGGATGGGGCTCATCCCCCCTGTGCAAGCATGGGCGGAGAAGGGCCACCTGTCACCCTTCGAAGGGTCCAGGCTGTGGTGCGTAGGGAGATCCAGTGTTCAGTCGCTGATCCCCTATGCCAGCTTGAGGCGAGAGTGGCGCATCTTTCGGGTGAGCCTGCTTGTCCTACACAGCCCTCAGCACAGCCACCCTCGGGGCTGTGAAGGTGCAGTGATGACTGCCCATGGGTGGGGATCTCAGCTCCACTGTTACCATCTGTGGGCTCATGGGCTTGCGATTTCCAAACAACCTTCCCCATCAATTGTGTTCACCCACCCCATGTGTCAAATTCTGCCCCTGTATGCATCTTGTTTGTCTTGTCTGTTTACCTCCCCAACCTACCTCCCCAAATATACCTACATCCCCTACCTCACATTCCACTCTCACCTGAAAAGAAAAATAAAAAAAAAAGGGCAATCTGTTCCCACAAAAAAAAATGACGCCCCATACATAGCTGCCCATTTTGCACACATGTCCGCTGGACATGTAAACTGATAATTATAATTGGCAGTGCAACATACTCTGTTGTCCTCACCCCTCTCTCAGAGGTGGAAGGTTGCAAATTTCACACCAAATTCCGAACATATGCACAGCTGTTGCTGGTAAAGAAATGGGCAGCTATGGGCCTTCCCTACATCCTTCCTGCACATTCCAGCTGGTTTCCCTACTGTCTTTCCCTCTTTGTGCCCTCTTTTTCACCACTTTCCTATCTCCCCATTTTCTTTTCTTTCAAAGAAATTAGCGCAGGGGTTAGCAGGAGTAAGCACTTTTAAGCAGTAGTTAGCATGGGTGTGCGAGTGTGAACTTGTGTGCACTTAGCTAAGCATCGCTAAGCGTCACGCAAACCCACGCAAACCCACTTACAACTGCTTAAAAGTGCCTTAGTCACTCTGTATGACAGGGCCCTTCTACTGCTCAGCAGCAAAATAAAATAACCCTGTTAGTCTCGAACCCCAGACCTTGGACTCACCAGTCTGCATGAAGTACCACTACGCCACAGCAGATAAACAATAACTTGGTGCTGAAAGAAATATATCATGCATTACAATGAGTGAATGTTAAGGGAAAATAGGAAAGCCATAGGAATACATTGCAATAACTACTGTTGTATGCCGGTTAATTCTCTAATTGGAAAAGAAAGTACATACTCCCATGTATCCAGTGTTAGCATTAGGAGGTGTGAGTAAACTTACACACTGAGAAGAGTGTACTGGAAGAAGCAACAGTCAGGTTTCAGTACAACATGCATATCACTGGCTACAACCCAGCTTCAGATATGAGACATACACCAACCTTCAAGGCAACAGTGTCCAGAGCAAACAATCATGGGCCCCACCTTGCCAGACTGAAAGGGCTATGCCTACCTAACCTAACATTTTATAGCAGTGTCCTGAAATCACATTGAGAACTGCAATTACCACACAGCAGGCTGCATGCAATTACTAAATGGTGGGCACCAACTGGTGCAGAGGCCATCACATGCACATGTGCAGATACCTAGAAAAGCAGGCTGTGCTTGCTGTCCACACATGCAATAATATCATTGCAGCAACAGAGAGAGAGAGAGCGAGAGCGAGAGCGAGAGGGAGAGAGAGACAGAGACACAGACAAAGACAAAGCGACCGAAACAGAAACAGAGAACCCCCCCCCCAAAAAAAAAAAAACAACCAAAAAAAACTTTTCTTTAAAAACAGACGGAACAGAGAAATATAAAGGAAAGGTATGCAACAGATATGTATTTGCTGGCATCCAAATGATGTGTTTGAAGAGTAGTCTACATACTGTGAATCATCCATATGTGGCAGCAGTACGTATCTATATGTATTTGCACATGTGCATAGGGCAAGGGACATACTGCAGCTGTTAGTGAAGGGTGGACATATATATGTTGTTGAAGGTTGCTATGTGCATATATCTATGTAGGTTGTAGTGTGTGGCATAGAAAACAGCAAGCAGTGCCAGTATGTCATGTGGTGGTTAAATGCTGTGGGAATGAATTGTCAGATCTGCTGTGTTACAGCCAGTAAGGCCTGCTACAGCTACACGGCCTGAGGACAGCAAAATGCATTCTGCACAACACTGTGCAATATTATTACATAACCGTATGTCTCACAACTGTTGCATAATTGATATCCCCACCATGAAAGGTGGGCAGTATATGTGCCTATATGTGCATCTATATGTACAGCAATGGATGTTTACATGTATGTGTATATATATATATATATATATATATATATATATATATATATATATATATATATATATATATATATATATATATATATATATATATATATAAAATAGATATATATATATTATATATATGTATTTATATATATATATATATATATATATATATATATATATATATATAATAAATAAATATATATATATATATATATATATATATATATATATATAAAATAAATATATATATATATATATATATATATATATATATATATATATATATATATATATAGATATATATAGAGATATATAGAGATATATAGATATATATATATATATATATATATATATATATATATATATATATATATATATATATATATATTTAGATAGAGAGGGAGACACGGGTTCATACGTACTGCAACAGGTGCCTGTTGACCAAGGCATGGACTGAACACCAGTGTTGATACTGCAGTGCCATACTCCATTCCCAAACACTTTACCCAGTAACTACCACATAGGTGGTAGCCTGCCTAACACTGAAGGTGTCAGAAGGGAACATGGGGCACAGGTGGACAGTAGCCTCCCCTTTGATAATCACAGTGACACTCTAGTCTTGTAATCAGTCTATGTGGTATGTATCATCACAAAAGATGTGTCATCTAGGGAAATATAGGTCAGTGTTCCCCTCTACTCATCACAATGCCCCATGTGGTATGTACCTCACATGACAACTACAGCAAGTGGAAAGTCCACAGACATACCTCACAAAGAGTAATACTGCCCTCAAACACATGCCCTATGCAGACTGACTCACAAAACCACAGCTAGAGTGCATTGCATACCACCCACCCAGAGGTTACCTCTGCCGGACATACAGAGGTATGTCACACCCATAGCAGTTGGACAACCACCATGTCAAGACCTCATAATCCCTCCGGGCTACATGCTCTAGGGCCCTATCCCTCATCACCTCACTAAACAGCACATGGTGGAGGTATAGGTTCCTATCCACAAATATGCCATACTCTGGACTAAACCACCCAGCATTAACAAACAAGGCTCCTCATTAGCAGATGTCATACATACCCCTGATGATTGTTTGGGAGATAGGTAATATGCCCTGGGAATCACCTTTGTGTATCTGGTCGACAGGAGCAAGTGAAATCAAATTACATGTGTGTCAAAGGCCAGGGTAGCATATGGCTAGGCTGCTCTAGGCCCTAAGGCCAATATCGTATTACCTACCTGTGACACAATGCACACACACATGTACTCAGTGCAATACCTGCTATGTGAGGTGGAATAAGTGTGACAGTGAATGTGTGCAAGGTCTGTAAAGGTGTGATAGCTTAGTGTGAGGTTGTTTCTGTCATGGTAATTTGTGTTCTAGGTGTGAGGACAGAGAAATATGTGTCAATTATAGGTTCATAGGTTCATAGGTTCATACTAGGCTATCTGCCCTAGGGTATTTATAAGCCTAGCCAGAGTTGTGTGGCTTTCACCACCCCTTAGGTTGAAGAATACTATACCCATTAGTTAGCCGTGCCTCTGTCCAGCAGTGATACAGAGATGATCCCCGGGGTAAACCTACGATCTCCCATCCACTGGTCAAGATTCCTCTTGAACAGAGCCAGCGAGGTGCTCTGTCTCACATGGACCGGGATTCTGTTCCACAGCATAGGGAGTCTCTGGGTGATGAATCTGTCCCTCCAGCATGTCCTATTTATATCCGTGTTGAGGTTTAAGTCTCTTGCTCTTGTGGCTCTGGTGGATTTAGATTTTTTGAGGTGGAGCATGTCCATTAATTCCAGGTTGGACATGGCCTTGTATGTCAGGCACAGGTCACCTCTGAGCAGACGGTATGCGACTGAATAGAGCTGGAGTTTCTTCAGTCGGGCAGCATATGGCATATTTTTGAGCCCCTTTATCCTTTTGGTGAGGAACTTTTGGGGTCTTTCCAATTGCTGCAGGTGTCGGGTAAGATACATTCCGAATGGGGCATTGTACTCAATCATTGGTCTGATAAGTGAAGAGTACAGGGGAACAATGACCTCCCTTGATCTGGATGTGAATCCCTTCATAATCAGGTGGGCAATGTAGAAGGTCCTCCTAACCACTTTGGCAATGTGAGTGTCAAAAGAAAGGTTACTGTCAACTTGGGTCCCCAGGTCCCTGATAACCTCTTCTGTGCTTAATGGATTGCCACCTATGTGGTAATCTGGGGTTATCTTGTTTTTACCAAAGGGTATGACTATACATTTTTTGGCGTTTAGCTTAAGGCCATGGCTCTGGCACCAGTTATCCGTTTCTATGAGACCTCTCTGAAGGATATCTGTGTCTGATGGATTTTCAACTATGGCACCCAGTTTGCAGTCATCTGCAAACTTTGTCAGCCACAATCCTCCTATGTTTGTCTGCACTTCTGAAAAGTAGATGCCGAACAAGAGGGGGCTCAGGACTGAGCCCTGTGGGACACCGCTTGTGACAGGCTTGGAGTCTGACATGGCACCAACAACTCTAACCCTGTGGGTTCTGTCCTTGAGCCAGTTTGCAACCCATCTTGTGACATATGGGTTTACATTTAAGCTGGTGAGCTTTTCTATGATACCCGAGTGGGGTATTGTGTCGAAAGCTTTTGCAAGGTCAAGGTAGGCTGTGTGAACTGCCTTACCCTCATCAATGGCCTTGGTGACTGTTTCAAAAAAGTTGACCAAGTTCAAGAGGCATGACCTGCCCTTGACAAAGCCGAATTGGGTAGGATCCAATGTCTGTAGGTCCCCTATGTCTTTATTTATGAGTTCCATTATGATCCTCTCCATAGCTTTGCAGACCAGGCTTGTTAAGCTTATGGGGCGGTAATTACCAGGGTCCGTAGAAGCACCGCCTTTGTGGAGTGGGACCACAGTTGCCGTCCGCCACTATTTGGGTGCGTATCCTGTGGTAAGGCTAAGATTAAACAGCAGCCTTATGCGTGGGTTTAGTTCCTCATTGAGTTTGTGTAGCACACAGCCGGGGACACCATCCGTTCCCACTGATGCTGTGTTTTTAGCTTTAGAGAGAGCAGCTCTCACCTGGGCATTTGAGATGATTGGGAGGCTACACTCTGCTGGGATAGATATTTCTCGTTTTGGGAGAAATTTTCACTGAACCTGTCTGCCAGTATGTTTGCAATGTCTGTGGGTTCAGTGATTTTTGTATCATTTTGGACTAATTCTGAGCATATCTGGGAGTTTCCACCCAGATTTCTAACATAGCTAAAGAAGGCCTTATGATTGTCTTTTGAGTCCTTGGCGATTTTTCTCTCAAAGTTGGCCTTGGATGATTTTATGAGTGATCGTAGTTTTTTACTAGTATTGATCAGAGATGTCTTCCCTTTTAGGGATTTTGCTCTATCTTGTAGTAGCTTTCTCCTCTTGTTGTAAAGTTTGTTTATGGCTGGGATCCACCAGATCGGGCGCTTGCCTTTGGCGGAAAGGGTCTTGATTTTATTTTGGATTGCTTGATCCATGCAATCCTGGAGGTGCTCATAGAAAGCATTTGTAAGGGATTCAGCAGCGTGGGTTGTGGTTTCCAATGGCTCAGGGGCCTTGAAGGATACCACACCAGTCTTAAGAAGTGTGAAGTTGGCTTTTGAGAAGTTCTTCACTGTGGTCTTTTTTGTTGGGGGTGGGTGCGGGATGTGGATCTCCAGTGAGATTAGTTTATGGTCTGATCTCACCAATGAGGGATATACTTCCGGTGTGGAGCATTTTGTCCCCATGTTTGTGATGATCAGGTCTAGTATATTTTCACCTCTTGTGGGAATGGTGACAACCCTGGAATATTCAGGAACTATTCTAAGGCTAACTCCCTACTAGTATGTGATAACCTGGCAAAATTTCAAGCCATCATAAACCCTGAGAACACTGTTGTCTGTGTGGAACTGTTTACAGGAAACCCTATGAAAGCATGTTAATAGTTGCATTGTGGCAGCTGTACTCATCAGGAAGAAGTACAGAACTAATTAAAAAAAAAAAACAAGCCACCCTAATAGAATCACAGCATCAATAGACTATATAACAGAAGGAAGAAATCATGGCAAAAATTAGGAGGTGCAGCACCAAGCAGGATAAAAGCACTCTCATTAAGCTAAGCAAACAACTCAGAGGACAAATAAAGTGTACTAAAGCCAAATTTTAGGTAAATATGGCCTTCTGGGACAAGAACAACCAACAGGCAACCTCAAAGGCAATATACAAGTGTGTGCAGAGTTCATTGATAAAGGAACCACTTATACTGAGCCGGAAGATATAGCAAACCTACTGGTCAACAAATTCATCTCCATCTTTACCCCTCTCTCCCCCTCAAACTTCCTTCATGAAATACCATCAAATATTACTTCCACTGCTATCATTAGGGAACAGGTCCTTAATGCTCTCTCTAAGAACACTGTATCAGTTGGCACAGACAATATCCCAGGATGCCTTCTAAATAGCATGAAACACGGCCTATCAGGCCCTCTTGAATTTATATTTAACTGTAGTGTCCAAACAGGTTTTGTGTCTCATGAATGGAGAACAGCAACAGCAGCTGCACAAAGGTGGGCCATTTACAGACCCTGGAAACAACAGACCTGTAAGTCTCACTAGTCTTATATTCAAAGCCATGGTTAAGAATTACTATGGAAATGATCGATAATGGCATAGGAAACCTCCAGACACTGGACCCATCCCAATTTGGTTTTGTTAAGGGCAAGTCATGCCTACTCAACCTGATGGACGTCTTTGAGAAAGTCACCAAAGCAATGGATGAGGGAAAAATGGTTCACACTGCCTACCTTGACCTGGCCAAAACATTTGATATAATATCCCACTTGGGCATTGTTGACAAACTCAGAAGGTTAGGTACAAACCCTTATGTCACCCATTGGATAGACAACTGGCTCACAGACAGGACTCAGGAAGATAGAACTGGGGAGTCCACCTCTACAAAGAGGCTAGTTACAAGTGGAGCCCCTCAGGGATGGGTCCTGGGATCACTTCTTTTTGGCATTTACTTCTCAGATGTCTAGGCCAATGTCAATGGCCTCTGGCTAACTAAACTTGCAGATGATACAGACAAATAACTGATGTCAGAGTCATGGACTAAAACTAAACCTAAATGCTAAAAAATGCATAATAGTATCCTTTGGCAAGTCATCCACCACTGGAAACTATCATTTTGACAACATATCTTTAAGAGCTGACCCAGTAATCAGGGACATAGGGACACACATAGACAGTGATATAGCCTTCGACTATCATGTGTCTCCAGTAGTGAGGCAATCATTCTATGTTGTGCAACGCAGAAACAAAGGTATGGCACCTAGATCCAAGAAAGTCATTGTTCCACTGTATTTGGCATTCATCAGGCCTGTCATTTAGTACAATGCCCCCTTTGGTAGGTACTTAACCAGGTATGTCCAACAGTTGGAAAGTCCACAAAGGTCCACTAAATGAATATGGGGCTTAATTAACATGTCCTCTGCAGACCACCTCAAGGCTCTATCAATGTGTTCTGTCTCCTAGAGGCTGTTGTTTGGAGATCTATGCCTTGCATACAAGATATTATCAGATCCCATTTTAATGGACCTCCTGCTTATCCACAAAACACATAGCACCATAATTACCCATTCTAAAGACTTAAACCTTAGCTATGATAAAAATATAATATGCTGAAGAGACAGGAATTTATCCCAGACACTACCCTTTCTTTGGAACAGGCATGTGAATCAGAATTCTTCCCTAACCCAATTCAAGTGTAACCTGGGCAATTTTATGAGGAATAGACAATTCATTGCTGGTTTGGCACCTCTCTCTAATGTCTCTAACAGACCAGGGCAGCCTGTAAATGGTTCATCTCCGATGTCCCTTCTTATAAATGTTTCATCTCCCAAGCCTCTGCTTACACTTATCAAGGGTACGAGAACTTGTCAGAGATATGGATGCATGGCTAAGCTTAAAAAGGTCCTTGTGGTCATTAACCTAGTAAACAACTACATTCTGTGTCACTCAATTTATAAGTATGGGCATAACATGTAGGTCCAGGGAAGTCATCATGCCACTGTACAATGATCATTGGGTATAATGTCCCCTTCAATATGTACCTGAACAGACGTGCAACAAATGTAATATCCACAAAGCTTCCTCACAAAAAGAATACAGGGTGTAAACACAATATTCTATGCAGATCAAATAAAAGCCCTATCTCTGTACTCTCATTTCCTACAGACTACTGAGAAGCAATTTATATCTAGCAAACAAGTCATTCTTGGATCCCAGTTTGATCAACCTTTTGGATATCCACAAACATGAACAGCACCAGAACTACTAGATCTAAGGATTTAAATTTTGCTTGCAACTTAAATAGGATATGTTGTAGGGACAGGTATATATATATAAGAACATCACCATTCTCTGAAATAGGCTTCCCATCCATGTAAAGCAGATCCCTTCCCTAACTGTATTCAAGAACAACTGGGACCAGTGGATGGGAAATTGGAAATGTACCCCTGGTATGACACTGATGTCTCTGATGGACAGAGATGGCCATTAAATCATGACCTAACTAAGATATACCCCTTAAAATAACCTCTAAGGCACAATAACTTGTGGGTAACATTTGGGTTGCATGGCTAGGTTTATCAATGCCCCAGTGGTCATTAACCTAGTGTATACACATATGAACCTATGAACCTATTCAGCAGCCTAACAAACACAAATTAAAAAAAAAATGTGTCTAAGTACCCATCACGCATGCATTGAGTATTTGATCTGTAGTTCTGCATCTGCACTTCATTTTGACTATTTTCCTTCTTAACCTTACATCCAAAGAAATAAGGTTTGAATTAGTCAATTACTCAGCCCTCCCTGTCCCAAGCATCAAGTACATAATGAAAAAATAAAAGAGTTGTGGAAAGGACTGAATATCTGTTACAACAACAGCTTTGAACATAATGAGCTGTTAATTACAGATACTATAATATGTGGCATTGCTTTGAACACATTGTCAGTTTGAATAGCATAAGTCAGCAGTGTAGAACATTCTTAAGTGGCAGGGATAGATTCAGAGCTGGATCCATCACTTGGCGACCTAGGCAGTTGCTTAGGGCCAGCTGGATTAGGGGTGCCCACTAGCTGGGGGACTGCCCCAAAACTTACATTTCTTCTTTAGGAATACACTCTGCATGCACTACATTTCCTCTTTAAGGATGCAGTAGTGCATGCAGAGTGCATCTGTAGTACAGTCTGTCTGTGTCTTTAGTACAAACCCTGCACATTTAAACACTGAAGTGGAACAAGTGACTTTTAAGAGACAAGCATAGATATGGATTATCATTATTATTAGTGTGGAGAGTTGCTCTTGCAATTCCAGACAAAGTTTGACTTTTTTTTAAATAAAAAGAGTCACCAAATGCATCAAGGCACAGAGCTTTACATTGTTTAAGAGATAAGATAGGTGTGACAGTAGGAAATACTGCCAGCCATGCCAGGAGAAATAGGGCAGTGAATTTGTAACATATGCCAGCAAAGCTAGCTGGAATTTTATAAATAATTATGTGTTATTTGTATATTAAACTGATTTGTACAAATGCTTGTATTTAAAAATGTGTTTGTAAAGTTGCTTGTATTAAAATTTAGCAACAGTGTGCCCTGCTGGAAAGAAAAAATATATATGCATTATTGCAACTGAATTAAATGTATATGTTTCAGCAGAGGATACTGGCAGAGAAGAGGTTAATCACAATCCAGCTGCTTCACACTTTAAAATATATCTGAAATTAAATTGCTTTATAGGTTAAGCTATAATGATGTTATCCCACAGTTTTGAATGGAGTCAGAGATGCAATGCCTGTGCTAGAGAATAAGTTGTAGCTCCTGTAGAATGAGTGGAATGGTTTTATGGTTTTATGACCTCCAAGAGATCTAAGCAAAGCTCTGTCTGTGTGTATGGTAACACATAGGTGCTAAAATCCTGTCAGCTTCTAGTGTTGGTGATAGCATGGGAAACAAGTCAGATTACCAGATGTGTGTGATTCCATTCTGTAAGCCAAAAATAATATTTAGATATCAGTAGGTGTTTGCTCTCAGCATTTTGTATTCTGTCTTGGATCTGACAACAAGAACCACTCACCCAAATCATATTGCCTTGCTCTGTTCAGTAAGTTACTTAACTAGGGAACAGTAATTCTTTTAGTCAGTCAGGAATAGATAGTGAGACTAGCTAAATACTGTTTTTCTATAACTACGTGAAACTTTCCATTGGTGTTATTTTAATATTCTCTGTGACTGAAACTCTGGTGTTTACTGTAAATAGATATTTAGTATTTTCATGTTCATTTACTATTTATTATTAAATGCATTTAAACTTTTCTTTGTGGCTGGTCCATTTTGGAATTTATTTAAGTTTTGCGAGTATTTGCACGTATTTATTTGGTGATAACTCTGGCCACTCCTGAAAGCTTTGCTGTTTTGTCAGCATTACCATTTGTATTAATATTAACTTCAATCAGCATAATTATAGTCTAGGCAGAAGAGGGCATAGCTACTAAACCTGTGCCAGAATTTCCCAGGTGTGTGTGTGTGTGCGTGTGTGTGTGTGTGTGTGTGTGTGTGTGTGTGTGTGTGTGTGTGTGTGTGTGTGTGTGTGTGTGTGTGTGTGTGCAAATCAAATATCAAAGACGGTGTGTGTTAGCTACTTGGGGTAAGGACACGAAGCACTGGTTTCACAGAGAGGGTTCTGGTGGACTTGGCTTGGCCACTCAGCTGAGGACATACCCTACAGCTGTAACAGTGGGGAGCCTTACTGGGGACCTGTGGAAAGACAGATAGAGACACCCAGAGCCCAGACTGAGTGAGTGCCCTGTTAAGGGAAATTGTGCTTGATGCAGAAAGGTCTGCATCTGGAAATATTGAGTGTATCCATTTGTATTCCAAGTGAGCATCCCTTTCCAGTGTCAGTGGTGAGGATTCAGACTCCATGATTACTGGCCCAGCATGGGGATGTCACAGTAGCATCCATTGCTTCTTAAAGAGACAAGTCCTTATTTTATTTTCTGGGATGATATATGGTGTGAAATTTTCTAGAAAGTTTGTGATATTCATATAAACATGAACATTAAGAGAAACAAATATGACAAATATTGTAAAATTGAACAGTATTTCTTTATAATGTGAATAATTTATCATACTTTTTGAAGCTATGTTACTACAACTGTGATTTAATTTAAGCAAGGTAGCTAAACATTTCAAAGGACTAACAGCCCATTGTATATATTTAGTGCTATACAGTCTTCAAAAAGGAACTGACTAGATGCCTGAACTGCATTAAGCTGATGCTGACAATCAGTTACAGAGTTAAAATTACGTAGATAATTGCTGATTTTCTTTATCCACTAAAAATATTTACTTTCCCAAAGAAGAACTTTCTTCCCTACTGCATTTATTTTTTCAAATATGTAGCTTTCCTGACAAGGATGCTCCTTATTGTTGAAATACACACATCTGACTTTAAATGATGTGTCTATTGGTTACACAAAGCTGTCAATATATTTAATGCTGTTTTTTAGGTTGCATATAGTAAAACACTATTATGCTGTTTATTTTTTCAGAGCTATAGGAATTATATCAGCAAGATTATTAGATGAAATAAGACAATCCTTTTGACTTGGTAGACTAACTTGGGGACCATCATTTAGTAAAATGCCATTTTCTCCCTTTATGTAGACAGAAATTTCACAATCTGTTCTGAAAAAATACTTTTTATTCACTTTTATGTTGGAATAGTACTTTGGAGATCTGGGTGATATATTTGATTTATACTGTATGATGTGTTGAAAGCAGTACCTTAATTGTACAAATCATATGAAAACATTTATTTTGCTGTAACAGCACTATGCCCCATGAGTAAAACATTTCACAGTATATGAATGTCTCAGTAATAAATATGTAGCCTAGTATAAAGTGTATAACAGAAAACATAAATGTAGTCATATATGAAGTTCATTTGTGATGCTAAATCAGAAGTGGGATTGGTAAATAAATTAGAGAGTAGAAAGATCTATAACATACAGGATCATGATCAGTTCGCTGATCATAACCTGTTTATTATGTGTTGGAGGCATGGATGCCAAGAAACTCCTCAAGAGCGAAGCTCGAGAGGTGAATCTTGGCATCCATGTGGAGAACACATAATTGAAGGTTATGATTGGAGAAATGATCATAATTCTTGTAGTGCATGGAGCTTTATCTGCTCCATGTACTACTGGTTACACGAAAAAACATTGCAAAGTAGTTTGTTGACTTTCATAGCCATAAAATACTTAGCAAATGTTGTCAGAAAGGCAGTGTAATGCTGGTTGTCATATTTACACTTACCTTTCTTGCCTTTCAACTATCCAGATTTTCACAAAACATCCAGATTATTGATTCATTTTTTTGCTCTGTTCTCAAAATCTGTGGTTTTCAGACAAAACCACTGAGGTTTGAAGTCACTAAATAACAACATACATTTGAGTTTCAGAGTCCGTTTCCTTCAGAAAATGGATGCTGACACATCCTGTTAAGTTTATTTGCGGAAAGGGGTATACATTATCATAATGGAGAGCAGACAGTAACAAATCTTTTATTTCTGCCACTATTATTTGCTGGTGAGTACTCATAGATGTTACTGCCTGGCATTAGACCCAACCTTAACAACTTTAGCAGGGGGTGCTTAACAATTCTTAAGATCGGGTCACTCACCACTCTCAGCTGCATTCAGTTTGTTGTGTTCTTAAGTCATACAGTACCTATTTATAAAGAAAGAGGCATTATTGCTATACTCTGAAAGTCTTTTGAATACTGTCCAGATTCTATTTAAAGAAATAACTATATATTTTCCATAACCATGCATATCTTCCAAAATAGCTTCATGGAAAGAAAATCCTACCTTAACTATCCCTGTGGATTTCTACGTATTTGTTAGCTTGGCCTTGAATTCTGGGACCATAGGGTCATATGTGTTTACTAGGCTAACAACCACAAGGGCCTTTTTAAACCTAGCCATACATCCCAAATCTCTGACAAGTTCTTATACTCTTGATAAGTGTAAGTAGGGGCTTGGCAGATGAAACATTTACAAGCAGGGGCCTAGGGGATGAACCATTTACAGGTTGCCTGTGTCCATTAGAGACATAGGTGCCAAACCAGGGATGGATGTCCTGTTCCTCATCAAATTATCCAAGTTGCTCTTGAATTGGGTTAGGAAGGAACTCTGCTACACATGGATGGGGAGCCTATTCCAGAGACAGGGTAGTCTGTGGGATATGTTCCTGTCTCTCCAGTTGGTCTTATTTATATCACAAGCAAAGTTTAATTCTTTAGAACAGGCAATCCTAGTGCTGTTTGTTCTGTGGATATGCAGGGGGTCCATCAGAGTGGGGTCTGACAATGCCCTTTATGCCAGGCATAAATCTCCAGATCTCCCCTCAAAAGCCTGTAGGAGACAGACTACAGGGACAGGCACTTGAGGTGGTCTGCATAAAACATTTTACTTATGCCCTGTATTCTTTTAGTGGAAACCTCTGTGGACATTCCAATTGTTGAATATGCCTAGTTATGTACATAGCAAAGGAGGGCACTGTACTCAATGATTGGTTTGATGAATGCCAAATACAGTGGAACAATGACTTCCTTGGACTTAGATGCCATACATTTGTTTATAAGTTGCACAACATAGAATGATTTCCTCACTACTGTAGACACATGATGGTCAAAGGCTAGATTACTATGTGTGCCCCTAAGTTACTGACTACTGGTTCAGCTCTAAGGGGTGTATTGTCAATATGATAGTTACCAGGGGTGGATGACTTCCCAAAGGATAATATTATGCACCTCTTGGAATTTAGTTTTAGTCCATAGCTCTGACACCAGTTGTCTGTGTCAGCCCTTCCTGGAGAACATTTTTGTCAGTGTGGGATTCAGTGACAGTTCCTAATTTGCAATCATCTGCAAATTTAGTCAGCCAAAGACCATTGACATTGGCCTTGATTGACTGGACTTGATTGGTTGTTAGTTGTTGCTGTATATCTTAACCTCATCAAGGCTTTTGATATGGTGCCTTATGCTGGAACTGCTAGCAACTTAAACTCCTTTAGAAATTATTAATTTATTGTAAGATGAACTGGAGATTGATTTCAAGGCAAAAGCCTGTAGGGAAGTATTTTAGGACATGTTTCTAAGTTGGGAGAAGTTTTATGTTGGGGTACCACAGGGATTGATTCTATTTGACAAGATTTTTTCTACCTTACACATATCTTGCGAATTTTACATCTTGAAAAATGCAGATGATGTAGATGTGGGTACCATTCATAAATCAAATCATGATGTAAACAACAAAATGTCCTTTTAAGTAAGGTTAACACCTGGGTTATAGCAATGGGTTTTAACTTTAACATTCAAAATTGCCAGACAGTGGTTATTAGTAATTAGAGGATTGGCCCTCCATTGCTATTAGACAGTGACAGCCTTCCTCTTGCAAATGCTGTTAAGGACCCTGATATCCTTAATTAATAAAAACACAACTTGCAGTTCAAGTTCAGGTTTATTATAGTGCTTGTTTTTAGAGCACTTTTACAAATAATGAACATTTATATATGCAAGAGTATAAAAAAATTAAGGAAACTGCAAAGTGAATTAGTTTCTAATGCAAAGCTGCACCCTTGGACTCCTAAAAACAGAGGTGGCTAACTTCACGGTGCTCATGCCAATGGAAAATAGATGCATGACTGCCGAATCATACATCAGTGTACTGTATGACCACGTACATAAATGCATGGAACTAGCGATACCAAACAGAACCAAGATGCTCTCTTCCAAAAAAAGGAACCAGTCTGGTGTTCCCCTGCCATTAATAAACTCTACAACAGAAGGAAGAAACTGTTGCAGAAAAAGCTGAAGTCCCAAGAGTGGAAAAATTCCCTTATTAGCCTCAACAAAAAGTTGAGATCCCTCATCAAAACCTCCAAAGCCAGCTATGAAGGCAGAATTGTGGCAGACACTAAAAACAACCACACAGTCTTCTATAGTTATATCAAGAATCTCCATGGCAGTACCCAGATTTGCTCTGAGTTACTGCACAATGGTTCCTCCTACACTGAGCCAACAGATATTGCTAACATACTGGCCGACAGATTCAGTGCCAACTTTATCCCCCCCCCAAAGGACCAATCTCAATACGGATGAATGCCAGGCACCCAACATTACTGCAGCACAGGTGAAAGCTGCATTGTCTAAGGCCAAGAATACAGCTTCCATAGGACCCAACATATCTCTGGCTGTGTTCTACATGAATTACAAAGTGAACTGGCACCAGATCTGTGTGCTTTGTTTATTCACAGCCTCACCTCAGACTTTGTCCCTACCAAATGGCACACTGCTACAGTCATCCCTCTCCATAAAGGAGGGGCGACTACAGACCCTGGAAATTATCACCCCGTTAGCCTAATGAGTCTGATATGTAGGACTATGGAGTGCATCATCATGGACCTAATTAACAAGTATATAGGGAATTTCCAAACTCTAGATCCCAAACAATTTGGTTTGTGAAAGGTAGATCATGCCTGCTCAAACTGATTGACTTCTTTGCATCAGTCACCAGAGCGGTGGATGAAGGTAAAGCAGTTCATACAGCCTACCTCGATCTGGCCAAGGCTTTTGATGCCATTCCTTACTCAGGAACTATTGATAAACTCAGCAAACTAAGCATCAACCCCTATATTGTTAGGTGGGTTGCAAATTGGTTCACAGATAGAACTCACAGTGTGAAAGTAGTGGACTCCAAGTCAGACTGCCAACCAGTCACGAGTGGAGTCCCACAGGGATCAGTTCTGGGTCCTCTCCTGTTTGGCATCTACTTCTCAGAAGTCCACGCCAACACAAAGGGACTCTGACTGACCAGATTCACAGATGACTGCAACCTGGGAGCCATTATTAACTCTCCAAGTGATGCAGAGATCCTACAAAAAGGCCTCACTGAGACCAATGACTGGTGTCGAAACCATGGCCTCAAGCTTAAAGCCAAAAAATGTGTCGTCATCCCCTTTGGGAAAAACTCAGTTCCCACTAATTACAACCTTGATGGGAGCCCACTGAACACTGAAGGCGTTATAAGATATCTGGGAACACAGGTTGACAGCAACCTCTCCTTTGACCACCACATTGCCGCTGTGGTCAGAAAGTCCTTCTATGTGGCACAGCTCATTACCAAGGGTTTTGTATCAAGGAAGAAAGAGGTCATCATTTCTCTCTACTCTTCCCTCATTAGATCAGTCATAAAGTGTAATGCCCCATTTGGCATGTACCTCACTAGACACCTGCAACAGCTGGAGAGGCCACAAAAGTACCTCACGAAGAGGATCCTAGGCCTTAGACAAATGTCCTACATAGACAGACTTTAAAAACTGCAGCTATTCTGTCTCATATTGTCGACTAAGAGGCGATCTCTGCTTGACTTACAAAGCCATGTCTGACCCAGCTCTGTTAGAAATGCCACAGCTAAAGAAATCCCAATCCCTCCACACCACATGCTCCAGAGACCTCATCGTCATTACCATAAGCAACAGAATATGCTGGAGGGACAAGTTCATAACTCAGAGACTGCCCATGCTATGAAATAGACTTCTCATACATGTCAAGCAGAGCACCTCACTAGCCCTCTTCAGGCAAAATCTTGATGACTGGATGGGAAATAGAAAGTTCACCCCGGGGATCACTCCTGTGGCTCTACTTGATAGAGGCAATGGGAACTAATGATGAGCGGCACAATGCCAGGGCACTTCTATGTGCTAGGCATGTAAAGGCCCCAGGGCCGATAGCCTAGTACACACCTATGAACCTATGAACCTATAGATGTATACAGCAACTGTAATAAAAACAATTCATGCATAATAATTCCCATAAATCAAGTCCAGTGAGAAAGATGATGCTAGTACAAGACTGTGCATCTACAGTCCATTTCAATTCATGATAATGAAAATAAAAATTATAAATATATTTGTAAGACAGTAAACAGCAAGGATGATAAAGAAATGCCAAACAGATAACAAATGACCAAGAAATGAAAATAGAAATTATAAATATATTTGTAAGACTGTAAACAGCAAGGAGTCTAAAAGAAAGGACAAGCAGATAAAAAAATTATCAAGTTTTCAAGTTATAACACTCACCATTCAGAAATAAAAGTTCCAACTTTTAGCTTTATAACCAAATATTAAATGCATAAATGCCCTCTCAGTACTGGCACTAAGCACACAGTCCCAAATAATCCACTATCTACAGAAGCCAGAAGACCCACCCACCAATGGGTAATTTAGAAATGCCAAATGCCAGAAAGGATCATCCAGAATTAATCAGCAGTTTTGAGCAATCTCACTGAAACTAGTAGGCTCTGGAACAGGTCACAGATCCCAGTAAATGGTTCTCAGGCCAGAACGTGGTAGTCATAAGTGATTGGAGAGAAAAATCTCAAAGCCAGAGAGCAACACATAGAAAGCTTGGGGTAGTCACAAGCACTGACTGCAAAAAATGCATCAGATGCAGGCAACATAATAGAAAAACAACAAAGTTCCACACAGATGGACCAATGCCAGTATTCCAATGTCAAAAAAAAAAAAAAATAAAATAACATAATTACTAATTCAGTGTCTGAAAAAGTAACAATAAAAACAAACAAATAAATGCATATAAAGGTCATCCTTGGCAGCCATCTGTCGCTATATACAAGAAAATGAAACTGTGAAGTAGGTGTCTATGCAATTACAGGAGTATAGTAGACAATAGGAATGAGGTGGACATAACTTAGAGGTATTTGGCAAATTTCAGAAGATGAGCTTTTATTAGGGTCTGGAATTTTGGGTATGATGATATTTCTTTGGGATATGTGGGAATATATTACTATATATTTTTACTGGCAGTGATACACTGCATTTAGTTTCCTGTTACCAGAATGAAAGTTTCTTTCAGATGTGGGTGGTTGGACAAACACATCCTAAGATAATAAACCACATTTTAGGTTTATTTTCTTAAGGAATCTGAGGACCTACAGACAGTTGATTTGAAGATACAGATATGGTGGCAAGTCTTCAATATTGTCATTTTCCTGTTTATGCTTATGCTTTGCAGTCGCAGCCTTCTACCTTAGATGGAAATGTGTGTTTCTACAGTTCAAATCATGTTGATTTGTATTTTTGGTGTGTAACTATGGCTTGTTTGTTATTACTGGGCTTTGGTAGTCAGATGGATCCAAATGTGGGTGGCTGAGATATGCATACCTGATAAGTAGTACTGAAGACACATTAAGTGATCTGTTCAGATTAATGTTTCCTTTTCAAGGGACAGGGAAGAGGAGGCATACATGCAGTTTAAAGACAGGAACCTGAAATATGCCTTCATTATTTTATCTTCCATCAATGCTTTGTGTGATGGTCACTATATTACAGGCTTGTTACAGCATGGCATCCTAGCAGAATGTTTGTACCATTTGCAAGAATACATTTTGTGAGTCATTATTAAGTTACTAGTAGTAGGCTAATTGACAATGCACCTTCTCAGTGCATATGTGCCTTCTTTCTTCATTCACAAACATTCGTGACACTGGAGGGTAAACAGTGGTCATGATATTTATAATGATTTGAATGATGCCTAATAAGTTGTAACTTGCCTGGAATCAATATTTGTGCTATTAAGATAACCCTATAAAGTTTGGAAGAGTGGAAGGATTGCATACATATTTATTTACATGGTAACAGCTAAGCATCCCAGATGATTGTTTAAGGCTGCACATTGGTACCTTTTTGATCTATTACCTCATCCTCCTGGAAAAAAGTATATGGTGGTGGTGGACAATATGCGGACAATGATCCTGGATGAACAGTCAGTGCACTGTTTGGTACATAGCTGATTAGTAACAGTCTGCAGGTGAATTTGTCAATACCATAGTTTGGAGCAGGTTAGATGCACAGGGCTGACCTAATATTCATTTACTGGACTGAATATATCACTCTGGAAAGTTTGGTGAAGAAGGAATAAAGGTGGATTTCACACCATCATGAGAATTTGCAACCCTGTGAATTAGATTACTTTAACTACAGAGTTTGTTACACTGCTTGGTTGAAAATCCATGGAAACAACAGATAGTCCAAAGTTGAAGGGAAGTCATTTTCCTTGTGGCTGTTACCTTATCTGCCAGAATGAAAGTAAGAAACTACTGGTAGAAGTAAGGAAGTCTCTGCAGGATGCTTACATTTGCTTAAGAGGGCCAAAGTATGTTAAAGGTTCTCCATGTGTTTGCAACTACTACGTATTATGGGATTATTATATGTCTAAATTATTATTCTCTTTTTTTTACCATAAAATGTTTACTTTGAATGGTATTAGCTGTGATAATATAAATCATATTAAAATATAGGCTGGATATGGTGTGCGCTCTTTTGTTTCAGGATTACTGTGTGGACAGGCTATGTCATACATGGGAGATCCACAGAGAATTTTTTCTTTAGAACAGCATGTTTTCTTTCCATTTCTTTGTATTTTTCCTGTTTATTTCAAATACAAGTGTATAAAGTGACTACTAGCTTTATGGGTCAACATGTTTTTGGAAGTTATTGATGTGGCGATGTTGTAGGTCATAGTCAACTTTGTTTAATAGATTTTGCTTGTTTCAGAGTAATAACATTTTTTTATGGAAGTTCTCAGGTCATGAGCATGTTTAATTACTTGTGTGGTACTTATTTAATAACGTTTGGGGTGGGAGTTAGACAATTTCAGAAAACCCATTAACAGAATGAGCCTATGATAGTTGATTTTTTTTGTAACATTAGCAAGCTTGAGAGCTCTGTAAAGTGATGTTCATTATACTGACATCTCTGAATTGTACAGCACTCAGTAACATGCCTTCAAGAAATGAATTTGTGTAGACAGGAACATCAACAATGATCCAAATTAGATTGTCAGAATGAAAACTCCTCTTTTTAATGTTACTGCCCTACATGAAGAGGAACTATAGTTTCAAAGCAGAGATAAAGTTGGTTTATAAGTATTAGGGTACATTCCCAATAACTTCTTATGATAATTTCATGTTATATCTAAACGTAACATGATGGAGGTGAATGTCACTGTAGACCAGACCAGATTATAGATTCTAGTTGGGAAGGAGTTCATTTTTTGTTTGACCTTGATGGTATTTACTACAGGTTTGAGCACTGAAGTAGTCATAACATAACTGTACTAGAAAAAAACATTGTCAAATTTGGACCTAATTGACTTATGGGCTAAGGAGAATCAATGGGGAGTGCCTTTTAACTTATTAATCAACTGTTTATAGCTTTGTGCAAAGAACTGATGGTTTATGTAAGCCATCCATTGGCTCCTCATTATGGGGATTTCTAACTGACTCCTACAGGTATCTCTTTTCTATCAGCCTAGGACACATAGAAAACATGCCTTGTAAATGAACTCCTCTGACCTTTTACACAAAATGGTGCACTTTGCAGGATTTTTTAGAGGCTAACTCTGATTTTTTAATTTCTCCAAGTCTTCTGGGTTTCTACTACCATGGCAGGAATGGATCTCATTCCTTAGTTAAAGTATGATTAAAGATCATGAAAATATTATTGTTTCAGTCTTTGATGTTAACCAGAAGCGTTCTTCGCAGCACTCACAATGTGTGCAGTAATGACTTATTCTGCAATTTGTATGGAGCTACTTGTATCAGTAACATACCTAAGTACAACTGTAAATTATTTTTTATAAGACCCACTGCTCCTGCTACTATTGAAACTGTCTGGGTATCCTTCTTCTCCATTACCCTCTATTCTGCCTGCAAATCCTGTTTTTTTTTTCTCAAAACAAATTTTATTTTCAATTAAAATAACATTTACATAATATTTTTAAATATAATTTTAAACAACTATATACAGTATTTACAATAGCCTGACTTTCAATTATATACACTGTATGTTATTAAATATAAAATTAACAGATTAGTTATCAGAGATACAATATTGATTATTGCGGTGTGTCCAACAAAGATATAACTTTCTCCCAAGGATTATTTACCAATGGCCTGGGATAGATTCATAGTTATTTGATTTTTATTTCCATCGATGCAGTTGTCTTCAGTAAAGTGTAGAATTCTTCCAAGGTCTGGGGTGTAATTGAATTCTACCTTCTGGTTATGCATTTCCTAGATATAGCAAGTATTGTCCATAAAAAAACACATATTTGTCTTATTCAGGTAGGGACCTTCATTTACATTTAGTATAATCAATGTTTTTCTTAAGGTAAAGGATTCATTAAATAAAGCTTGTAAAAATGGATTGATTCCATTTCAGTATGATTTAATTTTATTACATTCATAAAAATATGAATCCAGTCTGCTTTATTTGACTTTTCACACCTCCAGGTGATTTTTTTAATTCTATCTGGTATTAAATCCTGGTATTTTATGACTTTGTGTCTCACTGTACGTAAGACACTGCAGTCACTGGGTGTAGCAATTTCGATGAGCAAAGCTAGTTTTGCCTTCTTTTCATGTACTACTATATCTGGTTTTCTCACAAGTGTTTTTTGAACTGTTGGTAATGGGTGATCCCATGTGATATAGACTACATCATTTTGTATAGTGTTTTGTGACTCATGTTTCCAGTGTTTTTCAGCTACTTCAATATTTATGTTTGCACAATCCCCCATGCAACAGTCTTACCACATTATTATGCCTTTCAGTATACAGATCTTCTGCCATTAATATATCACAGTGCTAATAAAACAATGTTAAAATACAAGCTTTAAATAGGAGCACATAATGTCACATGATCACATTCGGTTTATCAACCCTCCCCCCCCTTTTGCAAGATATTTAAAACAATATTGCGCTTTTTTATAACTTCTCCATCTGCCTTCTAACTAAAATGGGTTTTATACTGACTGTATTATTTAAACCTGAGGTCAAATCAGCACACAGTCTAACTATCCATTCATACTCTTTATTTTCTAAAATATTATTCATATCACCACCTCTCCCTTTTTCATCACTATGTCTAAAACTCTAAACTTAAAACAATGCTCATGACCATTTTCTATAATATGTTTACTTAATACATTAGTGTGGGTACTTCTACAAATTTCTGATTTATGCTTTATGAATCTACTATTCGCTCTCTCAATTTTCTAGTGGTATTACCTACATAAAATGATGGACATTTCTGACATGTTGCTAGTTAAACCACGGTAACTGTATTACAATTTGCTGAGCAATAAGTCACATATTCTTTATGGGTTACAGGATGTTTAAATATGTTGCCCTTAACAAAAATATCCTCGCAACAGCTACAGTACATACATTTAAATGTACCAGGTCAACTTATAACACTCTTTTTTCTAACCACCCTAAGATATTTATAACACGAATTTCTCTTCAAATTTCTTAGATTTTTATATGCAAATTTAGGCTTGTCACACAAAATTTTCTGTAGTTTTGGCATTGCCATCAAAATAACCCAGTTTTTCCCTATAATTTTTTTACATGTTTAGTTCTTACGTTATATGTGGTGATATACCTAATCGTATTATTTTTCTTCTTTGGTGGATTGTTATTAATTCCATCTGCTGATATCCTTTCCCTGTGAAAGGAACCCATTTGGCCACCATGGTGAACTTTGCCCTTTCTCCAGTGTAGTGTGATTTCAGAATTTGTATATTTAAGTAGGGGGGGGGCTTTGGTGGGTTTTCTTTTGGTCTGTTTAGGTTTATTCCTATAGTGGCCAAGTGGTTGCTTTCATGGGGAAAGGATTTCGGCAGTCCATGGTTTCGATAGAATTCAGCTTTGGAGAAGTGGGGTTGGGTAAGTAAAATTTGGTTAAATGTAATTTTGTTCAAATTTGAGATGTGTGGTCTCCTAGGCCAAGGACAACCACAAAGCATCCTTTAGCTATGTCTGCAACCTAAAAGGCAATACACAATTGTGTGCAGAGCTCATTGTAAATGGAGCCACCTATATTGAGCCAGAAGATATAGCAAGTCTCCTGGCTGATAAATTCAGCTCCAACTTTTCTCCTCTCTCCCCCTCAACCTTCTCTCAGGAAATATCATCAAATATAACTCCCCCTACTATCACTAGGGAACAGGTCCTTAATGCTCTCTCTAAGACCAAGAACACTGCATCAATGGGCCCAGACAATGTTCCACAATGCCTTCTAAATAGCATGAAACATGACCTACCAGGGCCTCTGGAATTACTATTTAACTGTAGCCTCCAAACAGGCTTCATGCTTCATGACTACAGAAAGGCAACAGTCATCTCTCTGTACAAAGGTGGACCATCTACAGATCCTGGAAACTACAGATCCAGAAGTCTCACTAGTCTCATATGTACAGACATGGAAAGAATTATCATGGAGATGATCAGTACAGATATAGTAAACCTCCAGACACTGGACCCAACACAGTTTGGTTTCATCAAGGGCAGATCATGCCTACTCAACCTGGTGGACTTCTTTGAGAAGGTCACCAAAGCAATGGATGAGGGTAAAATCATTTACACTGCCTACCTTGACCTGGCCAAGGCATTTGACACAATACCCCACTCAGGCATTGTTGACAAACTCAAGAGGTTAGGTACAAACCCGTATGTCAACCAGTGGATAGCCAACTGGCTCATAGACAGGACCCAGGAAGTTAGAATTGGGGAGTCCACCTCTACAAACAGGCCAGTTACAAGTGGAGTCCCTCAGGGATCAGTCCTTGGACCGTTCCTTTTTGGCATTTTCTTCTCAGACATCAAGGCCAATGTCAGTGGTCAGTGGTACACGTAAATGTGGTTCATGCAAGGCTTGTGCTGTGATCAATAATGCTAATAATTTTATTCACCCAAAGACAGGGAAGAGCTACAAGTATATAGGATGTGCCAATTGTGTCAGCAAAAATATCATTTATATTGCCACTTGTATACTTTGTTTGGCTTTCTATGTAGGAAAGACCAATACAAGGTTCAAAGAACGTATTTTTAAGCACCAATCAGATATAAGGAAAGGAGTGGAAACTAATGCCCTATGTACACATATTCGAGATAATCGTGCACACTCATTTAAATTTATGGTCATTAGTTTGGTTAAAGAGACTCTGTGAGGAGGGGATTTGGTTAACAAAACTGAAGTGGAAGAAGCAAAATGGATTATAAATCTTAAAGCAGATTGCCCACCAGGGTTGAATGGTTTTGTTCTGGTAAAACCCTCCCTAAAGGAATGGAGATTAAGTTTGAGGAAATAGTTGTGTTCCACAAGATTTGAAGCTATCTAGAAAATATGGAAAAGGACAAGCTTTGAGTTGTTGACTCAGTTATGATAAGGAAAGCCATCAGTTGGTGAATGTCTTTTCTTAAGTGGAGCTATGCAACAAAGCATATAAAAATTCTTTCTCACATTCAATGAGTATTTTATGAGATCACCATGGCTTATTACTATGGAGTTTGACTAATAAGAGGAATTATGTGGTGTTTTCTGTTTACTGAATTTTATCATGTCTCGAAAGTGAATTCTCAAAAAAGACTGAGCTGTGCCTTGATAGGCTAAGAAAAAGGTGTTGTTCATTTTATTGAAAGATATTGGTCAACAGAAGTTTAAATTTGATTGGGAGTTGTCGAAATAGGAAGAGCAAGCCATAGGAAATTATTGGCTGGATATTATGCATCTCCTATGGGATTGATTGACTGATTAATAAGAATGGCTAAAACAGTTTTGAAAATAAGGAAGAAGGTTATGTTACACATTTAAACTCCTGAAGATAATCTATGAGTTAATTGGCTGCTTAGAAGGTTTATTCTTAGCATAATGAAGTCAATTGGCAGAGATGTACTTTTACAAAGGAAAGTATGCAAAAGGACAAGATTTGATTTATTGACTCCGCTATGAGAAGGAAAGTCGCCAGTTGGAGAATGCTTCTATTCAAACCAAACTATGTAATGAAGTATATAAACATTTCTTTGATATATGGAGTATTTTGCTAGATTACAGGGGTTTATTATAGTGGAGTTTGACAAACTAGAGGAATTATGTTGTGCCATATATGATTGGAAGCTGCCAAAATAGGAAAAGCAAATTATAGTAGACGATTGGCCAGATATTATGTACCTCACAAGGGACTGAATGTTTAATAAGAATAGCTTCGAAGAAGGCTTTGTTATGCATCTAAAATCTTGAAGACAAATGTCTGAGCTAATGGTGTGATATGATTGGCTATTTAGGAGGTTTCTTTTTGCATAATGAAGCCAATTGGTGGAGAAGGATTTTTACAAAGGAGTAACAAAGGTCTGAGCCTACGAAATGTTAAAGAATCCTTGGGAATGAGTAGAGTTTTTCGTATTATGCACCTCAGAAGGGATTGACTGTTTAACAAGAACAGCTTTGAAGAAGGCTATGTTATGCATCTAAAATCTTGAAGATGAATGTCTGAGCTAATGGTGCGATATGATTGGCTATTTAGGAGGTTTGTTTTTGCATAATGAAGCCAATTGGTGGAGAAGTATTTTTACGAGCCTATGAAATGTCAAAGAACCCTTGGGAATGAGTAGAGTTTTTCATTTTGAATTTGAATTAAAAGGAAATAATAATAGAATTTTTACCTTGCTGGTGTATTTTTAGTTGGCACTTGGGACCGAACCGGAAAGACTGCAAACCTTTGATAGGTTATTTAAAGATGTAAAATTGCTATGATGAGCCATATTGGAGTGCATAGTTTAGTTTTTGATATGAGGAGAATTAAAGCAGGAAGAACTAGAACAAAATTAGATTGGTGGAAAGCAGAGGCTCGTCGGAGCCTGCATTTTGGATTGGTAGAAATGGAAAGTGGATTAGAGGCATCGTTTTTAACCAGATTTTACTTAATATTATGCTAAACTTACATCTTGGGTAGATTACGCGATCTGATTGGACTAAGGAGCTTTAAATAAATGATCTCAGGACCTGTAGTTTTAGGATCTGAAGAAGGCTTTAAGATGAAAGAGATTGTCTGATACCTGAGGAACTAACTGTTTGTTTCATTAACGTTTTACTGTTTGTTTTTACAATTTGCTTTTCTGTGGTGGTTCGCCCATGTTTTATTTGAAGCTGTAGCACACATAACAGTAGGTGCAACAAACCATAATGATAAGGGCGTGCATACATATGCAGCCACAAAGTGTATGCATCTCAATCAGCATATGCACAACTAACACATTTGTTTGACACTGCATTTGATTGTACAGGTCATATGTCACATATCAGATTCATGTAATGTTAACATATGCAGTAATGTGGTCTTATAGTATATCAAGGAATAGGGCGTCATATCAATAAGGGTGTGTACACTCCCCATAGCCACAGTAAGGTTGTTTGAAGGTTGTCAGTGTAATTGTATTGTATTGGCCATACATGCATCACTGGGGATGAGATCTGTAAACCAGACATCAGGCATTCACAAATTACATCTGTCCACATATCATCCCAGGTATGTGTTGGACAAACACATAGGGGCTGTGAGCAGCAGAGCAGATATAACTGACACAGTAATACACATTCAGCAATGGTGTGTACACCTGTGAGGTGTGGTGCACAGTACATGCCAGGGTGCCAACAGGTGCACAGCAATACTGTGTACATGGGTGCAGTGTGTTCCAGGAGAAGGGACATCACATACTAACACTACCCATGCATCACACACATGTATAACGTTGCTAGTAGGAACTGACTATAGCTGCACTGCATGCTGTTGAGTGCCATATGTCATGCATGTTGACAGATGGGTAATGGGAGGTCTGTGTGTAATATCTTCATGCAATCTCACCTGTAAGTGTGTGCATGTGAGGGGTGGGGGGTTATTTAGTTTGTAAGTGCAATCTGGTGGAGTGGAGGGGGGGTTAATGTATGTAGGATGTGTGTGTGTGTGTGTGTGTGTGTGTGTGTGTGTGTGTGTGTGTGTGTGTGTGTGTGTGTGTGTGTGTGTGTGTGTGTCCATGTGTGCACGTGTGATTGTGGGGTTGTTCATACCTCTTAATTTCCCTTTGAAATTGTGCAGTACATGGACATGGACAGACACATGAGACACCAGGAATACTCGACTGACATGTAATCTCAGGACAGCTGAAAGTATAATAAGGTCTGTAGCATGGAACATGCATTGGGAGGGAAACTAGACACCAGGGATACTATTATAATTACAATCAGCAGAAAGGTGAAATAATACCCACATATGCAGTACTACAGATGCATTGGGGAATTACTAGACAAAACCAGAGATTGTTTCCAAATATTACTGTAGTCCACATTATAAGTTAATAGAGCAACAGATCTTCCATCTACTGAACAATAGTTATTTATGACACTCCAGTGTGTGACATTATTGAGTGACTGTAGTAGCCCCTAACATATGGGGGCCATGCTCAAGATGTCTAGACAAGCCCAGAGTGAACACTGGATGACAGCAGTGAGTCTCTGAAAAAACAACTCCAATAAAGTCAAAGAGGTAATGGAGTAACAGGTCATGTTTTGTGATTACTTGTCCAGGCAACTAGAAGAATGATACGTTAATGATTGGTATTAATGACAGTAAGTTTCCAAGACTGATGCATGATGGGGAACTTAGAGAATAAACTAGGGACAGTCTGTAAACTCAGGAACAGGTTAGTATTATGGTGAAATGTCAGGGTGTGTGTGTGTGTGTGTGTGTGTGTGTGTGTGTGTGTGTGTGTGTGTGTGTGTGTGTGTGTATATACTGTTAAGCAATGATGTACAGGTCTTAAAGTGCATTTCTTGTTTTCCCCTCACAGGTGGCGAGGTGGGTCAGGGTCCCTCCTGCAGGCAATCTGATGTTGGTGTCCATACAGACACTGAAAATTATGATATGTGTGTTAAGGCACAGGCGGGTTTGTCAGAGACCAAAACTGCACCATCGTTTGACACCCTGCTGTTATCCACCCCATCCCTGCACACAGTCACAGTGCTTATAGATACCCCATCACCAGTGGCCATAGCAAAGGGACAGTTGACAGTTGGTTGTAGTGCACAGGGCAGTGTGGTATCTATGGCACATGTGTCTGGACACAGCAGCCATAGCCAAATGTCTGGCAGGGTACCACATAGGCAGATTTACAGGAGTGCTCATTGGAGGGCTGCTGGTCATTGTACCTCTGGCAGAAGTGCCACATCTGGTACCACCAGATGCATGTTTCAGGCTGTCATGGAGGCACAGGCATGTATGGAATGGTACACTAGACAGGGTCTGAGGCTGCAGAGGGCTACTCTTTCCGCTGTTACTGACAACATTCATGATCTTGCAGATGCCCTCCGTTATTATACAGAGGTCATGGATAGACGGTGGGGTGAGATGGTGGGACTCATCGACTGTGGATTGTCCAGGCTCAAGCATGTGATGGGAGTGGTGCAACAGCCACGTGGACACAGGCCAGCAACACCAACAGCTGGAGGTCAACGTGGATGTGCAAGGACACCAAGCCACTCGTGTAGTGGCACTACCAGCCCCAGCACTGCAGGGGGTGCTGTCCATACCACACCACAGCAGGCCATGTGCATGTGTCCCTGGCCAGTCCTAGGAGGGACCTGGTTCCAGCGGAAATATTTCATCATCAGGGGAGAGTACCATATCATGGCTTGTACCTGGATATGCCCATGGAACCCCTGGCAGGCACAGTTCTCGTGTCCATGGCCAGAGGTGGTGAACTGCACACCCTACCAGATATGGTCTGCGGCTGTCCAACAAACACCTGTATAGAGCAGCCACATGGCAGAACTGTGTGCATGCATGCATACTCACACACAATACAAACACAGCTAGGGCAACCCCATACCTACTCATACACCACATCACCATGGCCATATCAATAATTAAAACCCCTCACTCACACACATGGTGTCAAATGTATGTCTCAGCCTAGGTCTCTGGCAAACTAACAACACACCATGTGCATATGATGATACCTGTGCCACATCCCTGTCATCCATAACATTGATGCAGGGACAGGCTAATATGGTTCTGATGCACATGGTGACAGTACTACAGTGTAACAATGTACTGCTGTGTAACATGTTGCCAGCAGTAAAATGTAATGCTTACATGTCAGGAAGTGTAGCTGTCTAGCCATGATGCATTATAGCTGTTATTAACACTGAGTGATTGTGGTCTCCATAATGTTATCCATGTGTGTTGTAGGTGTCCATGTGTCAGCAGGAGGATGGTCTGTTGTCATATCTCACAAGAAGTATGGCACTGTGGTGACACCTTGGCTGTGCCATATCCTGGGAACAGGTGAACACATGTCACAGGTCTGTATAACAGTTACTGCCTGTTTCAAATGGCTGATAGGTCTTGGGGTGGTGTATACAGGTGAGTGCATGGTGGCTGCTGTTAGCAGCCCTTCTACAGTGGACAATGGTAGATGTACTTGGTGGTACACACAACATCTTTGTGTATACCGCACACACAGGCTTTGGTGTTGATGCACTACACAGAGAATACTGTACACATGGATGTATGTACCTGTGCAAGGAACCCATTGTAGCCTATGTAATATCTATCAAATGCAAAAAATTTCTAGTCTCCCACCAGGACACAAGTGCTCTTCAGCAATTACATTCTGCTTGCCGAGCACACTCAAGCAAATCTGCAGTCAGCGGCTACCACTCCACCCATACAGTATAAGAAGGAATCAGTACTACAAAGTAAACAAGGATATACATTTTCAGCCTCAAGAGCAGGAGCACACTCAAGCAAATCTGCAGTCTGCGGCTACCACTCCACCCATACAGTATAAGAAGGAATCAGTACTGCAAACTAAACAAGGATATACATTTTGAGCCTCAAGAGCAGGAGCACACTCAAGCAAATCTGCAGTCTGCGGCTACCACTCCACCCATACAGTATAAGAAGGAATCAGTACTACAAACTAAACAATGATATACATTTTGAGCCTCAAGAGCAGGGTCAGTCCACCCAGGCATTCTACTTGTATATTTTATGACAGTGAAGCTATTACATTAGCAGTATTTCTTAGTAGTTCTCAGCTTGCTAATAAAACTGACTGTTGTAACCTTGTGTCTCCCCCCACTAGTACAGTAATCTTAACTGTCCAATAGACAGTATACATTTAATTCACATCCCTGTGACTAAATTAACCATCAAGCAGCCCTCTCAGTGCTTTCTGCCATAGTTTGTATCACTTGGAGGCCCACCTGTTTATTTGCATCTCTATACATTCCCCTTCATTGCTAATGTATCTCCCTACTCTAATCTGTGCACAAACTTGTTACTAATCAGCAAGTCAATGTGAAGACACACTCCCAACCTTAATAAACTTTGCTGCCTCTTCTCTCCTTCACTTTACAGGTAGTTTGAATTATTACTTACCCCCTCTGAGGCCTTCACTGATTTCCACTGATTGCCTCTCTGGTTTCTTTGCATTCCACCTGGTTTACACCCCTTGTGCTATCTCCCTCCCCCAATACAAAGTCTATATTAGAATCCTGCTGAGCATGGCGCCATCTTTAATTTTCTAGTCTCCCACCAGGACACAAGTGCTCTTCAGCAATTACATTCTGCTTGCCGGTAAGCCATTAGACCTCAGGAATTTGTTTAAAGCGCTCAGATTTGTAAAGTAATACTTACTTTTTGCTGTATTTGGATCTATACAACTAGTATTAATTTTTCTGATTCCTGACTACTGATCTGCTTATTTGTTTATTTAACTGGTTGATTCTGTCATTCAGGAATTGTGTTTTACTGACACTACCACTGCAGCTATGTTGTCTCTATGCTACTAAAACTGGTGTTATAACTGTAATGTACATCTAATTGACCTACCTTGTAGTTAGAAACAGTGTTTACTGATTTAGCACTACAGTTGTCTCTGCTACTGCTTCAGCTGTGCTTTTGTGTTCATTTTCATTTTTCTTGTATGCACAGGATAATTGGCTGATAAATGTATTGTGCATGATTTATTAACCTGTTTCCAAACTAAATTATGGCACTGTGATGTGGTTACTGTTGAAGCACTCTCAAACTGTAGCAGTAGCATCTATTCTCCTGCTTTATCCACACTATCCTCAGATTTGTATCTTTTACACCCTCCTATCTCCTCATTACTTCCTTTGACCTGTCTTTGTCTCCTTCTACTAGCTTCATCTTCTCTCTTTTTTTTCTCTCTCTCTCTCTTCAGAGCACACTCAAGCAAATCTGCAGTCTGGGGCTACCACTCCACCCATACAGTATAAGAAGGAATCAGTACTACAAACTAAACCATGATATACATTTTGAGCCTCAAGAGCAGGGTCAGTCCACCCAGGCATTCTATTTGTTTATTTTATGAGAGTGAAGCTATTACATTAGCAGTATTTCTTAGTAGTTCTCAACTTGCTAATACAACTGATTGTTGTAGCTTTGTGCCCTCCCCACCCCCCACTAGTACAGTAATCTTAACTGTCCAATAGACAGTATACATTTAATTCACATCCCTGTGACTAAATTAACCATCAAGCAGCTCTCTCAGTGCTTTCTGCCTTAGTTTGTATCACTTGGAGGCCCACCTGTTTATTTGCATTTCTATACATTCCCCTTCATTGCTAATGTATCTCCCTACTCTAATCTGTGCACAAACGTGTTACTAATCAGCAAGCCAATGTGAAGACACACTCCCAACCTTAATAAACTTTGCTGTCTCTTTTCTCCTTCACTTTACATGTAGTTTGAATTATTAATTACTCCCTCTGAGGCTTTCACTGATTTCCACTGATTGCCTCTCTGGTTTCTTTGCATTCCACCTGGTTTACACCCCTTGTGCTATCTCCTTCCCCCAATACAAAGTCTATATTAGAATCCTACTGAGCATGGAGCCATCTTTAAATTTCTAGTCTCCCACCAGGACACACGTGCTCTTCAGCAATTACGTTCTGCTTGCTGGTAAGCCATTAGACCTCAGGAATTTGTTTTAAAAGTGTTCAGATTTGTAAAGTAATACTTACGTTTTTCTCTTGTCTTGGTTGGCTCTGTCCTGCTCCGTTCGCCCTCGCTAATGCTCGGGCTCTCTCCACTCCCCTACCCTGTTCCCTATTCCCTCACACAGCCACACCCACAGCTCACTCTCACATCACCTCCACCAATCACAGCTCCTCAAGTCATATCACATTATACCACACCAACTTGCTCCACACAAAATACTCCCAATCACTCTCATTCCCACTGGGCATTTTTTACATCACCCACACTACTTCCCCATCACATATAGTGCAACCCTATAATTCTTATTCAGACCCCCCACCTAGAAACCACTTAAACTTTATAACCATGACTATCACACAACTAGATTGTCTGTCTTCTCATAATTCTTTACAACACCACAAGTTATCACTCTAGCAATATCCCTAAACTTAGTAGCACAACACTACATTATGCACTCTCGTATACAGACACCACACATTATAATAATATCTACCCACTATTATTCAAGAACTACATAATGAACCAATTCAGAACTAAACACATATGCTCTCATTCCTACTCCAATAAAAACACAATACTTTCTCACACTCCTCACCAAACCCCAACATCTGTATAACCATTTTAACTCCAGGCTCACCATAAGTGGGGATATCCTCCCCAACTCAGGCTCAAATCCATCCTGTCCAACACAAACTGCTCCAACACAAATGTCAGAATATAACACCCCCACTTTCTTCATCCCTGTGCAAATCAACAACAGCAGCAAAACCAACCATCTTTTAATGCTAAATATTAATATTAGAAATATCAAAAATAAAATACCTGAACTCTAGGCCACAATAGCACACTACTCCCCAGACATAGTTGCTTTAATAGAAACCTGGCTAAATAAAAACATAGCTAACTTAGAAGTTCTCCCTACCGGCTACAACAACATTAGACAAGACAGACCACTTCGTAAAAGGGGTGGAACTGCCTTACTGTACAAGTCCAACTTAACTGTCTGTCAATTACCAAACTCCTACCCCTCCCCCAATAATTGGGACATACTTATCTCATAACTTCAACTTCACACTAAAAAGGGGTCATCACCACAATTGTGATCTATTTTCCACCTGGTAATACACCTGCTAGCATTGAAGACTTCTTATCCTGGTGTTCTTCCACATACTCACAAGAAACCCTTATTCTGGGGGACTTCAGCCTAGATTGGTTCACCTGTATATCAGAACCACCAAGAAATCTAATAAATCTCCATGGCTACCAGCAGCTAGTCCAAATTCCAACTAGATGTGATAAAAAAATCTAAAATGGAATCCATCCTTGACTGGGTCCTAACTAACAACCCCACATTGTACCCTCACACAGGCAGTCTCCCAGACACCTTAACTGACCACAACATAATATACTTTATACATAGTAGAACAAGCATATGCAAAACCACTAACTATATATCCACTAGAAACACAAAAAAAATATCTCCTGAGGTCCTCAACACTTTACTCTGTAACTGTGACTGGACCGCCCCCTAAAAACCCTTCCACTTGACCAGGCTGTAGCATATTTCAATAAAACATTTCTACAACACCTAGACACTGTCGCTCCATTGCGCAAAATCAAGGTTAGAACCTCTACAAACCCATGGCTCAGTAAAGAAACCAAACAAATCCTCAAGTCCAGAGACATTTCCTGGCTTTACTATTAAAAAACAAAGAAACACAAAGCCTAACTAAGTACCAAGAACTGCGAAACCGTACAAAAAAATGCATTAGGCTGGACAAAAAATTCTACTACACAACATTACAAACTAAATACCAACACAACCTGCAAACATTTTGGAAAAATGTAAACCAGCTACTAAAATCCACCAAAAAGGCTACCCCCAAACCAACCACCCCTGACACTAAAGTTCCCATCGAAACACAATTCAACTCCCACTTTGTGAACTAATTTCTATCCTTGGTATCACAGGAGAGTTCCTTCCTCACTACCCCCCCCCCGAACACAAATAACACTAATACAAGCTCTACCCTCAAAACAATTTCCACCACTTCAATCAAAAGCATGCTCTCCAAACTAAAAACCTCATCAACAGCAGCTGACCTACTCCCCCACTATTTCTTGAAACTCACAGCAGATGCTATTTCTGTCCCAGTCTCCACCCTCATAAACAGATCAATTGTTGTAAACTATGTGCCCAAACTCTGGAAAATATCCTATGTTACACCCATACATAAAGGCAGGACCTCCACTGAACTTAATAACTACAGAACCATTGCTTTACTCTCCCCCCCCTGGCCAAAATCCTAGAAAAATGCATCCATACCCAGATGCTAAACTATCTCCTAGACAGCAACATCCTGTCACCTACTCAGCATGGTTTCAGGCCTGCCCATAGTACCACTACAGCCCTCCTCTGCTTCACAGACACAGTAAACTGTCTCAAAAATGAAGGCCTACAAGTGTCAACTCTTTTTTTGGATATGTCCAGAGCATTTGACACAGTCTCACACCAAATCCTGCTAAACAAACTAAACCAATATTATCTATTAAATTCCACTCTTACCTGGTTCAAAAGCTACTTAACTGACAGGTACCAAGCTGTGAAATGGGAAAATGTTCTCTATCCTCAGCTTCCCATAACTATAGGAGTCCCACAGGGTTCTATCTTAGGACCACTACTATTCACAGTCTTCACAAATGACCTCCATACAGCATGCATCTATAATTCAGTATGCAGATGACACTACCCTAATCTGTGCTGCACAAAACATTCCCACCCTCCTGCAAACAACTCAACTTATCCTCAATCCAAAGAAAACTCAGCTTATGATTATAACCATTTCTAACAAAAACACTAACAGTTAATTCACTATCTACTCCACAAATGCTACTCCATTTGCTCCAGTGGCACAGGCTAAGCTATTGGGAATAACCATAGACTCCCACCTAAAATTTGATAGTCATCTCAACTTAACTATTAAAAAAGTTCATGCCAAACTAGGGTCACTCTACCGTATCAAACAATTTCCTACCAACCACACAAGATCAGCCATTGCTCGCTCCCAACTTCTATCCACCCTACTCTATGCATCTCCCATTCTGACTAATCTCAACAAAACTGAACTAAGCAAAATGGAAGCCTGCTATAACAGAATTGCTTGCTTTGCTACAAATTGCTCATATAGAACTCATCACTTGTACCGCTTTGAGACAGCAACACTGGCTTGAACTGCCCAACCTTCTAACCTACAATCAGCTCTGCCTCTGTCATCCTATCTATTACCTCCCCAATAAGTGTCCTGCCCACAAAAACCTAGTACATCACTCAGCCAAAGAGCCTTTTAGATCATCAAGCAAACTACTACTAGAAGTCACCAACAGCTACAATAGCTTTGGAGGTGCACTATATAGTAGTTCAGTGGCTAAAAATTGAACTCTGTCCCTACTAGCATTCAAAACACATCATCCAAAACTTCCTTTAAAGACCTCATCAGGCAACATCTCAAGCAAAGTTGGCAGTGTCATGATTGCCCCCCAGGCTAGTGAAAGTAGATAACATATACATACTAAATCTAGAGCACTTGATAATAGTTTTCAATCTTACTCACAAACACTGGCTAATCTACAATGTATGTACTGTACCTGTGTACTATGTATGTATTCTACTTATGTTCCGCATTTCAGCTGTACACCACAAATCTATTAATTACCTTTATTTTTAAAATTAATATTTTTTTGTTTGTTCTCTCCACTGTAACTGTTTATGTGCTGCATACCACTGTAAAAACATGTCTCTTGTAATTTATGTGTATACTGATCATGTCTAAATAACTAAATGTGTCGGTAATTTTTCTTTGTGGAGCTTTTCTCCCCGGGCCTCTGCTGAAAAAGGGCCTTTTCGGCTCAGTCAGACACCCCCGGTTAACAAATGTAAAATAAAATAAAATAAAATAAATAAAATTCCACCAAGCCAGACTAGGTACAACAACAAATTGGGGAGTAAGCAGTCCGCTAGTTTAATGTCATTGACGATGGTACTGGCAGGGTATATGTTCCCTTCCTCAATGTAGTGCAATCCTCAACTTGGTAAACATATGTGTGCTGGTGTGGGTGGCACAACCCTACCATATGGAGGGTGAGAGGTGCTGTAGAACCGCAGATAGTATGATAGACAATTACATAACCTGTTAACATGAACCATACAGTATTTTGGCCAGCTATGCAGGGGGATACACTCAACAGTTACTGCAATGATGTTGGCTGTGTCCACATCAGCCACACCCAGCTATATATACCAACCCCAGTATCGCTGCACACATATACAGTGGGGAAGAGGCCATTTACACATCTAACACTAGTTGGGATGGAATGTATGTCCACAGGATGATACCTGTGAAATATTATCATATGCCAGGCAGTTCTTGGACAGCTGACATCCTGGGACATGTATATTCTGCAAACTGAAGTAGATTTCTACACATACACGCACACTCTTACTTGGCAACACTGGGACTAGACCCCTACCTAGGTATGTAGTGCTACTGATGTGTGTGGCTTTAATTGCACACATCACACAGCTTTTAGGATGAGGTGTGTTCCGGGTTACATGTTACATGAAGAACATCCCCAGGCATGTACAGTATGGTAATGGGGGATGTAATGGTTGTTTATGGACAATACATAGTGTGACATACCATCATATACACATTGTCAAACACATAACAGTCAGACACACATTTGAGAGACCTGGGCCTATCAGTGCTAACTACCATGTCAGTGTGTCCATTGTGTTACAGGTAGGTTGCACACAGCACATGCATAACTGGGCTGGATAGTGCTATCAGTTACCTGTATAGCTGATGGTGACACTGGTCACCATACAGTGGTACATGGGACATGTATCAGAGGTACCATGGTGTAATGACAGTATATCCAGCACCCACACCCCACTGTGGATATTGTATGCACTGAAACCCATGATAACACTCTGACATACCCACCATCACACATTGACCAGGACTGCAATACAACCCCTTCTCCATCCCAAAAGTGTACTACAGGGATATGCATCTAATGCACATGCCACAGGCATAGTAGGGTGATGCATTGTCATACCTCTCCAATGGTCAGCAACATCACTATCCCTAATACTGTGTAGCAATGTGTATTGTAATAGGAAAATATGGCCTCAGAATGCTGTACCTTATATATACACACATGCACACATACACACACTTGCCAGAACTCAGTGGTTATCCCATGCCTATCAACCCATTTGTACAACAGTGTTGTGCTGGTATTGCAAGGCCCAGGTAGCCCTTAGGGAGAAGAGTGTTACAAGGTACATGTAATGTCCGGCACAGCAGCAGCCACATTTAACTATGGCAATGGGGGGTCCAGTTGGTGTAAATGGCCTCAGGGTATTCCCAACTACAGGTCTACAAACACACAGACACTGATATTCTCAGTAATGCATATGTACACATTTGTCAGTACTGGGGTGCATCAGTGCAGGTGTTCATAGCTGTGTACCAGGCTATTGTCCATGGAGAGATGGGAAGTGTAGGAGATGTGTGTACAGTGGTATCATGCCACCTGCCATGTGCCAGCAGGCCATCTATCAACAGATACCACTGGGATGATCCTCAGGGTGAGAGTGACATGCATCAGCCAATCATCCGTGTGCCTCTTGCAGAGGGCCAGTGAGGTGCTCCAGTAGACATGTATGCAACATGTATTACATAACATGGTCAGTGTCTGTCTTGGAGACCTGTAACCAAGGATGTTCTGTTGACTGTGGTAGTGTAGTTGAGGTATCTATGGCATGTGATGCGTACAGGTTGTGGAGTCCTATCTGTGGCATTTATAAAATAGCTGGGCAGACATGTCAGTGTCAGTCAAGCATAGATTGCCTGTAAGTATCCAAGATGGTTACCTGACATCTGCACATCTGTACAGAGGACAGACAGACATCAGCTAGCCAACTAGCTATGTATTAGGATGAATGTGTTGACAGATAGATGTTTGACACCGATAGGTATGCCATTACTACATGACAGCAACCCTCACTGATGTGCTATACACACAGTAGTCTACAGTTATTTTCCACATGTCAGAGCATTATCCAGTAGGAAATATTTAATAAGACACAGCTCACACACCAGGAACACAACAGTCAGGACTCAGAGTTCATCTTTGCATGCAGGGGTGTTTGTTTATAGTACTACAATTTGCAATCTACTCCTACTTGGGAAAGCACTGTCAACAGTAGTAACGTAATGATACACTACATGCCAGTGTGACTGCATATACTACCCATGTATGTAACACATTCACATGGATAAGAGCATTGTACAACAAGCCATATATACTCAAGTTTCCCAGAGAGTAGACTCACACCCCTTGCTACTGTAATGACAACACATAGACATGTGTTATGTACATGGCATTACATACACTTATTACAGATGTCATTACTCTGCTATGTTATCAGACTGGAAGGTGAGCACTGGTTACTAGGGCTGAGCCATGCTTAGCAGGTGTCAGCATTGCTGCAATATTATAGCTAAGCACATTTGCGCACTGGTAAGTGAAAGCTACATGGTGTAAGTGCCCATACGTTTAACCGTACGTTAGTACCACGTAGCTTCATGCAAACCCACACAAATGCTCTTAAAGCTGCTCAGAACTGCCTTAACCACTCTGTATCTAACAGCCCTTGTTCTGCCCAGCAACAAAATAAACAGCCCTGGCAGGTCTTGAACCCAGAACCCTGTACACTACAGTCACTGCAGTTACCCACTATGCCATGATAGCTGTGAAGACAGTTGCTGTTTTTTCAATATATCTGTCAGTAAACATATTGAATAGCATTGAACAATTGCTGTGACTTCTACAATTGTGTAGTACTTGTTAGTAATATTACTGTTGCATCACATATGTTGTTATATCTAAATATACACATATCAGATAAATACGGTGTGATATATCTGGGAAGGTATACACAACAGTAATGTTTACACATAAGGATACGGATATAAATATATACATATGTACATATATGTGTACATGTACATACACATATACATTCACATATATGTATTTATATACATCTGTATATTGCACTATATATATATATATATATATATATATATATATATATATATATAATATATATATATAGATATATATCTATATATATATATCTATATATATATATATATATATATATATATATATATATATATATATATATATATATATATATATATATATATATGTATATGGTCCTATATAGATCTCTATGTGTGTGTATATATGTGTATCTATATATATATATATATATATATATTTATATATATATATATATATATATATATATATATATAGATATCTATAACTATATGCATATATATATATATATATATATATATGTGTGTGTGTGTGTGTGTGTGTATCACATATGTATGTATGTGTGTATATATATATATATATATATATATATATATATATAGATATATAGATATATAGATAGATAGATATATATATATGTATATATGTATCACATATGTATGTGTGTCCCCGGGATTCATGAAGCTCGGCGCAAGGCCGGCGTAAGGCCTGCGCCAGCGGTGCATGGAATATCCGGCGCAGTAGCGCCATATACATATTAATGAGAGTGCACCGGAATCACAGACACGTGCGTAGTGTACGTGAGCGAGCCCAGGTAGGATGCGTCTGGAGGCGTGTCTAAGCCGGCATGAGGTGAGCAACCTAATGTGCTGACAGCCACGGTCCGCCCACAATAGTAATGGCAGCAGCCAGGTCCCGTGCAGAATGAAACGCACGTACAGTACGCAACATAGTCCCCGTTCCAAATTAACGGAGAAGCAAATAGAAGCCACGAAGGCATAAGTGTACCCGTCCAAGGAGCAAAGGATACGCATAAGACCGCCGTCCCGCAAACCC
>NC_056744.1:1466471878-1466473397 GCF_019279795.1 Protopterus annectens | reverse complement strand
CAGTTTCTTTCTTCTGTTTTTTTTTAGGAGTGGCTTTTTAATTTTTTATTAGGGATAGCATGATCCATGCAGTCATATAAGTGTTTATAAAGTGCATTTGTGTAGGATTCAGCAGTCATACCTCTATTGTCCATCTGCATGGGTGTCATGAAGTTTGCCACTTCTGTCTTAAGAAGTGTGAAGTTGGCTTTTGAGAAGTTTTTTACGATGGTTTCCTTAATTGGGGCTGGGGGTGGAATGTAGATGTCTAGGCTGATTAGCTTGTGGTCGGATCTGACCAACAAGGAATTGACCTCTGGTGTGGAACACTGGTTTTCCATGTTGGTAATAACCAGGTCTAGGATATTGCTGCCCCTGGTGGGGGTGTGAATAAGTTGATCCAAGGCGTTAGAATTTATGAATTCTGGAAAACATTGAGCAAAAGAGTTGGTACATGAGTAGTTTTCCCAGTTAATGGTGGGGTAGTTGAAATCGCCCATTATTAGGGTGTTGGGTTGTACCCTAATACTTTCCAGTGTATCAGGAAATGAGGAGTGTGAATCCAGGGCATGGTGCGGGGGGTCTGTAGCAAGCTACAATTTGGACTGCGGTCTTGCCCAGAGTTAGTTGCACTTGGATAATCTCGAATGCATTATGCTGTGCAACTATCCTGGAGGTGTGGATATCCTTAATGAATATGGACACGCCTCCACCTTTAGTGCTTCTTTCTGGGTTAGGTGGCCAAAAGGTGTGGTATGAATTGAAGCCTGGTAATGCAGGGGTGCTCTCTGGAGCTTTGAACCAGGTCTCTGTCACTGCACAGATGTCAGTGTTCTCCATTTTAAGGAGTGCCTCAAGTGAGTGCATTTTGAGGTTTAGACTTCTAGCATTGAGTAGCATTACCCTCAGATTTTGCTTGCTTGTACCTGTTATGGTGGTGAATTTGTCATTTGAACCTTGCCTAAAAAAGGCACTATAGGGGTGGCAAGAGCCTTAGCCAGTATCCGGAATCCTAAGGGTGACAGGTGCAGGCCATCTCTGGCAAAGCATCGTGGACTGTTGATCATGTCATCCCAGGCAGACAAATACTGGATCCCCTTAGAATGACACCAGAAGCTTAGCCAATTGTTGAAGTCAATCATTTTGTCCTTGTACTGTGGTATCATTCTGGGTGATGGCAGGATGCCACTCAGGGTTAGGGTCATACCTGCCTGGGATACAAGATCGGAGAGCTCCTCTATGTCTCTTTTCATGTAGTCCAGGAGAGTCTCAGGTCATTCACACCAACATGGACAATGACAGTGTCATATTTGTACTTATTGTGGAGTGACCTGAGTGCATGCATTATGTGGTGGATCCTAGCACCTGACAGGCAGCTGACAGTAACTTTTTCCTTGTTTAGTCTAGTGAGTGGAACATCAATGTGCCTGACTATAGACTCACCTATGACTAGAGTGTTGGGTACGTTGTTATGCCTTATGGGCTGTGGTTGAGTGGCACACTGAGTTTGTGGGCTATGTGTCATTTGGGTTGTGTTGGG
>NC_056744.1:1466436878-1466466878 GCF_019279795.1 Protopterus annectens | reverse complement strand
ATGTTACCACACTATTCCTCATGGAATCAACTAGTGGGAGACTGCAATTCATGCACATGCCATCAGCTGATCATGAGCATCACTTACAAAACACAACCTGCTGCCTAAGCAAAGTAGGTGTACTTCTCCACATCCACCAGAGAGGGAGTGAGAGAGACAGACAGAGATAAAGTAAGACAGGGAGGGGGTAGGAGAGTAAAAGCTAAACATCTTTGTGTCACACACTTATCACTTCAGGGTTTCAAACCCTTGTCTGACTACACATTGCTATTCCATGTCTATGCAGTTATTGCATGAGCCACAGAGCTTGCATATTGGGGAGTTGTCCAAAGGTATATTTGACGGTGAGTGACATCAGCAACAGTGATAAAGGAGGGATAAGGTAGGTGTGGTACATGTGCCTGTCCACAAGAACAGGTGTAAAGGACAACACAGCCACACTCTCTCAGGAACTCACACACATTATCACAGTTGGCAGGGTCAGGATTAACTAACTAGTTTGCCACACTGCAGTAATATGCAGGTATCACATGCACCACAGAGGTTATCAAGCTGATATATGGGCAAAGCATATGTCAAGGTGTCTGAAATCAGAAGGCATGCTTCAGTAGGCCAGTTGCAGGTGTAGTGAGTGTGAATGGCATCCAAATAATTATAATCCACACATACACACACACACACACACACACACACACACACACACACACACACACACACACACACACACACACACACACAGAGGTTTGCCAGTACTGACATGCATGGGTGCATTGCTTCACAAGTGTGTAGTGGCTGACTGTACCAGAAGGCTGTACAAGGCTAGGTAAAGGGGATACCTTGGCATCAGGCCACATGACAATGGTCTGCAGTGTGTGGCTCAGGGGTGTAGTCTCTGGATTGGCCCACACAGGTGGGTATTGTATTCACCATTGGTTACTATTGTGGGTGGCCAGAGCTGTGAAATGCTTGCCATGTATGTGTTCTATATTCCATAACATGGACAGTGTCTGGGATGTGCACAAGTCTCAGATGCATGTTCTGTGACATGTGGAAGTGTACCTGGGGTGTCTGGGGCATGTTGTGTAGACAGTGAGTCCTGTTATTACACACTCACAGCTAAATGACAAACACACACAAAGTCTTGGAGTTGCCATGTCTGGGATTAGAACCCCTACTTAACTAATACAGCACCCTATAGCATTAGGCAGTTACACCATGGACCACAGAGCTTACTTGATGATTCAGTCCCCAAAGGTGTATTTCAAAGTGAATGGCATCAGCAGGCTTGCCAAAGTAGGGCAACGGAAGTTGTAGTGACTGTGAATGGCCTCAAAAGCATTGATCCCTACACAGACAAACAAAAACACACACACAGAGTTTTACAGTTGCCATGTCTGGAATTAGAATTCCTACCTAACTAGTACATCACACTAAAACATTACCCAGTTACAGCATGTGCCACAGAGCTTACTGGGTTACTTTTTCCCCAAAGGTATATTTCAAAGTAAATAACATCAGCAGGCTTGCCAAGGTAGGGCAATGGAAAGTGTAGTTCATAGGTTCGTAGCTTGGTACTAGGTTATTGGCCCTAGGGCCTATACATGCCTAGCCATGACAATTCCCTGGCTATGTCTTCCCACAATATTTACTTCCACCAGGTTTAGGAGGCATGATCTGCATGCTGAAATAATTAATGTATCTATCAGAGTTTATCTCCTTTTTGTGAATACTGGTATGGATAGAACCCTCACGTAGTTGTATCTTAACATCCAAGAAATTAATCTCACTATCAGAGGCATCCATCTTAAATTTCAAGAAACTGGTGGTTGCATTTAAACAATAAACAAATTCATTCAACTGTGAAAGGGAACCTTTCCAAACCATAAAACAATCATCAACGAAACGTTGATAAAAACATATATTACTTACAAAAAAAATTAAAAATAATTATTTTGTAAGTAATATATGTTTTTATCAACGTTCCCTTTCACAGTTGAATGAATTTGTTTATTATTCACAAAAAGGAGATAAACTCTGATAGATACATTAATTTTTCCAGCATGCATGCCCCACATGTCTTTAAGGGGATTGTTACTTCACAGTTTAATAGAGTTAGTAGACTAAATACTGATGATGCTACATTTAATTTACAGTTGGATGAGAAGTCCAAAGAGTTTCTGGATAGTGGTTATGATTCTAAACTAGTTTTAGATTTAAACAATAAAGTTTTAGTTAATAGGAAGACAATATTGAAGCCGATTTTTCTTGGGGATGATGTTGGTTCTGTTAACCTAGAATGTTCAAAAGTATGCACTAGGTATCTTACTAGTTATAATACCTTGACTTGTTTTGTAAAACAAATACAGAGGAATTGGGTTGTACTAATGGCCTCTAGTGAGATTAAAGACATTCTTGGTGACAGGCCTTTTTTCTCATATAGAAATATGAAGTCCTTGAAGAATATGTTGCATTACAAAGATTTTTTCAGGCCTGTAGAGAGGACTTTTACCACTAAGCCCGGTACGTATGGCTGTTTGAATTGTTCCTGCTGTTCTGATATTGTGGTTGGTTGCAGTGATAAGTTCAAACATCCTATTAGTGGTAAAGTTTATCAGTTTAATTTTTCTACCACTTGTGTTACATCTAATGTGGTGTACTTAGCTAATTGTGTGAAATGTACTGCATTCTATGTGGGTAAGACCACTAGAAAGCTAAAGGAACGCATCATTGAACACAAATCAGAGATTAGAAGGGCCATTGACAGTAATGCCTTGTATAAGCACATAGTTCATTCAGGTATTGAACATAGATTCTCCTTTAGAGTTATTGATGTAATACGGCCTCCTGCCAGAGGTGGTGATAGTGGTAATTTACTTGAATTAAAAGAGTATGAATGGATTCTTAGGTTGAACTCTGACCATTTTCCAGGTTTAAATAATATGATTACCTTGAAACCTGTTCTTGTTAAATTGCAACATACTAGGTTGCGATAATGTTATGTTTTTTCTAATTTTTCTAATTTTAATGATTTGTTTTATATACTTGTGGTCACATGATTTTTGGACTGCTGGTCATGTGACTTCAGTGACCTGTATTTAAACCATTTGGTTTTTAGATTTGTTTGTATTAGTATTGAGGAAGGATTTTATCCGAAAGCTTTGCTATTATAGTGTGTTTTTCTCAGTTCTGGTTGTTATTCAGATATCAATGTTCACAAAAGCATTGATCCCTACACACACAGACAAAGTTTTACAGTTGTCATATCTAGGATTAGAATTCCTACCTGACTAGTACATCACACTACAGCATTACACAGTTATAGGATGAGCCACAGAGCCTACTGGCCTAGTCATTCCCCAAAGGTGTATTTCAATGTGAATGACATCAGCAGCCCTGCCAAAGCAGGGCAATTGAAATTGTAGTGACTGTGAATGGCCTCAAAAGCATTGATCTCTACACAGACAAACACACAAAGTTAAACAGTTGCCATGTCTGGGAATAGAGCTCCTACCTAAATAGTACATCACACTACAGCATTATGCAATTAGAGGACGTGCCAGGGAGCTTGGTGGGCTGCTTCTTCCCCAAAGGTGTATTTCAAGGTGAATGGCATCAGCAGGCTTGCCAAAATAGGACAATGGGGAGTGTAGTGACTGTGAATGGCCACAAAAGCATTGATCCCTACACACACACACACACACACACAACCACGCACACAGTTGCCATGTCTGGGATTGGAACCCCTACCTAACTAGTACATTACACTATAGCATCACACAGTTACAGCACACACCACAGAGCTTATAGGGCTACTCCTTCACCAAAGGTGTATTTTAAGGTGAATGACATCAGCAGGCTTGCCAAAGTAGAGCAATGAGGAATGCAGAGTGTGTGTGTGTATGGGCCATAAACCATTCATCTGGAAGCAGGCACACACATATATATATTTCACAGGTACATGTATACAACTGCTAGATGAATAATGACTTGTACAGTCATGTTACACAGTTATCACAAGCACCACAGACACTATAGTGCTGAGGGATACCAGAGGCAAATGTCTACAGTGATTGACATTTGCACATCTTGTGGTTTTAGCCAATTGGATTTGTGCTGAGTGGGACAGGCCTCATGATGGGAGGCTGTTTGTCACTGTCCACTCTCTTCCACATCTATGTATGTGTAAGTTTGGCCTATTATAGTGTGTTGTCCTTGGATATATGTGTATATTCCTATCCAATGTGTGTGCAAAGCATGACTGGTGTGTAATGTGGAGTGTGTGCACAAACATCTGTGACTGTCAGATATGTATAGTCCACTGATGTTGCCAGACATGGGCTTCATTTCTTTAAGTGTGGGAGCATGCCCAGTATGACCTTCTGTATTGAATGTGTGAATCCATTCCAGGTAGGTTGTACTCCAGTGCAGGCTTTTGTGTTCTACACCTACAACTAGCAAACTGTTTCTGCAGAATATCTGTAGATCAGTTGACAATATGGGGTCAAAATGGGCAAAGGATATTAGGTTACTGTAGGTAATTATGTCTGTGCTGCTTCTGCTACATGGTTTTGGTGTTATCAGAGATATTCAGACATATGTACTGTTTTACACTGTGATGTTTTATGTCATCAACTACTGTCAGGTATACATATTTGCTTGCAGTAATTTCCCAGAGAACACAGGGTGAATGAAGCTGTGTCCAGTATTGTGGTCTGCAGCCTACATATTCTTGCACAATCATGCCATTCTGGAGGGGAAGCTGCAGACACTTGTTGATGGGTCTGTGTAAATGGTTCAGCACGTTGGTACAGTGCTGGCTGAGGATCCCATGCTTGTACATCCATCGATATGACAGTATGGCCATATCCTGCTGTGGCCATACCTCACAGCTGTACAGATTCACACAGGTTACCCAGAGGCAGGGGTCATATTACTGGTCATTACCCCTTTACATTGTGATTTACAAGCAGGTTTATAGCCACCCATTCCTGTGTTTATAGGCAGGGATAGTATGTGCACACGGCTGAGTTTCAGACTTCACACACTTCATGGTGTCTATACTCCTACCCCACCCATTATTCTATCCTCTTCCAAACATTATGCAAACAGTATCTGATAAGTTCCCTGTAGTTATCACTTCATCCCAGCAGTATTTTGGTGTTGGTCCACAGTTCATGCAGTAGGACATGGTGGACATGTTACTGGGATTTGTCGACATGGCCTTGCATTTGGGTTCTGTGGACTGTGTTATGTTGTTATTTGGGAGTCCATGACATAACATACATTGGCAGTATGGGTGAGACACAGGCCTTTGACAGAGGACTGTAGGGCATTTGGTAGTGATGCAAGCCATCTGTAGCAGGCTGTTGCATTGTGTCACTCCTACAGTCCCAGACTGCAAGCCACTATATTCCCCTGGGGTGACAGGGTAGGTGTGCAAGGTGTTAATGTCAATAGTTTCTGTCGTTATTGATCCATTGGTGTGGATGCTGGCAGGGTGCTGCTTAAGCTAGGGATACACCTGCATGGCACACCTCTTCATCATGCTGCATTCTGTGGCAATTCCCATATAGAGGTGGGGTTCATATTGTACTCATTCCCAACAGCAGGGATAAGACCTGTGAGGTACCTGTGGCTGATGGTGGGGTGAGCTGGGTGCATGTGTGCTATGGAAGCTACTTGCAGCTGACTCACAGATATATGTGGGGCATTCTACTTATGCCGGCTTGTGCAGGGACATTAGCAGTTTCTCAATACTTCATATCTGTAACCTTTGTGGTCTGCCAATGTTTGGCCAGACGACATCAGTATTCCATACTACAAACTCAACTAATGTGCTGCTAACCTGTATGTACAATTCCAAAGGTGTGTCCATTTGTCACTAACATTCTGTCTAGGGTACTTCTACCTGTGTACTGTTTACATGTCTGGGCCCACATTCATGCCATGTCCATCTTTCAGATGGTGACAGATATTACATCCAAACAATTACTATGGATTACTGCTGGAATGTGTCTTGCTGGGATGCATTGTGTTTGGCACTGCAGTTGTGAGAACTTAGCCCTGTCATCGGCAGTACTGGCTAATGGCCACCAGGACAAACCTCACCATGCCTACATGCCGACCACTCTCAAACAATATACAACACACACCAACCTAACACACACAGTTCTGCATATTGTACACATGCTACAATCTATTCTGCTACTTTGGCCGGCTCAGGTAATCTGTGTTCCACTGTTATTATACCTACATATACATGCTACTACATTTCTACATAGGATTGGGGGGGGGGCACACCTGACAACTGTACACATTTGCTATGACTGTACTGGTATTTCAGGTACTCCATTTCATCCTGTATTCTGACCTAGCATGCAGACTAGAGGCATATCAGTGTACTACAGCTCTTAGGTTTTATTGACCTACATTTCAGTTTCAGATTTCTTACCCTTCAGAACTAACATCCCACTGCATGACCTGTTGTAGTCTGTCTGTGTAGGTCTGGAGGGGGGCTGTTCTCCATAGCAATCAATCAGAGGCCTTAGCACAGACTTTTTTTTTGTGTTTGTCTATGCCTGTCCTGCTTGCTGAGACTGTTGTTGGGTATGTTAGCCTCCCTGACTGGCATGTGTGAGTCCTATGGACACACATTTGGCCCACCACATTTCCTGCAGTGGATTTTGTCACATTGTCTAGTAATGGCTACTATGGTGACACCAGTATTTATTATAGATTTCATGCTGCCACTATAGGTGTCTACTATCTGCTGGCATCCCATTCAGCCACCCGATTCCCTTGCATGCTCACATCCATACCATAGATACAAGTAACAAAACATACTACTCCATTCAGCAATTGATAGGGAGAGTGACTTACCTTGTGGCTGTGCCAGTATTGAGGATGGTGCTGGAGGCTGACTATGTTGGATGCACATAGTACACTCCCTATACATGGTTAAGCACAGGTAGTGTCATGGTTGGCATCCCTTTTACTGTATGTGCAAGTCAAAGAGAGGTGTCATTCCCTGGGTTCCTACCATGTCAGTGTATGTGCTATGTGTTGCCTCTTTGCCAAGGTCTAGGCATACTGAGCATGCCTCCTTTTGCCTGCTAGGGCAGGCTCAGGTTGTTCCTCCTCCAAGTCACTGTGCCTGTGCAGGCCTTGGCAATGATGGGGGGCTGTGTGGCCCTGCCCCATGCTGTTCCTGCTGCAGCTGTTTCCGCAGGATCATATTGTGTAGCATGGAACATACGATGACAATTTGGGTACATGTAGCTGGTGAGTAGTGCAAGGCTCCACTGGATATGTCCAGGCACCAGAACCGTGACTTGAGCACCCCAGACACATGCTCTATTATGATTCTGTTCTGTGCGTGTGCCTCATTATGGAATTCTTGTTCGGGGTGTGCATTTCTGATGGGTGTCATCAGCCATGGCTCCAGTGCATAACCAGCATCCCCCACTAGGTGGCCATAAGGGGTTCCTATCACGTAATCAAACTTTTACAAGTTCAAACCACATATGGTCAAGACCATATGTTTGAATTTGTAAAAGTTTGAGGGTGTGAATGGAAATCTCCATAAGCGGAGGTTTTCATTCACTTCAATGTGGTGCGATGTTGGTGTTGGTATATTTAAGCAGCAGGAGTGTGGGGGTGCAGGGGGTCTGCCCCCCTGCTTACAATTTATTTTTTTGTACGCTGTGTTTTTTTTTTTTTTTTCTGTAGTCGAAGTTCTGTAACTTCGAACATAATGGTTCAACCATTAGGTGTTCCCATTGGCAAATCTCTGGTACAGCTGTGTCATATGCCAGATGTGGGAGTTGTATTAGCTTTCAGGGCAGCCAGCACACGCATTCATTATAATACCCTGGGCATTGCACACGGCCTGGCAAGTTGATGGATGGGAAGCCCTTGCAGTTGATATAGACCCTACCCCGCTTGCCGGGTGGTGCTTTGATGTGTATGTGCATGCAGTCTATAGCACCCACTACCTCATGGTATTTTGCTATTTGGTGGAAAAGATGCAGATTGCTGGTCAACACCTCACGGGTGTTGTGGAAATATACATGCTCATGGGCATGTGCTGACATGGCATCCAGGAACTGGTGGAGTTCCCTGGATGCTGATGCCTGTGAGATCCTCATGATATCCCCCAGTTGGCCTTTAGAAGGTACCTGTGGTTAGTATTCTTAGGGCTAAACATACCTTGGTGTCCACTGGGATGGGTTCCCCTCTGCTGGTTCTATGTGTGAGGCATGACCAACACAGCTCAACAATTTGCTGTAAGATTTCCCTGTCCACCCTATAGTGCTCCACTATTTCCAGCTCATGTAGCCCCTGGTAGGTTACCCTGGGTCTGTACACTCTTCTCCTTCTCCTCACTGTGGGTGGTCATCAGCATTCTCATCCTCACCACACTTAGCCTCTTCCACATGTTGATTTATGGGAGTTAATGCAGCCCCTATCATTTTGTTGCTTTTGTTAGGTAAAATTTCCCCGTTTGTGTACACCAGTGGTGTAGAGTTTGTGGGGAAAAAACAGAGGGAAAGGTGTTTGCATAGTTTATAGTAGTGTGCTGGGCTGGGCTAGGCTGCTGCCTGTGTAATTGGCTGAGTCTGATACATTTCACCTGCCAGGTATGCTAGTTTTCCTAGATTACCTTCCTACTGCTGTTTTCATTCCCATTGCCTTCCTGTTTAAGCCCTGAGGCACACTGTGCAAATACAGTGCTCAGATGTGCACGGAGCTGCTATTTCCTGGTTTACTTTTATTTTTTTCATTTAAAACATGGTGCACGGCGCGCACACCTGTTTAGGCAATGTAAAGAGTGTTTGGCAGCTTGAGACACACCCCCTTGCTTAGCTCTGTTAAGCTAAGGGCAAACCCGAGCCACAGGGCCCCAGTAAGCTTACAGTATGCCTGACACACCCCTCTATGATGTCAGCTAGCTCTTAGGTTTGCACCATGGTCTTCCTGCACCTACACGGTTGGGTGCAGGCTAGCCATGAGGGGAAACTCTGGGATTCAGTATCATTCCCCTTATTTGCATAGAATTTCCTGCTAATGCCTAGTTACAAGTCCCACACTGAGCCTTCTCCCTTAGCAACCACTGTTCACTGGCCTAGTTGTCTTCTGCCTGCCATTGACTTTAATGGCAAAATTGTGATTTTGCAAGGAAAGCTTTTTTCAGGGTTTTTATGTTATTCCTGCTGATTCCATTTGCACGCCACTGCCCTACACTTAAACTTTCAAAATCGGCCAAATAAAAGTTCTTTATTTTGTTTTTGCAACTGTTTTCCATGCCAATGGCAATATATTTGGCCACTGGCATGCTTTACACGTTATATACACCCTTTATTTGGAGCTGTCATGGCTCCAATTTGTAGTTTGCAGAAATGTACTCAGTTACTAACTGAGTACATTTCTGCAGGTTACACTAGTCCTGCACAGACAGCTGCCAGCTTCCTGGACTGCAAATTCACCTCATTTGCATAGTTTCACCTGCAAATGGGGTAATTTGCATACAGGACCTGTGTCCGTGCAGGAATAGTGCAAGAGCACTAGTGCACATCCCGAGAGCTTGTTCCTGGATCTCTCAGCAGCCATATCACCTGCAGCAGCTCCTGCACTATTCCTGCATGCTGTGTGGAGCTTGTTGAATCCTGGGGCATGTTTCAGTCCCGGTACAGAAGGTTTCCAGTAGTAGTTTAGTGGAAAAAAAATAAGTCAGATGCATTCAGAGGTGTTTAAAATAAGTGAGACACTGGTGCAATACATACAGTCAAATGACAAAAGGTTGGAAAGAATAAAAGAAGCTTTAAGTATTCAGATGAGCTGCTAAAAGTGCAGAATCAGATTTAGACATGAAGGACAGGCTGGCTGAATCTGAAGCTTCTCAAGTGGAACTTTTTGAAAAAGAGAGCTAGAAGACAGAACACAAAGAGAAATGTTGAGAATTCCTGCTGTACCAGAGAAATGTAAGCAACGGATTGCATTAATTTTATGAAAGTACAAATAAACTAGACTGGTATTCCACAGCAGGATTTGTTACTGAAAGTGCACTTCATCTATACGCTCCAAATTTGGCCATGAGAAAGAAGCCGAGACCTATAGTAGTAATAGTAAATATGCAGTCATATCACCAGGAGGAGATGCTACTGACAAAATTTTGGCAGAAGAATAAGGTATAATTGGGGATATTAAGGTGCTTGTGGAAAATAATTATTCAATGTGCATCAGGCATAAGAGGAGAGAATTTATCTCTGGAATCAGAGGATGTTGAGATTCAAGTTTCTAAATTCAGCTGTCTTCAGAATATTTTTTTCTGAAGGAACAAAGACATTTTTGAATGTAGTACAAGATGAAGGAGGAAGTATAAAATAAGTTTACCCAGCAAAAATTGAAACAGCAAGTTGAAGGGGATTCTGATACTCATTCCTGTGATAATGATTCAGCCCATAGACAGAACTTGCTAGTAAAACCTTTTCCAGTGTTCCAAAGGAAAATGACTGAATGAAATAAATAAATAAGCAGGAGTACCTTGGATTTGAACTAGAGACTGGTATTGGGTGTTTGAGATGATGAAGAAGGCAACCAGCAAGACAGTGAAGGTGAGAAATAAATGGATGAACTGTAAATTGTCATTTCCATAAGATGCTGTTTGACATGAGAATTGTAGTTCTGCAAGAAATGGGGTTGGGGGACTAAAAGTTTGAAGACTGTGTTAAACTGCTGGGAGTACTCTAAAGTATAATTCTCACTTTGTCAATATTTAGAATGATAATGAAAGAACTGAAGATGTAACTCTTAGTAAAACAAGTTCATTTTTTAGTAAAAGTCATATAATAGATTTCTTGAAGTCAAGTGCATATTACATTGTAAAATAAGTTCTGTCCATTATGCAAGTTACTTCAAAGGTGAGGTGAGGGGAGTCTCATTAGTGACTGCTGTTACTGCCAGTGATTCTGAAGTAGTAATGTACTATTTTTCTTTCTTTCTTCCACCTATAATTTATCTGAATTTTATACTGTAACAAAATAAAGAGCCAAATTTATGAATGGCTACATGTCATCTGCAACACACACACACACACACACACACACACACACACACACACACACACACACACACACACACACACACACAATAACAAAAGTAAATGGCAGAGTATACTAATAAAAGCATAACTAGCTGAACTGCATGCTAATTAACCAATCCAAGATGGCAGAGGCATTCTGGAAGCTATAAAGTAATCATGTACACTTGGTGTAGCTTTTTGCCATGGACTGTAAAACGTAGTGGAATACAGGCACCATCACACGTAGAAAAAAAGCAATGTTAGGAGCTGCTGTTGCACTCTTGCATATGTCTGTGCAACAGGCTCAAATCTATGCTGCTGCTAGACCTAGGCCAAGGAGAAGAAGGGTGTTCAGACCCCATTTAACATATAATGGACTGCATGATATTGAAATAGTAGAGTGATACAGGGTGGATAGGGAAACAATCCAGGAACTCTGCAACCTCTGCCACCCCTCCCATGGGAAAACTGAGGAGAACATATACCAATGGAAACTAATGCATATGAAGCATTAAGGTTATTAGATACTGGTACATTCCAGAGACTCAGAATGGATATAATAGGAGTGTCACAGGCCTCAGCCTCCAGAAAATTGCACCAATGTCTTAATGCTATGTTAGAACATGCAAGGTAGTACATCTACTATCCCCGCACCCCAGAGGAGAGAGCAAGAACATTGCAGGAATATTATGCCATAGCACACTACCCTGAAGTTTTGGTGGCCATAGACTGCACTGACATAGAAATAAATGCCCCACCTGGTGAATGGGGAAAACACACATCAGCAGAAGGAGGTTTCACTCAGTCAACTGCCAGGTTGTCAGTAATTCCTGAGAGATCATCCCCAGAGTGTGTGTGCTGGCAACCTAGGCAGTTACCATTATTCACACATATGGCATACCTCTCAGCTTTACACAAGGTTTGCTGGGGTGATGTTTCCCCAAGGCCATCTACAGGATTATGCAGGTTATGCACTGGAACTGTGGCTCATGATTCCCATCAGAAATGCAAACACACACCCACTGAAGAAGGATACAACAATGCCTATACTCAAACTAAAATCATCATAGAGCATGTGTTTGGCATGCTGAAGTCAAGGTTCCACTGTCTAGAGACATGAAGAGATACCCTGCAGTATGACCCAAGCACCTGCACAGAAATTCTCATAATCTTTTCCGTGTTGCATGATATCATCTAGAGAAAAGAAAGTTGCAACAGGGACAGCATGGGTAGGACAACACATTTCTGGGCCACAGGCAGGGCCAGCACATACAAACGAGTATTCTGATGGAGAACCTCCAGCTGCAGAGACAGCCAGCGACATAGGCATACACAATATGCCCTTGCTCTGGCTAAGAGGCAAATGATAGCACACACACTCGCCACCTAAAATGCAAAGGGTAACTCACACACTCACCACCTAAGGAATACTCATAACAACCTAATCACATACAAATAATAAAACTGATGCCAGCCATCATCCTCAGACTTTGCTTCCTCATGTAATGGGTGTGTACTGATAGCATCAGACAGAGTCATGCCTGCAGTAATGTCAGGGTAAGTGTGGAACTTATAATATATGTACTGTACTCATATACCTGCATACTGTTAGACAAAAATTTACTCAAGCAGAACCTGTGTGAGGTATCCATCAGTGGCATTATTGGCTTATATGACTGATATGTGCAATATACAGTTATGCAGTGTACACAATAACCTGCATCAAGTCGGTCACTTACCCACTGTATATAAACCAGTCAACAGTTTCACAAGAAGAGCAGTAACCATGACTGCAATATCACTGATCTGAATGCATGACTTACAATACTAACTAAAATAATCATTTCGAAATGAGCATGTACAAAACTTACCAAATTTTCTTAAGTAATACATATTTATTTATTTATTATTTATTTATTTTACATTTGTTGACAAGGATTTTCTGACTGAGCTGAAGAGCCCTTTTTCAGCAGAGGCCCAGAGAGAAAAGCTCCAACATATTAAACAATTTTCATTATAAATTAGCATTAAACAGCAGTGTTGCAGGATTATTACAAGGCATTAAGTAGCAATACAATGTTATACAGTGTCAATAATCAGGAGTATAGCAACACTATTTCAAGATGTATAAAAAGAAATATGTCATTAAGATGAATATAGTTTTAGGGGTAAGTGGTTACAAAAACCCAGTTTTATCATAATGTGGTTGCATAAAGGCAAGGCAATTACAATAGAATGTTTCTCTGAGGGGATGTGTTTAATAGATTTTAGAAGACAGTAGAAAGAGTAGTCAAGGAAGATTAGAGAGAGCTAGTGAGAAGAGTGAGTTAAGGGCAGAAAGTAGATTAAGGTATGAGAAGTAGGGGGTGTTTAAGGAGGGAGAGTGCAGTGGCAGGACCAGTGACTTTTAAAGTGCTCTTTGGTGACTGTCTTAAATTGTTTAGGATGTGTAAGGGTCCTGATTTCTAGTCGGAGCCTATTCCAAGCATTAGTAGCTGTATATGTTGTGTTCCAAATTTAGACTTGGGTTTATAGATTTGTTGTAGGTCATGGTTAGAGCTTCGGAGAGGTCTGGAGGGAGAATAATGGGAGATGAGAGGGGATAGTGCTGGGCAGTAGGAAGGCTGGTATAGGATAGAATGGATGCCAAAAACTCTCACTTTAGAACCCATCACTGCCAAGTACTAAAAGAAATTCAATGGTTTGAATTTCTTCACTTACTAACTGACCAACAACTCACTTGTGCCTTTAACATCATAAACTACCCAGAGAAAACTCCAACCCTAAAGCAGCTACTAACCTCCTACTCTTCCAGTCACCCTCTCTGCTCATCCAATAAACCTCACCTCAGTATTACAACTGCTAACAACACTGCAGGTAAAGCCCTATGCTCCCACATCATAGCCAAAAAATGGAACAATCTCCCTACTAATATAACCTCTGCAACAACAAACACAAACTTCAAAAAACTACTCAAACCACATCTCAGGAAAACCTGGATCTGCCCATGTATCACATGACAATCGCTATACCTTTTCTTATCCTCCACCTCACAACTCCATTTAGAATGTACACTATTTTACACACACACACACACACACACACACACACACACACACACACACACACACACACACACACACATATATATATATATATACATACTTCTTATAATAAGCCACACTAGTCATTGTACTTTTTTCAGTGTACACTTACTAGAAAATGTAAACTGTCTTAAACTGTATGTACTGCTAGATAAAAATAGCACATGTAGTCATGTCTATTCTACCTATTTATAAAGGTTAATCTAATAATATTTCAATCCTGCAATGCCTGTGAACTATTGAGAACTAATTTTTGAATGTCTCTGTTTGTAAGTAATCTGTCTTTTCATTCTGTGTATTTCTCATTGTTTTAACTACTTACTATATGTTAATTGTGGAGCTTTTGTCCCCAGGCATCCACTGAAAATGGACCTGGTTCTGCTGGATTTTCCCGCTTAACAAATGTAAAATAAAATAAATAAATAAAATAAAATAAATAAAATCTGGAGCTGAGAGAGAAGAAGCTGGTGGGGTCAGTTGTCAGTTTAGGTGTTTTAGAGAGACAGTGATGGGATTTGTAGGTTTGTTGGGCAGCAAATCTAGCAACCTTGTTGTAGGTAGATTTGAGTTTGGTCACTAGTGTTGAGTTAAGATTTGTGATAATTTGAGAACTGTACATTAAACTGAATAACATATTACATATGCATGAAATAAACATTCTGAGAGACTCACTTAACTATCCACTCTGTGCATCAGACATATATGCGACCCTAAGTCAAAACAAAATCAATAAAAGGTACGGCACAGTCATTATCATTTGCACAGTGCAGAGGGTGGCAGGAGGTCAAGGATGAGACAAAAGTAGTGTGTATGCAAGTAAGAAACACAAAACATTTATTAAATTAGAACATTTCTCAGGGTCAGTAACAAGAGATGATTTGCAATCAACATTAAGGTTTGCTTATCTGCACGTGTGTGAGTTGATACAGGCACTTTCTGTGAAGTGTGTGTGTGTGTGTCTGCATGAATACAGTCAAGCTCTGTGTTAGCACTACATTCTGGCATGTTCTAAGTTCAGTGTCATCCCTTCTGACCATGAGAACTGCCTCTGCCAGATGTTACACTGCCACTTGCACATCTCTGGTTCAGAGTGGGGATGCTACCTAAACATGAGCGATGTCTGCTGAATGAACTCTATTCAAGACAATGTCCAGGACCACAACCCATGGCCTACCACACCTGGGTGTGGACACCACAGTCACTGATGGAGAACTAGAAGTACTACCATTATGAGGAGCAGGTTAGCAACAAGCAATCAATTTCCTGTGTTATCTGAAGAATCCACTCCCTGCTACTGAAAAATAAGTATCATTTTTACTTGATCTGCACTTCTTGCATTGTATGTTACTGTGTGCTGTTATTTTTGAACTGTATTTTACTGTATTTTTGCTGTTTCCTGCACTTTTAGCATAGCATAAACTTCATTCATATTTGCTGGACCCAGTCTGTTTTTACAGTTTCTGAGCACTAATCCAGTTTTTGTCCACAATAGAGGGCCTCTCCCTACACCCTAATGAGAGTAGAGTGTAGCTAAGGACCTATCTGAGTGGTGATTGTTGGCCCACGGCTCAGTCTAGTGTGCTACTATTGGTTAGAGTGTTTGAAATCAGTTTAATTTCATTGCTACTTGTTGCCTATGTTAGCTCGGGTTTGCATAGTGCACACCACCCGCATAACTATGCACTACTGTGCAGTGGAGGATGCTATTGGTGGTTATAGACCCAAACTCTTTGATAGATAATTTTGCCTTAGTCAACTGCTTGTGCTCCATCAGAGGTTTCTCACTGTTGTGCTTCACTGCCCGGTTAGACACTCAGCTGAGCTTCTGAGGTTCCTCTACAAGTCTTACCCATTAAGCCCTCACAGTTTAGAAAATTTTCTTGTCCCTTAATCATACCTGGTCCTTCTAGTCCTCTCCCTGTTACTGACCACAGTATTCACCTAACGTCATGAATGGACAATTTCCCACCATTTCTCCAGCCAGCCTGATCAACATGGGCATCCTGAGGCAATGGAGCAATTGTCTCATGTCATGTACACTGACAACCCACTTTTCCTAATTCACACAAATTCAGTATGTGGGAGGTGCCTCTATATTAAGAATCTAGAATCTAGGCTTCCTCACTCACCAGTCAGTATATCAAATACTAAGCAGGTTGTCAGCACACAAGCTTCACATTCTGTACCATCCAAGCATATAACACCTAAACCTATATATGCAGAGGTTCACACTAGAAGCCAGATCAGAGACCTCCCACACATGAACACACTTCACTTAATACATCCCCAGCAAATCACAGTGCACATACAAATGCACGCACCAATGTCTCACCAAACCTTGCCCTAAGAAGATAATCAAATGTTTTAGTCATAGATGACTCCACTGTGAGACACACAGATGTCCCACTCGCCAGGTTGGATAAGAAAACAGTCACGGTCAGCTGTCTGTCAGGTGCCACTCCAGGCTCTGCTACATCACACATGCACTCAGGTCTCCCTACAACAGGCACTGTTATGACTCTGTCATAGGCCATGTTGGTGTGAATGACTTGAGGCATACCTCACTGGACTATATGAACAGAGAAACATGACTGAGCTCTCTGATCATGTGTCCCAGGTGAGTATGTCCCTAGCCTTAAGCAGCATTCCACCTTCACCTAGGATGATGCCTCAGTAAAGACAAAAAATTATTGACTTCAACAATTGGCTTAGTTTCTGGTGTCATTCTAAGGGGATCCAGTACCTGTCAGCCTGGGATGATATGGTTGATAGACCACTATGCTTTGCCAGGGATGGTCTCCACCTGTCACTTCTGGGCTTTCGGCTACTGGCTAAGGTTCCTGCCTCCTCCATAGTGCCTTTTTCAGGTAATGTGACAAAAACAAAATTGCCAACTTAAAAATATCCTCAAAAAACAACCTTACAGTTATGCTGCTTAATGTTAAGAGTCTAAATCTGAAACTGCACTCACTGGAAGCACTCCTCACCTTGGGAGATGCAGACATCTGTGCAGTCACAGAGATCTGGTTCAAAGCCACAGAGAACACCCTGGCCATACTGGGATATAATGCCTTCCACACATTCAGACCACAAAATGAATGCTGAAAACTAAAGGAGGAGGAGTATTAATATTCATCAAAGATAAATACACTTCCTAACTGGTTAAACAGAATGATTCCCTAAATTTACTCCATGTGCAAAAATAACTATAGGAAAGACCCCTCTCCAAATTATCATCAGCTATAGACCATGATATTCACACTGCTTACTTGGATATACTTGAGTCACTCAAAATACAACTAAACACCCTGGTCATGGCGGACTTTAACTACCCATCCATAGATTGGGTAAATTATACATGTATAAACAAACTTATCCAAAGGTTCTTGGACTTCTTTAACTCAAATGGTTTAGAGCAGATAGTTGGCACCCTCACAAGGCCCCAAAACATTCTAGACTTGGTACTCACCAACATGGTAGAACAGTGCACCACCACAAGTGTGCTGCCCTCCCTGGTGAAGTCTGATCATAAATCGGTCTCTTTGAAGTAACAATAGCATCAGAACTCCCCTCAAGAAAAATTAGGCTAAATAACTTCTCCAAAGCCAGCTACAGCCTCTTACAAGAAGGCATTAATAGCTTCAAAGATCCTGCTCCATTGACAGCAAGGACATCTATACTGAGATATACACCAATGCATTGTATAAACATCTATACAATTGTATAAAAACAAGCCTGCCTGGTGGACATCCGCCATAAACAGATTATATAATAAGATGAAGAAATTGCTGTCTAAGAGTAAGAAGGAACAATCTCAGAATTGGAAGCACACCCTTATCAGCTTGAATAAGTAAATAAGACATCTTGTAAAGTCCTTTAAAGCAACTATGAATCTAGATTATCACCCCTAGCTAAGGATAAGCATAACACATTCTTTAGCTACATCCAAAACCTTAAAGGAAAACCCCAGATTTACACTGAACTGGTAGTGAATGGTACCGCATATACTGCAACTGTGGAAATAGCCAACATGCTAGCAGACAGGTTCAGTGAAATCTACCCCCCCATCCCCACTCCACATATACCCCCAAACAATCCTACCACCTATTCTCCACCTAGTGTCTCTAAAGAACAGGTCTTAAATGCTCTTTCCAAGACCAAAAACACAGCTTCTGTGGGACGTGATAAAATCCCAGGCTGTGTTCTCAATGGTTTAAAACAGGATTTAGTAACACCATTGGGTACTCTTTTCGACCACAGTCTAAGCACTGGTTTTATCCCAGCTGAATGGAAAACAGCTACCATAATTCCCTTGCACAAGGGGGTGCATCTGCCAGCCCTGGGAACTATAGACCCATTAGCCTAACCAACCTTATCTGCAAGGCCGTAAAGAGAACCATCATAGACCTTATCAACAAGGATATAAGAGGACTTCAAACACTTGACCTAACCCAGTTTGGTTTTGTTAAAGAGAGATCCTGCCTGTTGAACCTGGTGGACTTCTTTAAGATTGTCACCAAAGCCCTGGATGAAGGCAAATCTTTGCATATGGCCTACCTAGACTTGGCCAAGGCCTTTGACACAATCCCCCACTCAGGCATTATTGAAAAACCTCACCCAGCTGGGGGTTAACCCATATAATGTCAGGTGGGTTGCAAACTTGCTCACCAACAGAACACATACAGTCAAAATAGGAGACTCTACCTTCACCAGCAGACCCATTACCAGTGTTCCACAGGGGTCAGTGCTGTGGCCCCTATTGTTTGAAATCTACTTCTCAGAAGTACAGGCAAAAGCAAAAGGTCTGTGGCTGACATAGTTTGCTGATGACTGCAAACAAGGAGCAGTCATTGAGTCCCCAAATGATGTGAACATTCTACAAGAAGGACTTATGCAATCCAATGATTGGTGCCAAAGTCATGGTCTTAAACTCAATGCAAAAAATGCATTATCATCCCCTCTGGCAAAGCCGATGTTCCTGCAGATTGCCATATTAATAACAATGACCTAAGCTCTAAATCAGTGGTGAAAGATTTGGGCACACAGGTTGACAGCAACCTTGCTTTTGATCACCATGTCTCCACAGTGGTAAGGAAGGGCTTCTACATTGCTCACCTCATAAGCAATGGCATAGCTTCCAGAACAAAAGAGATTATAACCCTCTTGTACTCTTCCCTTATCAGGCCAATAATAGAGTACAATGCTCCCTTTGGCTTGAGAAACCTCAAAGGTTCCTCAGAAAGAAAATTCAGGGTCTTTAGCATGTCTTATGTGGACAAACTGAAGTCACTGTCAGTATACTGCGTATCGTATAGACTACTCAGAGGCAACCTGTGCCTTGTATAAAGAGCAGCCTCTGATCCTGCCTTAATGGAAATGCTGCACATTCATAAGTCAAATGGTACACAGTTCACTCATTCTAGGGACCTTAACCTAGCATGTGACATCAACAGGACTTGCTAGAGAGAGAGATATGTCTCCCAGAGGTTGCCTCCCCTCTGGAATAAACTTCCAATACAGGTTAAACAGAGCCGCTTGTTAACCCTTTTTAAGCATAACAGATGACTGGATGGGAAACCGCAAATTCACCCCAGGGGGTTCACGTTTATGCCTCTTGGATAGGGGCAGTCAGTGCTGATTTAGATCTGGTTATAACATAGGCCATATCTCTAGACCCTTAAATGAATAAGGGTTATACTTGGCTAGGCTTGTAAGAGCCCTAGGGCCATTAGTCTAGTAACCTCCTTTGAACCTATGTTGCCGCTGTACTGACATATGGAGGCTGATCCTTCCCCAGCAGTCATTACATCACAGACACTGTCTGATCCAGTGTGTCACTCATCCTAGCCAAGGACTTACCCACACAGTTGAGGCAGTCATGCACGTCAGAATCTGCCACAAATAGGTCTTGCACTATCTCTTTCAAGGCCCTGGTGCAAGATGTCTGTGCCTCCATGACTTTGCTGTACATACATCTAGTGGCACATTAGGACATATCAACAACAGGAGAAGGGTGGACAGTAGGCTTATTCTGAGCACCTCTAGCAACCCTATGTGTGGCAACATGCTCTCATGATGGCTACAGGCAGACTCAACCAGTTCTGCAGCTGGAGTAACCATACTACTCTGATCAACTGTGTCAATCTCAACCTGTCCTATATCTAAAGGCTCAGTGGAAGGGTATGCATAGGCATACTGACTGTGCCTGAAATAAGACCAGGGGATGTGTGAACCACAACCTCAGTATCAGACTGAACCTCTGCATTCCCCCAACTGTGCCTGTATATTGCCACCATCATCGTCCGAGCCTATGACAAAAGGTGGTACGAGTTCTACACTGCCACTGTCAGGATCACCTGTGATAATAAGCAAAAACACAAGAATGAGAGAAATAAGAGCTAGAAATGATCCAAACTGCATTTTAAGCACTCATGTTAAACAATTTCAGATGCTAAAGGAATACAATAATTACTGTCTTGCCTCAGACTTACATCCAATGGGTATTACTAAGCAAAGAAAGTCTGTGCTTACCATGTGCAGGTTGTCTTTCAGACTGTAATTTTGATGTCCCTGGAAAAAGGAGGCAGCACAGGAAAGAAGGTTAATAAGCATCACAAGGCAAATGACACAAGGACAAGAGACTAATGTTCTGTCTATCTTCCCCTTAAGAAATATCTCAGAATCAATCAGACTGACCAATCCCCCACCCCCACAGTCTTAGATGGAATGTGTCTCTTCTAAGCAACACATCTCAATGACTCCAGATATATCAGAAGTATACAAGTATTAACACATAATGATGTCTAGAATGGCAGTTAATGCCTTATATCTAGCATACATGGAAGTTGTTCTTGGGATACACTTGGCCTGTTGTCCACATCAGCACCAACATCAAGGAGTCTGTGTGAACACTCAGCCAAGTTACCAGGATCACTGACAGTGGACAGGAGCTTCTCAGTTTCAATGAGTGGTGATTCAGTAGCAGGGTCTCCCTCATATAGCCGTCTGTTTACATGCAACCGCAGCTTTTATGGGCCGCTATAATCATATCAGTGGCATGGTGCCATACCTGATTATAGTTTCTGGCAAGGCTGCTCACTACATTTATGTCAGCAGCCACTTGCTGCCATATGCTTTTTCTAGCAGACATATCACCTCTGCCTCTGTAAAGCAGGAAGGAACCATGGTGGCATAAGGCTTCAATGATCACTGACTGATGGCTTGCGTGGAACATGTGTTCTAGGTGCCATAATCCTGTATGACATGAAATGGAAAAAAGACAAAACACATTTGTAGCACATATAGAAATGATTAATATATTCAGCCCTATGATCACAGTGAAGATGCAAATTAGGTGTTAAATCATTAGCATTCCTGGATACCAAAATTCTCACTTGGTATAGGGGAGGTAAATATTATGTAAGTAGCTACAAGATTGCATGCACATGCCATAGGCCTGCAAGGAGGAGCAATGATAATCGTTAGCTTCTAATGTCTTACAAGTGTTAAAGTACAGCAACAAACAATACTCAAGAGACTCTTCTTTCTGAAGTTGGTGAATTATGCAGACTATATTTAAAATTGTGGTTGAGTGAGCCATGAGAACAATCTTAACAACATTGTTAATCTGTTAGTAATAGCACACTCTTCATCCTATGATTGAAAAGTTTGTCTGTAATGCTAATCAGCTATATTGCCCATTGAAACAAAGATGCAAAGAAATGTATATAACATTGCATTTCTGTTAGTTAAGATAAGAGAAGGGGAAGATGCTCAGAAAATAAAGAGAAGAAACAGCTGTGGTGTTGCCAACCTTACCTTAATATGGTGTGGGCTATTATTAGCCCAAATACGTTGTCAATATCACATTCATTCATGACATGTTCAAGCAAATGAACAAGGAAAATGTGTTGATCTTTCTTCTTCTGGTGGACCAGTAACTTGATGGTCTGCTAAGTCAGATCTCACTGGAATGTACATTTACTGATTCCTCTTCAAAGCTTGTGTTGGTGGTAAGCAGGTTTAAGAAACACAACTGAGTATGTGTTGTTATTGCACTAAACTGAGAGTTCACATATAAATAGTGTGCTGTTGTGGAGAATTAATTCATGTTTCTGAGCATGCCGTGAGGTTGTAAGACAGACAAAGTAATGAAATGTCCTAATCCTGTATTTTCATTATTATTGCAGGATGGCTGCAAGTATTTAAATTTTTATGGTTTTTTTTTTATTGCATTTATCTGTTGCTCACGTTTTGGCAAAGTGCACTTTGGGCTAGCAGTGCTATGTGGCAGTGAACGAGAGTCCACTGCCCAAGATACAAACTGAGAAATTTAATTTGGAATGCGATCATTAGTGTATTTTTGAGTTGCAGAGGTACACTTTGATAAGCACTCTGAACAGCAGTAAGTGAAGAAATTCTGCATCTCACCTAAGTATAGCTGTAGCACATGGTGTAAATGCAATGAATTTAAAGATGCAAGGTTTGAATCCAGCTTACAGATATTTGGATATAGAATAGTAATATGGTGCTTGCAATAAATGTACTTTATCTTAACTGTAGCGCATGCTAGTTGAGGTGTTGTTTTCGTCTAGTCACCTGTTGTCCTTATTAATAATAATTGTAGCATAGGATATTGTATCATATGACAGGATGTAAAGTATTATAAAAGTAGTAACATGAGTACTGTAGCCAGATCTGTCACATATGCTTTAGAAACTCAGAATCATACCTCAAAACAGCAAGACGTACTTCTTAATGGCACACTTTGTGTCCTGACTAATTGTATGTAGTCTGCCAAGCATGAACTCATGTCATTATCTATATGTGCCCTTACTGAACCACTGACACTACAGGACATGCTGATGATGTGAAGCCTGCATATTGCTTGTAATGTCTGAAGTAAATGTGAAAATGCTGCATGTGTGTTGGCAACGGTACACCTGTTGATGAAAAGCAGTACAAGTTATGTTGTCCTTGTCTTTGCTTTTGCAATTTGTGCACTGCTTGGCAGACCACAAACAGGGATCACAGCCAAAGGAAAAATAATTTAATTTCTGTAGTCTTCCTTAGGACAAACACTCCTGACACCATTGCTCTATATTTGTATTGAGTGAGTGAAGTGCAGCTGATATCTACCTCTGGCTATGACACAAGCTGTAAATGCAGTGACTTTGGAACAATAACAGATTTTTTCTGGGGTTCCAATCCATACCGTGTGAAGGGAATTCTGAAATAATTTATCACAATTTAAGTTTTACTTCCGTCATAACTTCATATTCTTTTTTTTTCTGTTTCTTGCCTTCTGTACTTGTGGGCTGCTAAGCGGCACAAAATCAAGCATACCGACTTAAGGAAAAAATGAAAACTTTTATTTGGGCAGCGTTCTGTGGCACTAACAGGCTTAGCAGTGATGTGTGGACATCAGCACTCTGGACAGTATTAAGTGGAGAATGTCCACTCGATATGTAACTGTCTCTGTGGCAGAAGGTATAAGTGCAGTGAGTTTAGAGACAGAGCGCAGGTAAAGTATGGATCAAATCCTGTTAAAACTTAATTTCACAAAGGGTGTCAGAATGCCATTTCTCACAACACTTTGATTGGAAGGTAATACTGCATGCAAATCACTATAATAAGTAGGTTGATTGCAAGAAATGTATCAGTAATGCTTTGATACCTATACTTTTCTAGGTAGCATATCTCATTAATGACTTACTTATGAAACCCATTTGATTGTGTGTGTAATTGTTTAAGCATGACAGTATGATAATTAATTACAATTTTCTTGCATACCTATGATGGGCACAATAGTTTAGTTAAAAATCATCTTGGCTACTCGCATAGCCCAACTATGTGTTTAGGACAGCATGTGTTCTGAAGTATGTATGTATCATACCCCAACCTGTTTTACTCAGCTCATGAAAGTCTAGCCATCTGAAATATATTTACAAACAGTAATACTGCCTCTTTCATTGGAATGCAGTTCTCAGGACTTCTTAAAGTCACACACATACAGATCTGAAGTATATCTCCTTTCATACTTGAATGCTGCATATCTGTAATGATCATGGTTGAAAGGGAGTTCTCCTGTAACACTGAGAAATAATAACTTGGCTTGAAATTTATGAACTCTTTATTCCAAAGGTTTAATTCCCATATTATACAGCTAACGTTTTAGTGTGCAATTCCAAACAAATTATGTCCCAAGTAATCCTATTTAACCTTCCAAAGACCAAGGCTTACAAGCCAAGCCATTAAGCATCTCAGTGTTTACCATTGCAAAAAGTGTGAATCAGTTAAGCATTACCTATAGCAAGTCTCACTGCAGTGTTTCACACTTTCATTGCTGTTTGATGAAATCCCTGCCTCATTGTCTGGCAATGGATCTCTCTGCTTTCTGTCATGCAAATGCAGTTAGCATGGGTGTCCATGTTTGCACACTGGAATTTGGCACCAGTTTAGACATAGACTTGTTGCTGGACTTCTGCAGACATGGCTGGTAAAGGAGATGATGGTGCTAAATTTTGAGCACACACGAGGTGTTAAGGAGTCTGTATTTTTGTGGAACTCCTCAGGAAGTGCTACAGCCATAGGCTGCTACAGGGGACTATACTGGGTTTCGGTACAAGACTGAAGGTTGGAACAGCTTAGCCAAGGCTGTTTCTAGTGCAACTGGCATCCCACAGATTGGGCAGCAATGTTATCACCACTACAGTGACCTAGAACAGCACAAGGAGGACTTCTTTAGCCGACGGGAGGATGAATTTAGAACCACTGACACCTCACAGTTATGTAAGTATATTGGCCCATCAGCATTCAATTATACAGAATGGAGTAGACAGCCAAGACTGGTGTTTATTATGCTTTCATGTCTCTTCTTCTGTGTTGTACAGCTGCTGGAGACATTGCAGCAAACAGGGAGGCACACCAAGAGAGGGTAAATTGCCTCAGAGTGACACGGAGTACATACGCATCAGGACTTACTTTAAGCCTAATAGCTATTGTAATTATATGTAATATGACAGTATTCAAATAAATACTTGTATTTATGATATTATAGCAGTGCGACTGATAAATGGCACAACAGAGTAAAACATTTTCATCATACCTGAGAAAGTTAAGCGATAGTTGGATTTTCTACACTCAGTACTGTCCAGAGTGCTGACAGACACGCATCGCCACTAAGCCTGCTTGTGCTAGAAAAGGCTGACCGAATTAAAGTTTTTACTTTTTTCCTTCAGCAGCAAACCCAGTTTGCTCGATACCTCATGTCACGCAAATGGGGAAAAAAATTACAAAAATTCATTTTTAATAAATCCTTTGCTGTAACATGAGAAAGGTAGAGTACAGCATGCAAAGTGTCTATCTGCAAGGAACTGAGCAAGTACGGCCATGACAAATGTTGACATAAAGACATGTTAAACATTAACATAAAAGCGATCTATTCTACATTTAATCACAATCAGACCATTTCCCTCTGCTCTTTATTTGCGCAAAGGTTGGCAGGGAGCACCACTGAACACTGCTATGTCACATTCTAAGTTCATCAACTCAAATTAGAATTATGCATGTGCTATTAGTTCCTGCATGCTATTACCTCATTAAATGGAAATGGCTTACTGTACACGAGTGAATTGCAGTGGACTGTGTCACTGACTGAACACTTCATCCTGTACTGTTATGTCTGCATTGCATACATCTACAAATGCTACACAGCCACATAAAGCCTTGCCACGTATACATCATCAATACTTAGTCCTACTGCATTGGAAGATTATGATTGTTTTGTATTGACAGTGCACGTTGTCCATGCATGAGCAGATACCACTGGTAATGACAGCAGCATTCATTAATGTTTAAATAGCATCATCCTAACCTGGTCAGCCATGAATTCTTCATTGTCCATCCTCTGTTTTACAGTTGTGTTTGTCTCATCTACACAGCATCAAGTAAAACAGGTACAAGTCAGTTTCAGTCCAACAATATACATTAATGACACCATATATGGTGAAGAAATTGCTTGAAACCACCACGAATTGAGTCAAACAGCATTTAATGGCAAAAATAAAACAGGAACAAGCGCTTTCACGCAATAGGATTGCGCTTCATCAGGTTACATTCTTTCAAAACTACCAACTTCTTTTATATTAATGCTTTGTCTACAATAATTCAATTAGCATACTAATTAAATTAGATTAAGTTCATCTAGATTATTAACTTGCTAACATCAGCATCTAAATGTCCGATCCAGATATAATATATGTAGTATTAAAGCAAGCAGCATAATGACATTATTCACAAATTCAGCAACATAATAATATCAAAATTTATGCAAGAAATTCGAATCAGCATATATAAATGCCCCTTAATTAAAAAATAATAGTTAGTTAAGTACGATCCTGCATGGCAGGAAATAATGCCCATTTTTGGAAAAATAGGGCTGTTGGTAAAGTAGCAAAGAGTTAAAGTCAGCATATGCAAATGTCCCTTAATTGAGAATGTAATTGATAACTACACGCCTGCATAGCAGGAAATAGTGCCCATTTTTGGAAAAGTAGGGCTGTTAATAAAATAGTACTTTACATTCATTATTCCCAAAAGTTAAATCAGCAATTCTAAAAACTCATTTACAATTCATTGTCATTTTATTAAAAAACTAGACACTGAGCATAATAAGCATAATCTAAAATATATAATTAAACCAACCATTACTAAATAATCAGCGTTTAAGGGCACTAAAGTAATGTAGGCTTAAATATCCGTATCAGAAACATAACATTCACAAAGGCATTTGTATTTGCCTTAGTCGATACTTAAACGGTACCCAGTCTCTTTCTGATTAAACATCATTGTAAAGAATATATCATTGCAGAAGTGTCATTAAAAAATAGGAAAGAAGCAAAAGCCAAGTGTTCCTATTTATATATAAGGATTATACACATGTATCTAAGTATCATATCTACAGGTATCGCTGAATGGGCTATGTCAATTATAAGCAGATTCTACGGACGGAGCCATAAGGCTATATACAATATTAGATAGTAATATTAATAAAGCAAGCATATGAAGCCTTATATAAATAATGAACATTATCAAATATAGCCGCATTACAAATAGGTAATCATGTCACTTAGATCAACCTTTTGTTTTCAACCTAAATTTGTATATATTAAAGGAACAATCCACAGCTATAGGATGTGAAAAGTTCAGGTCAAAATACATAGTATAAAAATCGCTATAACAAGTGACAAGAAAGACGCGAATACAGCTAGTTGGAACTGTATTAATTAAGTCGCCAAAGCAATTATTTATATATATTAATAAATTATAACATATATAATATGCGGCTGCATATTCACGCAAAAACAACCACATAAAGAATTTTAGCGAAGACCATGCTGAGTGTCACTAACAAAATTCATTAATAAGAATTCATTCATATACATAGTGCCATTAAAAATATGCACGCGTTAGACTAATAGAAAACATAATTTAAAAAACAACAAAATAATGTATTTATGTATTTATAAACAATAAAATAAGTTTCACATTAAATAAAAAAGCATGAAATTGTATTACAAGCAATAAGAACAAAGACGAAAATATCATAATAATATTAATTTTACAAAAAGTGAACCATACATAATTAGCCATTCATGAGTTATCAAAAAGCTGACTAACCCAATATTATTAAGGCATCTCTTTTTACTTCTTAATCAGATCGAGAATAACTATTTCACGGAGAATACTTTAATGTGGTACGTTTCACTACATCACAGTCTAAACTAGACATTCAAATTAATGTTCCAGAAGACTGTAATGCATATAAGTTCCCCATATATTTTCAAAAGAAGTAATTTTTATATTAGATTGGATGTGATAAAAATAACAGTCAATGATTGATATGAGAGAAAACTCTCCTACTCATATGAATTCTATTATAGCAAGTATACACATAGCATCTTTAGAAGTTTTTAAAAGAAATGATATATTACTATTTGGTATTCATATTGACCATAAACAGATTATACATTGGGTGGTCATAATGTTACAAGATTTTTACCATTTCAATATTTTAAATTTATATGAACCCTGTCATATTGGACACTTCTAATAGGTCTTTAACAAGAAAGTGTATTTCCATTAAATATAGATGAACATATTAAACATAGCCAAGCTAAAAGCTAAGAAGCTGAGAACTGGGGAGGCTAAAGAAAAGAAAAGAAATGAAACAACCATTTGAATTATGGTCCAAATATTAATTAGGTCCTACTAAAGCTGGACGAAGATTAACTATTGTATTCAGACCTGGTGGTATGTGAGCCTTTAGCCTTAAGATCCATCTTAGTTCAAAATTTTCCAAGGTATTCATATGGTCACCCTCCCTCCTATTATGCTCAACTATTTGCAGTACCTGAAATGAGAACCTATGTTCAGGATAAGAGCTACAATGTAATGCCAAAGCATTATTAAGGTTGTTCCTTCTAATATTATATATGTGGTCATAAATTCGATCCCTTAGCCTCCGAGAGGTCAAACCCACATAATAAACCTCACAGGATGTACAATTTGCCAGATAGACCACGTTCTTGGTATTGCAATTTGCATAGAACGTGGATACTATATCTAATTGGATACCTTGGGAGGAAGGCTCTTGCTTTTTTGAGATATATCCACAAAAGGAGCACTTACCACATGGAAAAGTGCCTGTCTTCATATGGGATCTTATATCAATAGATGTGTTGATTAGTTTCTCCTTACATAGAAGTCTTTTCAGATTCATACAGTTTATATATCTGAAAGTTGGTCTCCCACTGACAACCTCTGAAATAGATAGATCTGAGAGTAAGATCTTCCAATTACTTTTCACTATTTCAGTTAAATATTGTACATCATTAGTAAATTTTATATCATAAGTCAAAGTATTAGTAGGATTCTTAGTGGATCTTTGGTAATTAAAGAATTTCTTAGTTTGTGATGGCATATTGGTAGATATAGGTACACATATTTCATCTATCAATTTTATTGGGTAACCCCTATCTATAAAGTAATTCTTCTGGGTGGTTAAGACATCTAATGCATCCAATTTATCACTGCAGATCCTATTTATCCTACTTACTTGATTTTTTACTATATTACAAAAAATATGTCGTGGGTGTAGGCTGTCATAGTGGAGGATCCCATTCCTCCAACAGGGTTTCCTGTAGAGTGTCGTTGCTAACTTGCATTCATTAACTTTCTTAATGCTGATGTCCAAAAAGTTAACACTGTGGCAAGAGATATCATAGCTAAATTTAAAAAATGAAGTGACGCTGTTCATATAACTAATAAATGAAACAAGACTACTTTCATCTCCATTCCATAACAATAGAATGTCATCAACGAAACGTCTATATAGTATGACATTCTTAAATCTGGGATCCTGGAAAATGTACTCCTTTTCCCATTCTAAAACGACAAGGTTGGCGTAAGTATTGGCACAGGGGGTGCCCATGGCAACCCCCCATGTCTGTGCATACGCCACACCGTCGTAAAGAAAAACATTATTATTCAAGACAAAATCTAATAAACAGCATATATTCATAATCTCACCATTCTCAATGCCCATTTGCACCATATGGGCTCTTACTGCATCAATACCATATTCATTAGGAATTTTCGTAAAAAGGCTTTCAATGTCCAGGGTTACTAATAGGGTCTCATTTGTCAGTCTATCAGCTACCATGTTTGATTTAAGATCATCCAAAAGCTTAAAGGAATCAAGAAGTATCGTAGGTACTAGTTTCACTAAAGTTCCTAATTTAGTCTGTATATATG
>NC_056744.1:1466276878-1466434378 GCF_019279795.1 Protopterus annectens | reverse complement strand
CTCATAGCAGCCAACTTGTGTTTACATGATGGTGGGGCCATAGCATCAGGGTAGGATTAATTCAACAGCTGTGCTGGTTTAACTCCCACTCAAGAGAAGCATTTACATAGTCAGATAAATCCCACATCCTCTTTTCCCTCTGTCTACAAATACATACTGTTTGCAGCAGATTGATGAGGTAATCCTTTCAAAAATGCACTCTCATACTACTAAATTCAGACTTCTCCTGTGGCACATGCATATAATACACTTGGATGTATATTGAAGCATTAGATAGATAGGGGTTTGAATACAGCAGTGAGAACCTCATGATTCGGTGTGTGTGTGTGAATGTAAATGGATGCAGGAGTGTCTTACAACTGTTAATTTTGACAACATGTAGACTCCTACATGGCTATTGAAGTCATTTTTGCACACAATTCTCCTTTACAAGACACAGCTGATGTCATCCCTTCAAAGTTGCAGTCTGGTTCACATGAAGTCAGACCTCTTTTGTGGCACATGACTATAATATACTTGCATGTAGACTGTGTCAGTAGATAGTAGGAAATAGGAATACAGGAAGACTGTCTTCTGTGAGTGTGTGTTTCATCCTCTTACTGTGCAGAACAGGTGCAAATACATATATGATGTATATCAATACAGTGTGCTTGTGCTGTGTGACCACTTTTTAGTAGAAACATCAATGTAATACACAATGGTAATGTCATTCATTGAATTGTGCAGTGTCACAGCTAAAACTCAAGTGGTGTTTGTGTTTCAACAAACCTTCAGTAGCTTGCAGTGTTAGGCACATAGGTCAAATCAAACATTGCTCTTACACTCAGTGTACATGTTGTTAACAGTGTTGCTGCCCACATATGTTATGCTCATGTGTAGATGTTTCCTCTTACAATAGTTTATTCTAATTTTCATTTTGAAATGCTCTATTAAAATCTGATGCTGTCATTTCATTAGATTTCCCTTCCGTAGCAGTAGTAAGAAGCCTGCTTAAGACTGAAGATATGAGATGATGTAATACAAGTTATTGTGTAAGTAAGGCATGTGTTTCATTACCAGATTATATCCACATTGTGCCATCACAGTGACAACAGCGTGAGGCCACAGGTGTGTTTGGGAATACCTAGCATCAGGAAATGCTGTCTGACATACAGCAGGATTATTTTAAAGTAATTGCAGGGACACATATCCTTGATCCATTAACATGGTATAATGCTGTCACATAACCAAATATGACAATTAGGGATGCATTTATACTGTGGCATATTCATTGATCCCCCTATTGTGCTAATTTTCTCAACATTTAGACAAGTGCTCAAAACCATCATGGAGTGACTGTAAGCATTTGTGTCTGTTTTGCAGGAACTGTACCCCCCCCCCAATTCTAATGGGTATGTATAAAATGGCAGAGGCCTCCCCCACACATTTTATCTGATAAAAATGATGGGCAAATAAAGTACATCTGATGTAATAACTTCACAAAGGTAGAGTTCAGCAGCTATGATGACAGTTCCACCCATCCCTTTCAACTATCCAGATTTTTGCCTCATATTTTTGGTCTGTTATTCATAAAATCTGTGGTTTTCTGCCAAAGCATTGAGAACTGAAGTAACTAAATAATGGCATACATTTGAGTTTCAGACTTCATACACTTCAGAAAATGCATACTACCTCGATTACTGTTGTTCTAACAACTGTCTAGGTTTATAAAAGGAATATTTAACATCTGTCCCTATTTGGGGGTTTTTGCCCCCCCCCATTGTTTTTTGGCTTTGTCCAGATTTCTTGTGCTAAGAGGTTGAGAGGTATGGTTCCACTGTGGTGCATGTAATTCATAGCCATATGGTTGGTTGGAGGAGTTGTACAGCTTGATTTTCAATTCTAGCATAGGGAATCATTTTGTGTGAATGTACTGACATCATATAACAACCGATGCATTACATCAGTATTATCCTTTCATGTGTTGCATGAACACATGTGAACATGTGTTTGGATGTCATGGCAGCAGAAAATTTGCTCTGCCAATGTCACAGTGAGAGTGCTCCTGTGGCACATGCAGTGAGTAGTGCATTGTACATGAATGTGTTCCAGTTCTTGGGAGGTATGTGTACAAAAATACAAAAAATACAGCAAAATCTTCCTTGACCAAGGACCATTGATATAAGACTTATCACAACTATGTGTATATGAGCATAGTCAAGTAATTCCCTTCAGTCTGACATGCTGATATGGCATTCATTATCAGGGATCCTTTCTTAATTCACACATTAATTTCAGTTGTTTATGACAATATCCATTGCTGTCTCCTGTAGCATGTGCAGACAATATACAGCTCTGTGGAACAGAGTGAATCATACTGTGGTGTTTCGATCTGTTCTCGTATGTCTGCCCAATAACTGTGTCAAGCAGGAGTGTCTTAGGCAAGGTTATTATGTATGACACATTCTGCTCCAACATTTGTAAGGCCACACACACCTACATATGGGATCCATACCCATCAGAATATGAAAGTGCATGATTGCATTCAAGGGTGATTCTGCTCATACATGTGTTACGCCTATTTCTGTGGCATGCACAGTTAACAGCACAGTGTTAACACTGATGGCATGGATTCTTGCAAAATGAGATTGTGGCTTAATGAGCCATTCTTATTTTCCAGCATGTTATATTGACAAAATGCTGGCTATGCAAATATTCTGCAATGTATGTACTGTCCTTGCCTACTGCCATCTCAACACAGCATGTTAATCACATTCATATTTCATTTACTCCCCTCTGTTACACTGTTGCTTTGTGCAACTTTCACATTCTGTAATATCATGTCTATTTTATTTATCTGTATATGCAGAGAAAGTGTGACCACCATTAATTATGACATACAAATACTTAATTGTATTATTACAAAATTGTTTTTGTGACATAAGCATATTTAAATAAATTATCTTAACACAATTTTAACATTTACCCTAACCCTTACATATTTGTGTATACATATCTTTGATTTCTTTACACGTTGTCCTCAGTACACTTTCCCTGTCTGGTAAGCCCTTTATTGTAGATGCCCTTGCTGTTTACCCTCCTCTCTTACCTATCTTTATACTCTTGTTTGACATCTGTGCAGACTGCACTCAGTACAATTTCCCTGCCAACTACAGCTTGCATTATTTGGCCTGTGTACCTTTTAGTGCTCTTAGCACGATCATGCTTAACAGGTTTGTCCATAGGCAAGTTTGTTTGGTTACTGTGTGTGCTATTCAACATGTTTTTCTGGCCACCAGCACTGTTGCTGGGCACAGAAACATGTTTGTATTTGTGTAAGCATGATGAGCAGCATGCATATGTGATTAGCGCTGCTCATTGCCCTAACATGTAAGCATCTTGTAGGCTTCACTCGAAGCTTACACAGTTGTTCATGAATCCTGTGGAAAGGCTAGCTATAAGCAATATAAAGCTGTGATCTTGGGGTTCTAAGGGGAACAGGGTGAAGTGAACTGATCAAATGTGTATATTAAATTATACTGAGTTCCCTGGTGTTATGCATCCAAGTAGAAATATATGCTTAAATCATGTAAAATAGCTGTCCTTTTGTTATCTACTAGTAGAGTTTTGCAGTTACTGAAGAAATGTTGGCAGGCAGTGATATTTAATCAAATTATGAAGCATCTGTATGAGGAAACACTAAAATCAGTACTTAAAATAGAAGTGAAGAGCAGTTCAGTGAAATAAATGGAGTCTGATATATTGAAGGGAATGCAAGCAGATCCATTCCTAGTAGCTTCAACCACTTCAGTATAAATACAACTAGGGTTACCACCTGTCCCACTTTGCGAGGGACAGTCCATCTTTGGGCAGTTGTGTCCTGCAAAAAAATTGTAAAAATGGCAAATGTCCTGAGATTTTAGGACAAATTTATTTCCTATAGTTTATGTAATAGTTGCATAAACAGTTATTCTGTATCTAAACCACCTAAATGCTATAGGAAACAGAATAAGCAACAAAAACATTACAAGAATAAGCTTTTATATAGGCAAAAAAGTGAAGTTCTGTTCTTTGTTCTGGCCGGGGGTATGTTTCGGCCTGCAAAACCTGATGTTTGCACCAAAGATGTCCCACTTTGGGCATTTGAAAAGGTGGCAACCCCAAATACAACAATGCAATATCTACTCATTTAATGGTAAAAAGGTTATTTTCTAAGGCTAAAAATCAGTTAACTGAGAGTATGCAAGTTGTCTTTCACACCTGGGAGGGACGTTAACATGGGACAAGTATCAATATTTTGGGTGCAGGATGGAACATATATTCTAATGTTTCAGTATTATCAAACCTAAATTTAGAATGGGTAAAGCTTGTGGATGTAGATATATCTGAGGCATCTTGCCCATATATGAAGGAGTAACTTTCTTTTTTGGAAAGATGTGTGTGTTTTGTGTAAGTTAAAGGGACTGCAGGTTAAAAATAAAAAGATGCATGTTTTTTTTAGTTTGTTTTTTCTGAAATGCAAATTCTGGGAAAATGTGATATGGGTCCAAACAATCTGCCAAATGTTGATACGTACATGTAAGTTGCATATTGGAAACATATTCAAAAAACAACTGTGGCACACAATATGTGAAAGTAATAGCATCTTATCAGAATGACTTCCTTATCAATCATAACATGGAATGTGAATGGCATTGTAGGTATGGGGGAAAAAAGGATATTAAATTATGTTAAGAAGTGTAGGGTACAAACAGCAAGGTTACAGTGGACACACATTGAAATGAACATGTGAATTTGATAAAGAATAGATTTGGGACAAAAGAATATGGGAATAACAATACTGATTGCAAGAGGGCTCCAGTAATAATATAGGCGGAGAATAAAGGCAATAAAATATGTGATAATAAGGGGTCATTGGCAGGGAAGGAGATTTATTTTCACATGTATTTATATTCCATCTACAACTACTACTAATGAGCTTAAGAGAATTACAGGAGAAGTAATTAGCTTCCAGCAGGTAATATTATTCAAGGGTGGGGACTGAAAACTTATAATGAATATGTATCAGAGGGACCTAGAAGGAAATAAAACCAGAGAGGATAGAGTTCTAAAAAATATATAGGAATAACTGGAATGTAAAATGTAAAATTACTACCCGGACCCAGACATAATTTACATATTATTCCCAGAAGTACGATGACTGGATTAGACTGGATAGAATTTATATTTCACAGGAAAATAGATATTTAACTGAAAGTTTTGAAAAGCATCCAATAACTATTTCAGACCACGTGCCAATAAATATACAAGGCAATCAAGTAAAGTGAGTCAGTGGCATTTTCCTACTTACCTATTATAAAGTGACACATTTAAGGGACTAGTAGTACAAATGATACGAGATTTCTTAGGGAAGATACAAATTTCTTCAGAAGGAATAGATGAGGAGTGGTATAAAATTAAATGGAATTTAAAAAATATAGTAGAAATGATAGAGGAAGAGATGTGGGAAAGAAGTAATGGGAGATATTTAGTGGAATTTTCAAAGGAATGAGAAGAGGAGCAATTGCTAAGTACTAAATGGAAAAAAGGGAGTACCTTTGATAGTATGCACAAGTTTAGAAAGGTTGCTGTTAAGGTAGTTGTTTTATAAAAACTCTAGAGGACAAATGCTATTAACATAATGGCTTAGGAAACAGAAGATAGAAAAATAATCAGAGACCCTTACAGAGATATTAGAAATATTTCAGAAATTCTCTGAAAATCTATATAGAGCAGATGAATGGAGAAACCAAGAAAAGGCTTTACTAGAAAAGCACACTCTGCAACAACTTGCTCTTTGGAAAAGGTGACTTTATTTTACCTTTCTTGTATTTTGTGTTGCTTTTTTGCCTTCTTTTATTTTGTGTATTATGATTCATTTTCTTTGCACTGTGTTTTACTTGTATTCTGTTTTAATTGCATAGTTCAACTAGGAAAGAAACCGCAGTTGTGTCTCTTGTGAGTCACATATAAATTAGAACAGCTCAATTAAGGTTAATTAGTGTGAACTGAGGGTGGAGCTAGGAACTAAACCTTTTATTTAAGGGGTAAACAAGACTTTACTAGAAAAACTCACCCAGACTCTGTCACAGCATACTGTGAGGGAAAAGTCATATTGTTTTTGCTTTCTTGTATTTTGTGTTGCTGTATTGCAGAGTCTATATTATGTGATCGAATGGTTAAATATTCAAACATGTAATGCTCAACCCGTAATAATCAAACCACCACAATGTTGAATGGAAAATAAAAAAAAGAAAAACCCACCCAAACAATCTATTTAAATGCTCTATGCAGGGGGGGCAAGCCCCCCCCCTGCACCCACCACACCCCCGCTACTTAAATATACCAACTCCGAAATCGCACTACAGTGCAGACAATGGCAAACGTCCATTTCTGCACTGTACGGAGACCTCCATTGAACCGTTTGATATTGTGGTGGTTCGATTATTATGGGTCAGCTATTACGTGTTTGAATATTTGAACATTCGATCACGTAATATATACCCATATTGCAGTCTTCCATTTTTGTATATTATTATTATTATTATTATTATTATTATTATTATTATTATTATTATTATTAATTTTCTTTATGCTGTGTTTTACTTGTATTCTGCTTTTAATTGCATATTTCAACTAGGAAAGAGACCACAGTTGTGTCTCTTGTGAGTAATACAGAAATTAAATTTTTCTATACCCTTCCAACCTGATGCTGTTGTGTCTTTAAACTCAACTGTCTTTCTAGTTACATGCCCCTTGTGTTAATTTGACCACATATCTCTTTCCCTCTCTTCTTTCATTAGCTATTGTAAGCACAAAATTATCATTTTGTGAAATCACTCCCCTTCAACTATTTAAATTTATTGGCCATCCCGCTGTATTCCATAGAACCAGAATACAAAGTGCCCACTCCTTTCAATATATCTTGCTCTTTTAAAATTAGAGGATCTCCACTTAGATAACTAAAGCTTACATTACCCCCTCTTTCATATCTAACTGCTGAGTGCACACTAAAGCTCTTAGGGTATTAACACATTTTTCCATCTTATATTTAAAATATGCAACATCTACTCAAAGACCACCCGTTACCTTTGAGCCTACATGCTGCCTCTCAGTAGTCTTCTTGGGATTAGTGCTTCTGTTTTGTTACTGCTGAGAGAAGTAGCATAGGAACATTATTTCTTGGGGACTGTTGATCACCAGAAAGCCTAATAACTGTTTTGTAAGTGCCAGTTTGGAATTTGTACTTATATTTTGCTTCTGGTGAAAGAAGGAGTAGGGTGTATTGTATATGTATATATATATATATATATATATATATATATATATATATAAAACTCTTTCTGGTTGGGAAGTGAGAGTTTGTGCTTAACCTTCCTGATTGGTCTGGTTGTTATTCAAGGCATCTACCAGGAAAAGGCAACAACAAGCCTACAGACCCTTACAACATGTGAGACAAGACTGTGGCTCACCATACAGGCTGTGGCCTGCTTCTCATCTTGGGATTGGTGCTACTATTTTGCTTCTGGTGAGAAAAGAAGCAAAGGTGCATTGTAGCCCAGCAGAACGAAGCTGTGGTGAGATCAGCGCTAGCAGTAGCCAGGCAGTAGCCATTCAGTTGACTTCCCTAATGTCATCATTCTTGACAAGCTATTTATTTTTATTAAGTACTGCTTGATTTGCTTCCAACTTCAGAATATCTGCCTAAATACTTTATCCATAAATCATCAGGCTGTACTTATTAGTTTCCCCTCAAATGCTTGGCATTGCCCTTTATAGCCATAGACACCTTAAGTTGACATTTTTCCTATTAAAGCACCTTTGAAACTTGACTAATACCTAGCTGCACACAGGCAAGTAGTTTGCAGTGACAAGCAAACTAATATATTATGTGGGAGATGTATTTACACAATGCTACTGGAGGCAAAGCTTTCACATAAAAGCAGTCCTAATGTCAATAAAGTTGTCAGTAGTACACACGCTGTAGCCATAACACACAATTCACACATATGCATACATATGCTGAGGCACTTAAATGTAACCTTCCTAAACATCAAAGACCTCCTAGATGAAGTACACATAACAAACACCCTCAGCAACCCCGAATGCACTCTTTCAAAGCAACACCCATATTGACACATACAGCCACATCTCATGTAGCCTCTACTTCTAAACCCATAAGACAAGCCACCACAAAATCCACCATTCTAGTTATTGGAGAGTCCATTGTGAGACTTCTCACTGTGATAAGTAAGGAGAACATCACAGATAGTTGCTTAACAGGGGCCAAGATCCACCACATTATGCATGCACTCAGGTGATTGGTCCACAAGTACCAGTATGACCCAGTCATAGTCCATGTAGGTGTAAATGACCTGAGACATACATACCTAGCCTATATGTAGAGAAACATCATGGAGCTCTCAGAATACGTGTCCCAGGCTTGTATGAGCCTAGCACTGGGCAACATTTTACCTTCTCCAAGGATGATGCCACAATATCAACAACCAATGACTGACTTTAATAATTGGCTTAGCTTCTGGTGTCATTCTAAGTGGTTGCCATTCCTCTCAACTGTCCAGGTTTTTGCCTCATATTTTTGGTCTGTTCCTCAGAATTTGTGGTTTCTGGATTTCTGCAGTGTATAAGTGAGGACTGAAGTCATTATATAAAGACAGACATTTTAGTTTCAGACTTCATATCCTTCAGAAAATATATGGCAACACAATACCTTGCATTCTATCAACTTTCTAACATTATTTTTTGGGGACTGCTGATCACCAGAAAGCCTAATAACTGAAAGGATTTCAGGCTTGCATAAACTAAAAAGTTTGTAAGATCAATATTTAAAATCTGTCCATATTTTTGGGCCTTTGGCTTTGTCCAGATTTTTTTGTGCCCAGAGGTTGAGAGCCATGGCGGGTGCAATATCTGTCAGCATGAAAGGAGATGGTCAACAGACCTAGGCTTTCAAATACTAGCTAAATACTAGTCTTCCCCCACAGTGCCTTTTTTAGGCAATGCCAAACTGAAAGTACTTCTGACATAGCAAGTCAGAACCAAGGAAAACTAAGTGTTGCTGCTCAATGCTAGGAGTCTAAACATTTCCTAGAAGCTCTCTTCACCATAGAGAATGCTGATGTCTGCATGGTCACTGAGAAATACTTATTGGGAACACTCACCATCCAACCCAATACCATATTCATGGGAGACTTTAATTACTCCACTATTAGTTAATCTTATACAGCAACAAACATACAGGCACAGAGATTCCTGCATTTTGTAAACGCAAACTCCCTGGACCAGATTGTCAAAACACCAACAAAGGATGCAGCCACACTGGATCTGGTCCTCAATAATATGGGAGTGTACTCCACATCCCCTAATGTAATGTCTTCTCTGGTAATGTCAGACCACCAAATGGTCTCATTTGAAGTAAAAATAAAACCTGGAACCTCAGCTAACCCTGCAATATTCCTGAACTACACTAAGGCTAACTTCCTACTATTAAGTGATAACCTGGCAAAATTTCAAGTCCCCATAAACCCTGAGAAAACTGCTGCCTATACAGAATTGTTCACAGAAATCCTATACAAGCATGTTAATGGCTGCATAGAGACCTCTGTACCCACCAGGAAGAAGTACAGAACGAACTCAAAAAACAAGCCACCCTGGTAGAATCACAACATCAACAGGCTGTATAACAGAAAGAAGAAAATCATGGCAAAAATTAGGAGGTGCAGCACCCAGCAGGATAAAAGCACTCTCATCAAATTAAACAGCACAGAGGACAAACAAAATATACCAAAGCCAAATTGGAGGTAAATTTGGCCTCTCAGGTCAAGGGCAGCCACAAGGCTTTCTTTAACTACGTCTGCAACCTCAAAGACAATACAGAATTGTATGCAGAGCTCATTGTAAATGGAGCCACCTATATTGAGCCAGAAGATATAACAAACCCACTGGCTGACAAATTCAACTTCAGCTTTAACCATCTCTTCCTGTCAACCTATACTCAGGAAATACCATCAAATATAACTTCCCCCTGCTATCACTAGGGAACAGGTCCTTAATGCTCTCTCTAAGGCCAAGAACATTGCATCAGTGGGTCCAGACAATATCCCCACATGCCTTCTAAATAGCTGAAAGGATTTCGGGCTTGCATAAACTAAAGCACTGCTGGTGATTCCCTGCTTGTTTTTACCACCCACCCTTCCTCTTGTTGATCTGCTTTTTAAACCTGGTGATTTTAAGCTGCCCAACTCTACTATACATTGAGCTTAATAAGCTCCTCTCTTTCTACACTGCTGTTGATATCATGAGTTATTTATTTGCCTTTCTTTTTGCTTGTATTGAAAAAGTGCATTTTGTCTCTCATTGTCTGTTCTACTGATTTACTTGATCTGAATTCATCTTCTAGCTAGCTGTTGAATAAAGTAGTGTATTTTTATACTCTAGCAAGCACTTGTTTTTACGTCAAGAGGTCAGTGGATTTTCCATCTAGTGCACTGGGAGGTAGCCTGGTCTGTTTAGGCTGGGGAAACACATGAGAAGTCTGCATGTAGTTTTATTGGCTGAAGGGCTTATTAATCAACTTATCTTGTTTTTAGTGCCTTTATAAATTCTATACATTTGAGTGACTCTTGGCTCATTTATACAAAGTGAAGTACTTTTATTGAACAATCACAGTTTTTAAAGTACACTGCTGTATCCATATCTTTATGTTTGTTTCTGATAGCATTTCTTATCTTGGGTGTGTTTGTGGTAGCATTTCACTCTGTACATTCCTTTACTGTGCTTTTACATTAGGAGGACTAGGACTATTCATCTAGTGACAGTAGGTGTTTACATGGTCTATCTAAGCTGGGAAACACAAAAAAGGGCTCTAAGCATTTTTTGCATTTCTCTTGCATACTGTGACTGTACTTCAGTAGTTTGAAAAAAAAACTGAACTGTCTGCTGTTAAACACAAAAACAAGGCCAGTATTCAAAAATGTACCAAGTAGTTTAATTAAAAAACACAGAAAAAATGCACCAACACAATATTCTCTCCTCAAGTGCCTCGGCTATAAGCCTTTAACAGAGTACTCTGTTAAAGGCTTATAGCTGAGGTGCTACAGGAGAGAATACTGTTTGTGCATATTTTTCTGTGTTTTCTTAATTAAATTACTTGGTACGTTTTTGAACATTGGCCTTGTTTTGTGTTTTTCTCTTACTTTAAGTAGTTAATTGCACTGTATTATATTGTATATGTTGGTTGTAGGGCTGTTGTTTGGTAGTTCATAGGTTCATAGATTCATACTAAGCTAACTGCCCTTGTGAGTCATTTTAAGCCTAGCCAGTTATCTCTTCTGAGATTCAAATCCTGCACCTTGTGTTTGTAAGGCAAACACCTTAACCATTAGGCCACCCTCCCAACCCCAAGTTTATGGAGTATTGTTACACTTGGGCTCCATACCAGCTATTTTACATTAAGAAGTTGTTTTTCTGCATCCTGGTGGCAGACATATGATGATCTAATTCATCTGAGTTGGGGATTGCTAGTGGAAGACTTATTGTATGCTTTCCTGATAGGTAGTTTTCTTAAAACTTGTTTCTCTTGGTTTGTATTTAAGCCACTTGTTTGTGTGGTGCTGCTCTTCACTCAACAGTGGTTAGCAGTGCCCTGTGTAGACACAAAAGCCTAGAAGTTCAGTTTTTCCTCAAACAGCCGTCAGTGAAACCCTTCCAAGCTTTTCTGCTGCTCTAGGAGCAACTCAGTTGCTCACTGAGCAGCTTTGCCTTATTGATCAGCCTTAGCCTACATAAAGTATAGGTCCCTCTTGTAGTCTTGGCACTACCAGCACAGTCCTGTCAAATTAACCCATTCCCTTCCCTAATAAAACATATAATAAGAGCATACTATCATGGACAGGTAGTTTTCCCATAATCTCTCTGGACAGCCTGATAGACATGGGCATCCTCAGGCAATCGTCACATGTATACTGGCAACCACTTAATCCTGAAACAAACAAATACTTTATGTGAGAGATGGAGAGATGTAGTTACATTGTGAAATTGGAGGCAAGACTCTCATATAAGGACAAATCAAATATCAAACAGGCTGTCATCCCACACACACTTCCCACACCAAATAAGGACATGACACATACATTCATATATGTGGAGGTACTCACTAGTAACTTATCAAAAGATAAGAGGTCTCCCAAATGAAAACAAATTAACCACATAACAATGCAAAAAACAGCCACAACGCATAATAACACCCACACTAGTGTCTCAATAAATAAGCCTGTAAGGCATAACACCACAAAACCTAATGTACTGGTCATAGATGAGTCCATTGTGAGACACATGGATGTTTCCCTCACCAGGCTGGATAAGGAGCAGGTTATGGTTAACTACCTGTCAGGTGCAAGGATCTGTCAAGTCACTTAACCACTCAAGTCACTCAGCCACAAGTACTGATATGACTCTGTCATAGTCCATGTGGGGCCGAATGACTTGAGACATACCTCACTGGATATATGAGGAGAAACATGACTCAGCTTTCAGTTTATGTGTCGCAGGCAGCTATAACCCAACCCTTAAGCAGCATTCTATCTTCTCCAAGGATGATGCCACAATACAAACAAAAAATGATTGACTTTAACAATTGGCTTAGCTTTTGGTGTCATTCCAAGGGAACCCAATATCTGTCAGCCTGGGAAGACATGGTCGACAGACCATGCTGCTTTGTCAGAGATTATCTGCACCTGTCTTCTGTAGGCTTTCAGATATTGGCAAAGGCATTAGCCATGCCTTTTGTGCCTTTTTTAGGCAATGTCAAAATAATGAACCTCCCAACATAACAAAATCCTCCATAGCTAAACTCATGGTACTGTTGCTTAATGCTAGGGGTCTAAACTAGAAACTACACTCCCTGGAAGCTCTCTTCACCTTGGAAGATGCTGACATCTGTGCGGTCAGTGAGTTCAAAAGCATGGAAAGCTCCCCTACCATGCAGGGCTCCAATGCCTTCCATACATTCAGACCACAAGCTGAGAGTGAATGAACCAAAGTAGGAGGTGTATTATCTTCATTAAGGATAAGTACACCCCGAGATGGGTCAAACAGTATGACTCTGTTGAGCTACTCCATGTCCAATTAACTACAGACGAAGACCCTTACCACATCATAGCTAGTTATAGGTCCCCCACCATGAAAGAGGAAAAGCATACCATATACCTGGACTTACTGGAGTCACTTACCATACAACCCAATACCTTACTCATGGGTGATTTTAATTATCCTGCCATTGACTGGGAAACATACATGACCACAAACATGCTGGCTTAGCGGTCCTTGGACTTTGTCAATGCAAATGCTCTAGAACAGCTAGTCAGCCCACCCACAAGAGGTTCAAATGTCCTGGACATAGTACTCACTAACATGGGATAGCATTGCATCCTCCCCTGTGTGATGTCCTCGCTGGTAATATCGGACTATAAACCAGTCTTATTTGATATAATTATAAGGCCAGATACCCCATGAAGCTCAAAAATGCAAAATAATTTTTCAAAGACAAACTATCTCCTACTAAGTGATGGCATGAAAAGTTTCAAAGGCCCTTCCAATACAGATAACACAGACTCCTATGCAGAGGTGTACACCCATGCCCTGTATAACCACTTAGGCAGTTGTATAGAATAGACTGGATTAAAACTAGGTCATGCTGATCAAACAGGCCACCCTCATGGTCCCCTAGAATGAACAGGCTGTACAACAAGAGAAAGAAACTAATGTCCAAGAACAAGAGAGAACTGGCTCAGCAAAGGAAGCAATCCCACTCTAGTCTAAAAAACGAAATACATTAAAGATTTTGTCAAATCCTCCAAAACTAATTATGAAGCAAAAATAGCCTCCCCAGCTAAGGATAATCACAAGGCATTCTTTAACTATGTCTGAAATATAAAAGGGAATACCCAGCTATGAGCTGAACTGGATGGCAACACCTGTACTCAATTAGAGGTAATAGCCAACCTGCTAGCTGATATATTTGGAGCAAACTTCACCTCAGCACTCTCCAAGGACAAAAACATGGCATCAATGGGACAAGACAACATTCTAAGTTTCCTTTAAAACAATTTAAAACATGACCTAACAGACCCACGTGGATCTCTGTTTAACCACAACCAGTGAAATGACTATGTTCCTGTGGAATGGCAGACAGCAACAGTAATCCCTCTGCTCAAAGGGGGTTCATCAACCAACCCTGGAAATTATAGGCCCATAAGCTTGACTAGTCTCGTCTGCGAGGCTATGGAAAGAATCATTATGGACCTTATTAACAAGGACATAGGTAATCTCTAAACTCTGGACCAAGCCCAATTCAGATTCATTAAAGGTAGATCATGTATGTTAAACATGGTTGACTTCTTTGAGAAAGTCACCAAGGCCCTCGATGAGGGAAAGACAGTGCATACCACCTATCTTGACCTAACCAAGGCATTTTATACAATTCCCCACTCTGGTATTATACAGAAACTCTAACAATTAGGAATTAACCCCAACATTATCAGATGAGTAGCCAACTGGCTCACTGACAGGACACATACTGTCAAAGTGGGTGACTCCACCTGTAGCAAAAGATCAGTCACCAGTGGAGTACCACAGGGTTCTGTGCTGGGGCCCTTACTGTTTGGAATTTATTTCTCAGAATCCAGGCAAACTTGGGCAACCTGTGGCTGACCAAGTTTGCTGATGATTGCAAATTGGGAGAAATCACTGTGTCCCCCCAGCAATGCTAATATACTGCAGACTAGGTTAACACAGACAAATGATTCGTGTCAAAGCCATGAATTAAAGCTAAAGCAAAAAATGCATTATTATTCCCTTTGGGAAAGTTGACATCCCTGCTAATTACATTATAGACAGCACCCCCCTAAATGTAGACCCAGTGGTCCATGATCTGGTTACTCAGGTTGATAGCAACTTTGACCACCATGTATTCACAGTAGTAAGTAAATCTTTCTATGTGGCACATCTTATTAGTAAAGGCATCACATCTAGATCTAAGGATGTTATAATTCCATTATACTCAATGCTCCCTTTTGCATGTACCTCATCAGATATCTGCAACAATAGGAGAGACCACAGAGGTTTCACACCAAGAAATTACAGGGTACACAAAACAAGTCTTATGTGGAAAGAATGACAGACCTGTTACTGTATTATGCCTCCTACAGGTTGCTAAGGGGAAACCTGTGCCTATCTTACAGGGCAGTCTCTGACCCAGCCCTGATGGAAATGCTACACATTTGTAAATCGAACTGCACAAGGGTCACTCACTCCAGGGATCTTAATATAGCCTCTGAAATGAACAGGTCATGCTGGAGAGATAGATACATCTCTCAAAGACTGCCACTTCTCTGGAACAAGCTTCCAATTCATGTGAAACAGAGGACCACCCTGACTCTCTTCAAACACAACCTAGATCAATGGATGGGTGACTACAAGTTCATTTGTGGGGTGGTGCCCATGTCTCTTCTGGACAGAAGAAGTCGGTATTACCTACCATAAAGCCTTATCTCTGCAAAAATCATTCTCCTAACCACTGACAATGGGGGAAACCTGGGATAAATATGGCTAGGCTTGTAAGGGGTCTGGGGCCGTTAGCCTAGTAACCTTCTAAGAATCTATGAACCTGAAGCATACAACATGATCTATCAGGCCCTCTGGAATTGCTATTTAACTGTAGCCTCCAAACAGGTTTCATGCCTCATGAATGCAGAACAGCAACAGTCATCCATCTGCACAAAGGTGGGCCATCTACAGATCCTGGAAGCTACAGATCTATAAGTCTCACTAGTCTCATATGCAAAGTCATGGAAAAAATCATCATGGAAATTATCGATAATAACACAGAAAACCACCAGACACTGGACCCCTAACCCAAGTTGGTTTCATCAAGGGCAAGTCATGCCTACTCAACCTGATGGACTTCTTTGAGAAGGTTATCAAAGCAATGGATGAGGGTAAAATGGTTCACACTGCCTACCTTGACCTTATCAAGACATTTGATACAATCACCCACTTGGGCATTGTTAACAAACTTAGGAGGTTAGGTACAAACCTGTATGTAACCTGGTGGATAGCCAGCTGGCTCACAAACAGGACTCAGGAAGTTAGAAATGGGGAGTCCTCCTCTACGAAGACACCAGTCACAAATGGAGTCCCTCAGAGATTGGTCCTGGGACTGCTCCTTTTTTTCATTTACCTCTCTGAAGTCAAGGCCAATGTCAATGGCCTCTGGCTGACTAATTTGCAGATGGCTGCAAATTAGGAGCTGTCATTGAATCACGCACTGGCACATATGTTCTACAGAAAAGGATGACACAGACAAACAACTGGTGCCAGAGCCATGGACTAAAGCTAAATTCCAAGAAATGCATAACAGTATCCTTCAGGAAGTCATCCACCCCTGATACCTATCATATTGATAACATGCTAATAAGAGATGACCCAGTAGTCAGGGATTTGCGGACACACATAGAAACTAATCTAGCCTTTGACCATCACATGTTTACAGTAGTGAGGAAATCATTCTATGTTGTGCAACTTATAAACAAAGGTATGGCATCTAGGTCCAAGGAAGTCATTGTTCCACTGTATTCATCATTCATCAGACCTACCACTGAGTACAATGTCCCCTTTGGTATGTACCTAACCAGGCATATCCAACAACTGGAACATCCACAGAGGTTCCTCACTAAAAGAATACAGGGAGTAAGTAATATGTCCTATGCAGACCGCCTCAAGGCTCTGTCCCTGTATTCTGTCTCCAATAGCCTGTTGAGGGGAGGTCTATTTTGGGTCTATATCACAACGTCGAAGACACATTACTTCAAACGCATCTTCATTGAACCCATAAAAATGAAAACTGAAAACAGTGAAACTACATATGAATTATTTCTTTCCCTGGGAAAGAAATCGCTTGTCCAAAAAAAATATATATATCACTACACACAAAACAAAGTGGGGCCCCCCAACATGGGGGGCTGTGCCCCCACACCCACTAACTAAATATAACAACTACGAGATTGCACTACAGTTTACAAAACAGTAAACTACAGGAGGTGGGCAAGTGATTGCTTTCCCAGGGAAAGAAATCGCTCATATGCCCCTTCACTGTTTTCAGTTTTCATTATTTTAAATTCGAAGAAGATGCATTCGAAATTATGCATCTTCAACGATTTAATAGGAACCAGTCCATTTTTGGTATACAAGGCATTGTCAAACCTCATTCTGATGGAGATCCTGTATATCTGCAAAACAAACAGCACCAGAATTACCCATTCTAAAGACTTAAACCTTCCCTGTGTTATCAATAGGATCTGCTTGACAGACAGGTATGTATTTCAGAGACTACCCCTTATTTGGAACAGGCTCCCCATCCATATGAAGCAGAGTTCCTACCTAACCCAATTCAAATGTAACTTGGCCAATTGATGGAACCAGAAAATGAATCCCTGGTATGGCACCTATGTCTCCAATGGACACAGGCAGCCTGTAAATCATTCATCACTCAGGCCGCTACTTATAAAAGTTTCACCTCCCAAGCCCCTACTTACACTTATCAAGGGTACCAGGACTTGACAAAGATTTGGGATGCATGGCTAGGCTTAAAATACCCTTGAAAATATTTATGGAAGACATAAATATGCTAAGTTTAGAGAAAGATGAGGCACAAGAATTAATAGCTAATGTGGGAGGACTGAGATAAAAATGGTGATATATAATCAATCAGCAGGAAAGACTTTAGGAGCAGGCGATATTCCTGTGAAAGTTTGGAACTTAGGAGGGAAGAAAGTGATTAGGATCTGGAAGGATTTCTTTAACAATATTTTAAAAGGAGGGACAGTAGCTGCCCACTACTACCTATATAGGGCAAAGACTCTTTAAATCCAACTGTATATAGAGTAATTTCAAATTTGCCCTATAATTATAAAGCAGTTTTATATATATATAGATATATATAGATATATATATATATATATATATATATATATATATATATATATATATATATATATACTAGGTGTGTGTCTATACTAGCTAACAGAATGGCTAAGGTGCTACCAAAACTAGCAAATGTGAATCAATGTGGCTTTGTGGAAAGCAGGCAAACATTTGATACAGGCATTTGATACAGTTAGTTGGAATTTTATGAGCAGGGCAATGGCAGCATTTTACTTCATGAAAGAACAATGGGGTAAATTAGGAAGATATATAAAGGGTGAGAAGCAAGAATCACAGTGGAATGGTTCTTATCTGACATGTTCTGTTTGAACAGACATTCTAGGCAGGGGTATCCATTTTCTCCTTTTTTATTTGCCTTATTATTAGAGGCATTAGCAAAGAAAATAAGAGACTCACAAATTCAGGGGAATAACTTGTATAGTACACACAAAAAAAAAAAAATAAAATAAGCTTATTTGTAGAGGATATTACTTTGACCTTGATAAATCCAGAATAGGGTATTTCAATGTTGTCATACATTTTAAGACATTTTCAATTTTTTTCTGCATATAAAATAAATGAAAATAAAACAAAAGTTTTAGTAGTAAACTATTTTCCAAATATGGATTGGTTCAGTAATATGGGGACATGACAGGATGAAGTATTTAGCTGTTTAAATTAAAAAGGACCCTATTATGGCAGCTAATATGTGAAAAGAGACTAAACAAAATATAAAACAAACATTGAGAATTTGGAAGCTCTTGTTGTTACATATGAATAGTAAAATACACACAGTGAAAATGTTTGTAGTGCCTTTAATATTGTGTATAGGTGAGGCATATTTTTATCAACCAGAGGAGAAGCTGTGGACCATTATTTATAAAGAATTGAAGGAACTTATTTGGGAGAGAAATACGGCAGGTGTTAAATGAGCTAAGCTATTTCTCCCTACAGAACAAGATGATTTAGGATTACCATATTTGAAAGGATACTTTAGAGCCACACACTTAAGGTTCATATGCATAGCATAAGAAGACCAGAAATTAACGAGGAATGACACAAGCAGGCATCAATTTTCGAAGGTGTGATGGGAAAGAGAGGAGTATTTGAGAACATATTTTCTGGAAATGCATCAAGTTAGTTGATTATAAAATTCCTACAGGGTACTTTGTCACAAATTTTGGAGGAGAAATTTATTTTAACTAAGGACATGATTGTGTTTTAGCTGGAATATACAAAACAAATTGTGTAGATCTAGTAAGACCCTAGTAAGTCTAATGCTGTTGGCTGCCAAAAAGCAGTTACTAGAAAATGAAAATCAAAAACTAAACCAAGTGCAACAAAATTATTGAATGTTGTAAAGAAGATAAAATAATTGGAGGTAGGATCTTTAGAAAAAGAAATGAGTAAACTAAACAGAAATAAATGGAATTTGTGGGAGCAATACAAGCAGTATAATATTCATGAGGAGGAGGAGGAGTGAAATTTCAGGGATATGTAATGTTAAGTTGAATAATAACTGTTATGTAAGAAACTATACACACACACACACACACACACATATATATATATATATATATATATATATATATATATATATATATATATATATTTTTTTTATATGGGTCGCCTTCCTAAAACCCATAACATCAGATTTCATAACATATAACAGTACAAATCACATGAAAATAACATCCCCTCCACATATAACAACATATAATGACACCAAACTACCAAACACACTTTTTGCTAGGTTTCTGCAGGGGGGGCTTGATACAATGGTGTTAGGAAATTAACTTTTTCCCACTGTAGTGCAATCTTGGAGTTGCTATATTTAAGTTATGGGGGGGTGTGGGGGCAGAGCCCCCCACATGGGGGGTGCAGGGTGGCTTGTCCCCCTGCAGAAACATAATAAAAAGTGTGCTTGGTAGTTTGGTGTCATTATATGTGGAGGGGATGTTATTTTCTTGTGATTTGTAGTGTTAGATGTTATGAAATTCGATGTTATGCGTTTTAGATGTTCTGGTCTCGATGTTATGAAATTAGATGCTATGGGTTTTAGATGTTTCAAAGTAGACCCATATATATATATATATATATATATACATATATATATATATATATATATATATATATATATATATATCACACAAAGATGAAAACAGAGTTGCAAAATTTTAATTTCACCCAAGCCAGCTTCTCTTCGGGTCCTCTGCCTGGGCAATTATGGGTAACAATCACAACTGCAAACAACTGAAGGGACATACCAGGGCTTTCCTGAAGTGTACTCCAGCTTTTAGTACTTTAGTACATTGGGTTTTGACTAGGATAACTTCTTTGAAGTCCAGCAGCTGTGAATGTGATTTGGCCAGAAATGATCCTAAATCTGAACAGCAATTGGTCCACAGCATTTCACTGATTAAACTGAGTATCCAGGAAGAAAGTAGATATGGATTTGAGCAGTAATGACAAGTGCCAGTTATAGGTTGCTTTCAGGATGATGATAATAAAGCAATAATGCTTGACAGGGTGGGCATTACTGAGGAAATAATAGACCATTCAGGGTATGTATTAATACCCAGTGCCACAGGTAGAGGGCCTCTACACCCCTGGAAGGCTGGTTACTTCCCATATAATGCCCACCCTGGAGGACATTACTGCTCTTAGATAATGGGCTAAACTGGTTTGTATTCGTTTTACTATAAGTATACACATATATGTTTTATATTTTAGATGTAAAATAGTTCCTTCAATGTGCATTACGTATGTAATGTCTTCATGCCATCCTCACACACACATATACACATATTAAGTCTCATATATGCATACACTAACAGATGCAGAGGTAGAGAGACACTCTTTCTCACACATATGCATAAAGTCATATACACACGGGTCTACTTCATTTAATTGAAAACACATTTCACTGAAACTCATTTCGTTCTAAGCTCATTTCACTGAAACTCAGCTGCCTGAGAAGAATTCACTGAAAGCTCACTTCAGTGAAAACTCATTTGACTGAAACTCATTTCGTGGAAAGGTATATGCCCTCTTCCCCACTGTAGTGCTGGGTCTATATTATAACATTGAAGTTCAAAAACTTCGAATGTTATAATATCGAACCCTTTAGTGTGAAAGCTGAGAATAGCGAAGCCTCGGAACATCGAAATTTTACCTAGGGTAAGATTTCGGTGGTCTGCGGCTTCGCTATTTACAGACCGGGTTTAGGGAAGTGAGTGAACGGAGGTTATGGATTGGGTTCAGGTGAGTGTGGCGCAATGGTTACTGACCGATTTAAGGTAAGTAAGTGAACGGACTGGGTTAAGGTGAGTGTGCGGTAGTTAGGGACTTTAGGGTTAGGGAGCGGGTGAGGTGAGTGTGCGGTAGTAACAGACTTTAGGGTTAGGGGCGGGTTAAGTGAGTTAGGGTTAGGGCGCGGGTCAGGTAAATGTGCGATTGTGTGGAGATGAGGGTTAGGATGGGGTAGGTGAGTTAGGGTTAGGGAGCGGGTAAGGTGAGTGTGCGATAGTTAGGGACCTTAGGGTTAGGGTTGGGTTAAGGTAAGTAGGTAGCTAGTGGTGTATGTCTGGTTTAGTGTAGGGTTTCGTGAAGTGTATGTGTGTGGATTATTTATTTTGGTGTGCTTGAGTTGTGTGTATGTTTGTCGGAACAGCACATTTTTTCCCTGGGAAAAAAATTTGCTATTCTGACTGTTCGGTTTTCTAGTGTTTCAATTGAATGGGGTCGATATTATAACATTCAATGTTATTAGACTTTGTTGTTATAATATAGACCCATAGTGCTATCCTGGAGTTAGTTTATATATTAAAGGGGAGTATGGGGAGCTTCTGACATAAACATTGTGAAGCCTGCAGTAGTTAAAGAGGAGTAGTCCTTCCCTGGGCAGTCAACTCCAGTCAGAGCTTTAGGACAAACCCCATTCCAAATGCTTTTGGCCAGGGTTTACCTGTAATGGGAAGCTAGAAAAGGAAGCAAGCAAGTAGATGTGTTTGAGGATATCCCTGCAGATGTCCTGATAGGGAATGATTTTGATGATAAAGTACCTTGTGTGCACGCAGTTGCACACAGTCAGGCTTGGAGACAGGCATGTGGGGCTGGTAGCCTGGGGGAGACCAAAACAGACTCCACATTTGAAGCAAGGGCTGGTTAAGTGACTATTTCAGGGAGGGATCTAACCTGTAGCAGTAAGCCTGAAGGTGAGCCACAGCCGCTAGTAGGTACTGATGTTCCCTTGAACAGAGTGACTGCAAGGGCAGTGGTGAGTGGTAGTACCTAGGCTGATAGTGAGGCACCGCTGTCAGAAGATACCAGACTTCCTGTGGAATGGGAGCTTAGAAGGGTTACAAAGTTAGAGTTGAGACAGGCTCAGCTCTTTGACCCTAAACTAAGAGGCTTGAGGGAGGTAGCTAGGGAGTCACCTGATTCTCAAGGAAAAGGAATTTGCATAATGGAACAAAGTGTTACTATACAGAGAGTGGACTCCTGATGGAAGGCTAGAGGGTGAAGTAATACAGCAGTTGGTAGTGCCTAGAGCCTACAGTCTGGCATTTCTAGCCATAGCCCATGACATACCTTTTACAGGTCACATGGGCATAAAGCATACTGAGAGACATATTATACAGAACTTTTATTGGCCTGAGATTGCAAGGGATGTAACAGGGTACTGCAGGACCTGTGAGTAGTACCAAAAAGTATCAAAAAGTAGGCAAGGTAGGAGACAATGTCAAAGCTCTTTTGATGCCTTTGCCTGTGACTGCAGAGCCATTTCAGAGGGTAGCTATGCATATTGTGGGGCCTCTGAAGCAGTAGCTCTATCCTCCATTGAAGCAGAGAAGGTGTTAGAGATTTTCAGCAGGGTAAGTTTCTCAAGAGAAATACTGACTGACAGAGGTTCCAATTTTATGTCAGACCTGCTGGCTTGTCTGTGGGTCTGCTGTGGGGTGAAGCATCTAAAGACCATCCCCTACCACCCCAGTCTAATGGTCTTGTGGAGAGGTCAAATTCTACACTAAAGAGCATGCTATGGGCATTTGCTGATCAATTCAAGAAGCATTTGCCCCATCTGCTGTTTACATAGAGGGAGGTGCCCCATGATTCCTCATTTTTCACCCTTTGAGTTGCTGTATTGGCATAGGGTGAGGGGCCTTTAGATTAGATTTGTGATGAGTGGGAGGGTGAGTGTGAATTGCACAAGGAGTCTGTTGTGGCATATGTCCTAAACCTCAGGACAAGGCTTAGGGAGCTCATGGTCTTGGCCCAGGAGAACCTAGCAGCAGCCCAACAGCAGAAAAAGGTCTGGTATGACAGGAATGCTTGGCACAAGAGTATGCTGCGGGACAGCAAGTTATAGTGTTCATTCCTGTCAGACACAGTAAGCTGCAGGCAGCTTGGGAGGGACCCTTTGAAGTGGTAAGAAAAGTCAGTGATGTTAGCTGCATGATAAACCTGCTAGTCAGGAGGCAGGGGCACAAACTATACAATGCTAACATGATGAAGTCTTACCATGATAGAAAGGCCATTGTGTTAAGCATTTACAGTAGGTGGCAGGAGGTGTCTGAGGGAGATCTATGGCTACATCGGGCCAGCTAGCAAAATGCCAAGTTATTAAGGTGGAACCTAGGGTTGCAGGCATATGACATGACAGTGCAGCACCACAGTGGGGTCAGCAATGCCAATACAGGTGGACTCTCAAGACAGGGTATGGATTAATATATTCCCAGACAGGCACATTCCTCTTAAGAAACATTTCTCCAGAGTAACTTGAGAAACTAGCTAGAGTCTTCAAGGGGGGGGGGGGTGATGCTGTGAGGTATTGCCAGCTATGCCAGAAGAAGTAGGGCAGTGGATGTGTAACATATGTCAGCATACCTAGCTGGAGTTTTGTAAAGAATTATATGTAATTTGTATATCAAACTTATTTGTACAGGTGCTTGGGTTGAAAATGTATTTGTAAAGCGGCTTGTGTTAAAAATGTACCAAGAGTGGGTCCTGCTGGACAGAAAATAAATTACACCTGTATGTCAGACTGTATTGTAACTGTTGAAATGAATATATTGTAATAGAGGATGCTGGAAGAGAAGAGGTTAATTTCAGTCCAGCTAACTCTGAAAGGTGCTCTAAAATTAAATTACCTGGTTTATGCCATAAAGATTTTATCTTACAGTTCTGATTGCAGCGAGAGACAAAATTTCTGTGAAAACTCAGGACTACGAATCCTACTGTACTGTCCTTAGGGGTGAACTAATTGCTAACCTGGAAGGGTGGAAGTTTTTGAAATGATTTTATAGCTTCCAGTTGCTATAACACATCTTAACAAAGCTCTATGTGTGTGTGTATTATAACGGGTCACCTTCAGATGCCCGAAATTGCATTTCACCGACACGGAATCCGACAGGTCGAAAACACCGACAACGCAGATGACCGACAAGGTGAGAACCCGACGGACTCAGTAAGTGTGTGATAGAGTAAGGGATTTAGTGTTAGGGAGCGGACAGGTAAGTGTGCGATAGTGAGGGACTGTGGGTTTTGGGGTGGGTTAAGTGAGTTAGGGTTAGGGTGCAGGTAGGGTGAGTGTGCGGTAGTGTCGGACCTTGGGGTTAGGGGTGGGTAAGTGAGTTAGGGTTAGGGTGCAGGTAGGGTAAGTGTGCGGTAGTGTCGGACCTTAGGGTTAGGGTTTGGGTTAGGGATAGTGGATATGTTATGTAGTGTACTGTGTTGTTTACGTGTAGTGTGTTGGTGTAATGGTATTCGGTGTTTTGCGTTGTCGGTATTTTTTGTTGTCGGTCTTTTGGTGTCGGTGATTTGTGTGTCGGCGGTTTGGCGTTTCGGACATCTGAAGGTGATCCATTATAACACATATGTGCTAGATTCCGGTTCAGTTTCTAGTAAAGGGGATAGTGCTAGAGCCAGAAGTCAGGTTGTTAGATATGAATATTAGGCTGAAATTAATTCTGTTGTAAATATGCTGAAAGAAAAAGTTTGCTTGAATATATGCATAGAGTTTAAAATGTGCATTCATACTATACGAATAACAGACAAGCTTCTCTTCACAGCATCAAAAAGAAAATGCCTGACAAAGCAATATTGGAAAACAAGCATTGCATGATTTTCTCATGTTTGCAGAACAAATATCTATTAACAGACATCCTTTTTTATAAATTTAGCAATATGTTATGTTTTTTCTATAGGAACAGTTTATACAGATGTTTCCTTTCAGAATGGCATCCTCACATCAGCAAAAGTGCTTAAATCACAAAAGGACAATAGAAAAGTCTAAAAAGAGACATTATGTGACTTCCCACAGAAGGCCAGAAAAATACCAAGAGGAAATATGTTTGTGACTAGCTCTATATATAACTATTGTAGTAATTCAGTTATGCGAGAGAAGGACAGAGAGAGAGGTATTTTGTAGAAGTCATCATTCATATCTGTAATGAAGGAAAACTTTGTAAATATATGCTACAAATCTGACAGACTACGTGTGGTCTATTATAAAATAAGTTATCTGTAACTGTGCTTATAGCTGCAAAATATATTTCTTTATTAATGTGCAATTTAAAGGCTTGGTGCTTTAAACAGACTACAGATGGAGTCATGCAAAGCTATGTGTCTCTGATTCAGCAGTAAACAGCAGAGCAAGACTGTGTGTCTTAAGACGATTTTGGATCCAGCAGGCATAGGAGCAGACCACACAAATTAGTCAGGTCACCAGAGTCATTTTGTAATCTAGCACTGAAATGATGTTTTAATACTTGAGACAGAAATCTCAGTGCAATCTGTTTTTGAAACCTGACAAAGAAGGACCACTCACTTACATCATCTTGCCTTGCTCTAGTAAGTGAAGTAGGTGACAATAATTATTTAGATCAGTCAGGAAAATATAGTGAGATTAGTTAAGTATTGTTTTTCTGTATCTGGGTGAATCTTTCCATTTGTATTATTTTTTTAATATTTCTTGTGATTAAAACTCTGGTGTTTATTGTAAATTTTAATGTTATTTTATTATTTATTATTAAATATATTTAAACTTTTCATTGTAGCTGGCCTTTCAGAGAATATGTTAACCTTTGAGAGTACTTATATTTATTTGGTGACACTGTGTCTGCTCCTGAAAGTTTTTCTGCATTGGTCAAACAGTACCATTTGTATTAGTATTAATTTTACTCAGTATAATTTGATACCCTGGTAAGAGATCTAGAGTAGCTGGCTTTCGAGTGTTCTGGTGGCAGTATCTACCTTATAGTCTGAGCAGAGCAGGCATAGCTGGTAAACCTGTGCCAGCCTTTCCCAGCTGTGTGTGTGTGTGTGTGTGTGTGTGTGTGTGTGTGTGTGTATGTGTGTTTGTGTGAAAATCAAATCTCAAAGAGTGCGTGTGTGTCAGCTACTTGGGACAGGGACACAGAGCACTGGTTTCACAGAGAGGGTGGTGGAGGACTTGGCTTGGAACACTCGGCTGAGGACTCAACTTTACAGCTGTGGCAAGGGGTGTCTTATTTGGGGCTTGGAGTGAGAGTGGGAAACCCAGCCCCAGGACTATGTTCCCTGTGTGCTCTTCAGGGGAAAGATTGGTGCAGAGAGCTACATCTGGAAATACTGTGTGTATCTATTTTCGTTCCAAGTGAACGCCCCTCACCAGGGTCAGTGGTGAGGATTGAGGGTTCTACTGGTCCAGAGCAGGGATGTCACATGTCTCATATCTTTGCTCTGTCCCATGAAACACATTTAAATGTTTGTGCTTCGTATTGATCAGAAAAAAGCATATTGATGCAAAACTTCTTGTTCTATTAACCTTATAAATGCTTTAGTGCAATATTAAAAAAAAAATCTTTCACTTTGGGTTTATGTTGCCCCATTAATGTTGGCTTTGTCCAGAATCCTGGAACAAAGTGTATCGTTCACTCATTGTCTTCCTCTTAAACACACACACACACACACACACACACACACACACACACACACACACTTGCCCTTGGTTGTGTCCACACCTGCATACTTACACACATAGTTTTTAACTGTACAGTTTTTTACAGAATGCCCAGATATTTTTGCCTCATATTTTGGTCAATTTTTCACAAAATTTTGGTTTTCTAGGAAATCATTGGAAAAATCATTAAAAATTGAAGTAAGAAAATAATAACAGTCATTTGAATTTCAGACTTTATACTTTCAGAAAATTCATACTAACAAAAAAACTGTTATTCTAGCAATTAGATTCTAAGTTTGTAAGAGCAATATTTAAAAATTATCTCTATTTTTGGATCTTTGTCCCCATATTTTTTATGGCTATGTCCAGATTTCTTGCTCTAAAAGGTCGAGAGGTATGCGCGCGCGCACGCACACACACACACACACACACACACACACACACACACAGTAATTGCCCTAACAGGTCACAGACTAGACCATTTCATGCAATACCAAATAATGTTAGAATTGTGTAAGATTGAGAAGTGAGATTCATGTATGACATTTTTACCTACTGGTCATTAAAATAATCTGAATGGTGAAAAGTGGAGACTAGATGCATTCATTAGAGTATTGTCTTTGTATAATTCTGCACATTCAGAGTCTAAGCATTCTTCATTATTTAAATGTTAACTGTGTTACCACATCAGCTATTTACATTTTTTAAGACTGTTTTAAATTGAAGAGTTGTTGTCGTTGTTCTGTCTTTCGGCTTTTCCCGGTTAGGGGTTGCCACAGCGGACCTCCGGTCCGCTAATGATTGGCAGTAGATTTTTACGTGCCGAGCTGCTGGCCCTGACGCACAACCTTCAAAGAAGGTACGCCCTTTCACGCATGTCTCCATCTCCACACAGAAAACGCTCTAGCGGAGAATCGAACAGGACAAGGTCTATACTACGAGGCGACAACGCTATTGCAGCACCACTAAAAAATATGTATTCCCATTTGAATTCAGATCCAAGGCATAATTATTTTTGTGTGATTGAAGCAATGGATAAACTTTCTACTTTATTTTCTGCTGCATTACATACTAAAACAACATGCAAACCCAATCAATTTGCCTTCCTTATTTGGCAAACACAGTTGACGTCATAAGGCTACCTATATATCAGAGACTTTCAGTTTCACTATAAATGAGGCAGCAGCTTCGGCTGTGTTACAACATAACGAGTGCAAACATGGAGAATTGCCCAGTCTGTCTGGAGTCTTTAAATGACCCCAAAACTCTGTATTGTGGTCACACCTTTTGCAACAATTGCATCGGACGACTAGGCCCTGAGAATGGACCTTGGATGTGTGCTATTTGTCGAAACATTTCAGCTCACTTCACAACCGTTTTTTTACTCAAGAATATGCTAGAAGAGGTATGGAAAAGGAATTTATAAGATTTATATTTTATATTATTATTTTTTTTTTTGTATATCAGATTTGGATAAAATGAGATCTTGTTTCCACTGGGTGTCTACCTCTGCCTCTTTCTGCAGCCAGCTGAAATGGAGGACATGAAAATTAAAAGGCATTCTCAGGGTTATATTATGTATTCTGGGGCCTCGGTCATGTTTCTAACTATGCATTTTTTTACTTTTCCAGGGGCTGTGATCTCTGGGAATCAGTGAAGTCTCTGCTATGTGTTACTTACTGCTGTTCTTGTCATGGCTCAGCAGAGAAATGCAAAAGGCCTTTATGACAGAACAGGGGTAACTCTAATCCAGCTTTGAAACAGATTGTATAAAACAGGGTGGTTCCCTCAGTCAGAAATAGCACCACCTCCTGATTGCCTGTCTTAGCTTGTGTTCTCTAGCTAGCTCTTCTTTATGAGTTAAAACACAGTAATGAACATTTTATGTGTGGAACTGGCTTTGTGTGTCTGTGGTCTGCTGATAGTCCTGAACAAACAGCCTTGACATCATGCTGTTACATGATAGCGGCTGCCTAATAAAACAGGTGTGTCAGAGCAAAACCTACCTCCCTACAAGATGACAGTGGTTTGATAGATGATTAACATCCTTCTGTCTGCATGATGATGGTGTGACCAAGACTGTCTTCCTAAAACTAGCTTCCCAACAAAATAATATTCATGATATTTAGTATCCCAAGTGTCTGTATCACTAATGTGGGTGGCCTCTCATTATCATGGTTCTAAAACAAAGCTTTATCGTGTGGGACATACACTAACAGCATGCTATACTGAAATGATTTATTTTTCACCCTCCATAAACTCACCTCACCTGTTGTCATTAATATCCAACAACATTCCATGCCAAAGAATCTGTACCTTACAGATTAATGCCTACAACTTTGTTCAGGTGGTGGAATGGGAGAGTTCAGCACTGTCTTCCTGTCATCCTTGGCTCACTCAGACTTTTGTCATGTCCTATGGGACCTCTACCTCTATCAGATGCAGGTATAGTGCAATGCCTATATAACATCAAACCAGTAATGCCTCGGCATACCTCCATACACGTGTATTTTTGCTAGACTGCCTGATCGATCACTGCTTAGTTGGTGTGACACCTTGTTGAGCTCCTAGCTCCTGGGCATGATGCTGCATATACCGCTCATCCTCCCAAATACGGCTTCTATACCAGGAGTATTGTAAAACCATTCCCCTAGGGTGGGGGAGCAAATGGCTGCTCATTTGCACTCCAAGCCACTTTCTACAGTGTCCAGGCCCACTAATCATATCCAGGTAACTGGTGCAAGAGTAAGTGTTTCATTCTTCTGCACCAGAAAGTCATACCTGCATCTAGTCAAAACTGACTGCCCAGCTAAGTTTTCTTCTACACATTTAGTTTGTTACATCACGTTATGCAGCATATATTCTAGTGAATTGGTGTTCTAAAACCCTCATATTGTCTTTGTGAGATTGCTTACCATGCCTCTCAACTGTACAGACCTTCACAGAATGTCCAGATTTTTGCTTCATATTTCTGATCTGTTCCTCATAAAATTGTTGATTTACTGGCAAATCACTGCCATGATTAGAAGTGAAGTCTCTAAATAATGATATACATTTGTGTTTCAGACTTTATATCCTTCAGAAAAATGCATGCTAAGACAAATCCTGTTATTCTAGCAACTTTCTAAGTTTATAAGAGCAATATTTAAAATCCGTCCCTATTTTTGGGCCTTTGTCACCCCATTCTGTCAGGTTTTATCCAGATTATTTTGCACTAAGAGGTTGAGAGGTATGTTGCTTACTATGTTGTATTTTATTGTGAAGTTTTGTGCTTAATGACCTGAAATGGCATGTTTAGGATAGGTAAGTAGATATCCCAGGTACAGTTAAAGCAGAGTAAAGCAAGATAAGAAATCAGAGACCAAGCTCCTAAGTGAAGGAAAGGGTATTTTATTCATTCAAGTGGGGTGAAGAATCTCTTACAAATATACAACAGAATAAAAGTATGTAAAAGGATGGGAAAGAAAAACTTAAAAAAAACTGAACAATGTGGGACCAGCAGTGGATGGTGAAAAGCAACATTACTAAATATGACCTTCTGCTGAGCATTCTCAAAACAAGGGTATGAAGACTTATCATATCCAGCCAGCAAAAGGGGTGTCTGTTGCAAATGAACAGTAAGTGTGAAATAAGTAATATTAAGACTGTATCTCAGAATGTTGGGAAATATGTAATAAATCTGAGGTTGAGATATCTCAAAGTATTTTCCGATCCAAAGCCCAGTGACCTTGGGGTTAATGTACATGGTTAGCAAATGTGCAAAAGTAGAGCCCCACAAGCTGATAAGTGCCAGAAGATGAATCGCATTACTGCAACATTTGGAGTTCACTTTTTAAGAGTTAGAATGATAGTGATTTTCAGTGTAGCAACAACCCCAGCTGCAGTTCTCACACTTGTAGTAGGGAGCCCAATATAAAAGTGCATCATTAAGGAGTTGATCTTGATGATTATAGTAGGCAGGATCCTCAAGTAACTCCACAAATTAAAGTTGAAAAGAGAATGAGGTCTAACGGTCTGTATCTGAGTGGATCTGCTAATGGCCCTAACATTTTGCTAAATTGCTGGATGAGTGTAGGGTTCCTAGATGGTGTAACATGGCAGATGAGATTCTCCTTCATTGAAGTCTGAAAATAACTGTCCAGTCAATTTGTTCTTGGTTTTAAGGAAAATCGTTGAACTGGTGTTGAAAAACATAGTTTTTCGATTATTACTATCTTTTAAAATTGCAGATTAAGAAAATATGTCTGCCTCAAATAAATTCATGGGCCACTGGTAAGTACTAGGTCAGTTGCCCTTGTGTAAGTCTAACTACTTTCCCTTTTTGTGCTCAAAATAACCTATCCCATTTGGTTATAGATTGGCCTTGCCCTTCCCATGGTCAATAATGTATATTACCCCTAAAGAGAATAACTGTGATCATACCATTGATAATATGAGGTGACCATGCATGGGATAAAGCATTTAAGAGCTACATCTCTCCAATAGTACTATGGGGTGGGGGTTCTGGAGTAAATTTTCTGTTTCCCACTCATCGATGTAAGTTGTTAAATATGAGCATAATGATTTTATTCTAGTTATTATGCTTCTTATGGCTAATGTCCGCACACTTCCAAGGCTTAGCACATATTTAATCTTTACCATTATCATCTGCATCTAGTTAGGATAAGGATTGAAATGTAAACTTTTTTTTGATTGTTCATTATCTGTCATTAATCATCCTCTTACAATCTATTAACCGTTTGTTCCTTTCAGAGCTAGTGCCTTTCTTAACCCACTCATCCTGTAAAGGTGGCAGCCAATTGCAGGGCCTTCACTCTAGCAGCAATCAGGGCTTTTCTGTTTGTGGCCTTGATCATAACCCTGGTTATCACCAATGTCAGCACAGATGCTATACCCTCTCCCAACAACTGATGGCTACCACACACATGCTGCAGAGGACTACAGTTACTATCTGGGCTGGACCAAGCTTACATCTCTAGTCTTTAGCCTTATCCATTGCCTGCAGTCCTCTTTCGGTATGGTGGTGATTGGTTGACCAAAAACACTAATCCCTCCCCTACCACAAGATGGGAGAGGCAGCATTAACTCTTACTCCCATTGGGTGAGCCAGCATTAGCTCTCACTCCCATGCTTCCCACATAGCTCTTCCAGCATCTGAGTCACTAGATAAACTCAAATCATCTGGGAAACAGCCATTGTTTAATCCCTTTACACAACAGAACCAACCGATTAAAATTAAGACTGCATAATGATCAAGATGCCAGGATTTCTAAGGGTTATAACCTTTTACTATGGATTTGTCAGGATTATAACATTTTGCTAAAGTACTGAAACTGAACTTAGAAAACAGAATTAAAAAATAAAATCTGTATTACTAATACTGATCTCCATCTCCATTCTTACTGAACTTGGAGCCATCCTAGTGGGATGCAAAATCAACTAGTCTGTTATTTTTATGACTTCAGCAGAAAAAGAAAGCATTTCCTTTTATGCCTAACCAAATTTAGTGAAACATAATCCAGATGCATTTTTTCTTGCTATATCCACCCACCCTACCCAATCCCTGACTTTATTAAACAGAAATGACAATTGGCTTATACCCCTTGCCTAACCGTGAGATGGCATTTCCTTTATTAGCTGACCATGTACACTCACAACATCTCTAGCTATAATTCTAACTTAGTTAAATTGTTCCATAAACTTCTGTAATCTAAAAATTGGGTTAATCAAAATACATAAAGAATGAAGACACACTTCATTCTTAAAAAATATATATGTTGTTAAGTAACAGGAAAAGGAGTTCATTAGCCATTTTTTTCTGTTTCTGGTTATTTTTGGGGTTTCAAATAAAAAAGAATATTTAGGGGGAAAAAATGAATAATATTAAGCCATAATCAGTTACCTAACCAATATAATGATGCCAATAAAAATATTACTAATTATATTTCATACAGGATTTCTTTTTTTTTTTTTTTTGCAATCTGATTTTTATTAGCATTTTTAAAAACACAAATACAAAAACAAAACCATAATTCTGTTAAATCCTTATTACTGCATTTCTTTTGCAGTAAAATCAAATATACTCAGTATGAAAGGCAAATATCTGTTCTCATTTTAATTATCTAATATTGCTATGACTGAACCTGATGACTGTTGCATCAGTCACGCTAGGTCTTTGACACATTTTATTCTAATATACATAGTGGGTTGTATCCATTGATGTGTACAAATTTTACAGCCATCATTGAAGTTCGGGGATGCTGCATGAGGCTTCAAGAACTTCTATTTTTTATCTTTTTCTTGTATGGTATTTTGTTTTAAGTTTTTTTGTTGCTAGGGTCATTTTGAAAAGAATTATTTTGGAGACAGTGAATAACATCCAGCTAATTAGTGGCAGGAGCTGAGAAACAGTATTCCTTATTTAACTACAAATATTTAGTGGCATTTTTATTTATCTCTAGTACTTGCTTGACTTTCTATTCCCTGGCTAACTATTGCTGATTTCTGCATTTGATTTTTTCCCCAGACACCCACACTTCTGCTGTTGTACTTTCAAATGTGGTGGCTTTTAAGCTGTCCACCCTTACTATAAATCTGATTTTTGGAAACTCTCGAGTCCCATCTAATTATCTCTTTCTACTGAGCAATGAGAGATCAGTTGGGAAGGCCCTCCGGAGTCCTTAGTCTCTTAAACTTGAATCATCTTCTATTTCCTCCCTTCCCACTTACTAAAAAGTTACACTGTATTCAGTTGCTTTTACTGTATTTGTGCTTCTTCCTACTTTATTTAGCTTTTGCTGCATGTTCTTAAAGTGTTCAGTTGCATTTAATCTGTTGCATTTATTACTGCTTGTCAGTGGTATAATTACATTATAACTGTTTTTCTAAGCCACTTGGTTTTGATTTAAGCACTTAGGCTTCAAACTAGTCCCACTTGGTTTTGATTTAAGCACTTAGGCTCCAAACTAGTTATCTAATATAAGGAGGAAGGATAGGTAGCTTACACCATTCTTTATAAGTGCCTTTGTTCCAAACCAGTTATTTTACTTTAAGAAGGTTTGTGGTTTACACTCCACCCTTCTGTGCTGGGAATTGCTGGTTAAGGCTTATTGTGCCTGTTATTCTAAGTGTCTTTGTCCTGGTTTAAGTACTTGGCCCCCAAACCAGTTATTTTACATTAGAAAGGTTTGTGGTCTACACTATTGTGGCATTACTATCTGGAAAGATTTTCTTAACTACTAGATCCTCTAGTTTGCACATAGCTGAGTATTGCTCCTTGTTGTCTTGACCTATTCAATATTTACATTTCCCTCCCTCCTCCCTAGTAGATCAGTAGCCATGGATATGTACTTCCCAACACTCTCTGTGGCCAGTTTGGTTGAGATGGGTATTTTGAGGTATTGTAGCAATTGCCTCACATACACTGACAACGCAGTTATTCTTAAAACAGATAAAGTACGTGAGAGGTGTAGATATACTTTAACTCTGGAGGCAAAACTCCTTATAGAATCAAAACTAATCCTACAGAGGTTGTCAGTGTTACTTACACCATGCCTACTGCACAGGGTAAACACCCTACATGTAAAAGTACTTATGCTGTGGCACTTTCAGGTAACCTTCCTAAAACACTAAGACCTCCTGCACATTACAATCAAAGAAAGGTTCCTCAGCCATCACATAAACACAGAGGCTAACAAATTGTCGGAAATGTTTAAAGTTAGAGGGTATCCACTAGAGTTAGTAAGGGATGTTTACCTAGAAGTAAATAGGAAAAGACACAATGGAGAATTACTACTTATTATTATGGCTAGGGAACCCGATTTGATGGAGACTACCCAAATGCACTCTATGGGTGAATATATGTGTTCACTTATTACTACTTTTACAGTGGAACATGAATTTGGCTATAAGATACATGCTTCCTTTCATTGTACATGTAATTCTATGGACATTATATATTTAGCTAAGTGTAAGGTATGTGATAGTTTCTATGTAGAAAAGACCCAGCGTAAACTTAGAGTGTATTTATAAGCACATTCTTGACATTAGAAAGAAGCAAACTAACAATGTATTATATAAGCATCTGGAAAAATACCCCAAACATGTTTTTTTTTTTTTTTGGGTGGATGTGGTATACAAAAATTTGGAAGGTGGGCCATGGCTGGATTTGATAGAGTGTAAGGAAACTGTGTGGCAATTTAAAATTAAATGCATGTATGCCACCAGGTTTCAATGAATAGATTTCACTAGCTAGTATTTTAAGACTTTTGTCTTATAAGGTTTAATTAATGATATCATTTATTATTAATAGTTACATTGTTTTTTATGGTTTTAAATGAGTTTTTATATGTGGTCATTAACTTTATTATGGATTTGCACTGATAAAGTATGTCATGTGATTTTTTTGTGAATGGGATAAATAGGGTGCAATGTTTAACTGATTCTGAAGAAGTCTGCAAATTAGCTGGACAAAAGCACTTAATCTGTGTAATAAAATTTTCCTGGAAGCTGCAGTGTTTTCTTGGACTTGGTTTTTGCTGTTAAGAATTTGCTCCTTGGTTCTGAGTCTGTTTTGGGTTTGATACGTCTAAGCCAGAGTGCAGTGGAAGCATTTTTTGCGACCAGGTGCTAGTTCAGATGAGCTGTGTAACAGCGTGGGTATGCTGACCCAACTAGTACAACAGTTAACTGATCACGTGGCTATAACTATGAGACAGCTGCAGAGTAATTGTGAATTTAATAACACTCCCTCTTGTTGTTGCCTTTGGGTCAATTGAATCCAGATATGAAAAGAACGGACAGTGGTGAGTCAAGCAATAATGTATTGAATGACTTTAACCTGAATACATGGTTAAACTGGAATATGAACTTTAATTCTCACTCCAATCATAGCACCAGTACATTTCAGCAGTTACTAACTAAGATGGAGGATGTTTTATTGTGGTGCCGTAAGTTGCAATTGGAGAACATGCATTTATCAGAGTGTATTAATGTTAAGAGGGTTCCGCAGGGGCTCCAGACTTGGAAGTTCCCTACTGGGCTTGCGCCTGGGTTTTCATTACATTTGGAACTCCTTGATTTATTTAACAAGCAAGGTACTGAGCTATTGGATGCATTAAAGAAACATAATCAGATTCTCATTGATGAGCTGATTGCTGAGGCTTCCAGGTTGGGCCAGCTTTTTAGGAAGGATTTGCTGTTTTCAATCCATTACAGACAGTATAATAATATGTTTAATAAAATAGATAAAATTGTGAATGAAATTAAAACAAGGAAAGAGAAGTTCAAAAGGGTAGTCTAAAATATGAGGAGGGTAGAGCTTACCCTAAACCAGTCAGATCCCAGCGAAGGCAGAACCAAAACAGAAATGAGGAAGTAAACATGGTGGCTGATAATCACGAACAAGGAGCTAGAGAAAATGTCCCTATAGGTCAAGCCCCATTAAGAAGGTCGGAAAGGATAAGAACCAGGGGGATCAAACTGACAGGAGGAACCTCCCTTCGTCTTAAGTCAAAACAAAACAAAAAGTAATAATAGAAAATATATAATTGTACAGCATAACTAAGTATTCAAAAGTAATCCAAGCAAGGCAGGCAGTCTGTTTCCAGTCGAAAATCCTTTATTAAGTACACAGACAAGCGAGCCAAGTAAAACAAATATAGAGTAATTTCCTCACAAGCTTTAAATATATATATATATATATATATATATATATATATATATATACTTATACTTTTTATCAGGCATGGGAGTGGTTTATTGTGCTGTAAAACAAAGTGTTATTGGTACACATGTTAAATTCACATCCCTTCCCCCATCAGTGTGACATTCAAGCTGGTCCTGCCCTACTTAATAGCTGTCATAATAATATATAACCCTTATGTACTTTAAATAAAATTATATAATGATGTGGTACCTCTTATTTAACCAAATTATTAAGTAGATTATTAAGTCTGTGATTTAATCAAAGACAATATACTACATGGCTGGAAATATATCAACCTTAGTTCATTTGGCAATCAAAAATATATATACATATACATTTTGCATGTAAAAATCAATTTCTATTTTCATAACCTATTGTTAACAAAGATCGCTTTCGTCCTTCTAGACTTCAGGTCTGTGTACAAGAACCCTAAAGACCTATATAACTGTATAATTAGTTAGTATTGTTATTACACATCATTTTGAATAAAGTGGAAAAAAAGAACCAGAAAAAATAAATAAATAAGACAAAATGTATGTATGATGATGGAAACAAAATATACACTTAAATTTCATCTGATTTAAAATGGTATTTTAAAACCAATTTGTAGAATAAAATAAAATACAATTAGTTATGTAAACAATGTGGCAATTTTCTAAGTTCCAGTGCACTTTTAATTGAACAGTAGTAGTTTAGTCATGGCTTCCTAAAAGAGTTCAACTTTAATTGCCACATGAGTTCATGTTTCTCCAGAATATTCGGGATGTCTCCTTGAAGATCACCCATGTCTATGCGATCCAGAATCTGGAACTTAAAACCTGTGTGTCTTTTATGAAGAGAAAGGTGTTTGGCTAGTGCATTATTTTTACACCCAGAGCGATAGAATGCATCACATTCAGTGGACTGTGCCCTGTAAATTACTTTTTTAGTGTTAGTCACCCCCTGCACTGGTTTTAATGATCTTCTTTAAATTACTTTTTTAGTGTTAGTCACCCCCTGCACTGGTTTTAATGATCTTCTTTAAATAAGGGCAATAAAAACTATCACCTTGCTGTATAAATGTACAATTAATTTCACATCTTTTACTGCTTTTCTCATATGGTCTAGGTTTAATTTCAACAAAACTTCCTATAAACAAATGATGGGGCTTCACCTAGGATGTTAATCAGAAAAGGGTTTCCTGTGACAATGTCCCAGTTTTCTTCAATAATATTTTTGATACTGTGATAATCCAAAGTGTATGTCAGGATGTAGCTATTTTTGCATTTGTTATTCTCTGTGGAATTACTTAACGTTTTTCTACTGGGGAGGTTGAGTGAAGGTGCTTCAGTCCTTTTCAGTTCTATAATGGGTTTCAGGATGCTTTTTAACATCTGACTTTCATAGCCTCTCACTAGAAAATCATTCTCTAAGTTGTTCAGGTTTCTCAAATGGTTCCATCTCTGTGGTAATTAGAGCTAATCTATAGCCTTGGGACTTCACTATATTATACTTGTTTTTTGTAGGATGTAGACTTTTACTGTGGAGTAATAAGTTAACCCTCGTTGGTTTTCTGAATAGATCAGTGGTGATTCTGTTACTATTGGTGTCCTTGGAAATCTGCATATCTAAGAAAGAGGTTGAAGTACAGCTATGGGAAGAGGTAAACTTCAGGAAGGGGGTTGTTTGATTGAGGTAAGTGATAAAATCTCCATGCTGCAAGGTGTCACCTTCCCACACAATAAAAGACATCATCAATAAAATGTAAATAGCATGTGATATGCTGCATGTAATCTGTGTTGTTTAACACAAAGTCCTCCTCCCATGTGCCCAGGGCTATGTTAGCTATGCTGGGAGCCAAGGCAGCCCCCATTGCTATACAAGTTTTTTGTTTCTAGTGTTTGCCATTCAAAGTCCAGTACAAGATTAATGAGCTTGCTTAACTTTCGCAGTTGTGCCTGTGTACCCTGATCATGTTTCTTAAGACTCCATAGCTGCTGTTATACAGTAATTGTGAGGGAGCACTGTGTACAAGGATTCCACATCAATAGTTAATACTGTCCGCTTCCACTGTAATGTTTTTTATTTTCTTCTAAAAATCCATTGAATCTCTTATGTTGACTTATTCTTTTCTGCTAGAGGTTTCAACAAGTAATCAAGGTAAATTGCTTCCACCGGTCTATAAGGTGGGTCTTCTCTGTTCTTGTGTGGCTTTGGTATTCCAAAAAAGTAAGGCAAACGTGGGCATGGGCTCCATAAATAATTATAAAGATTTTCAGTGATAAGTTTTTCTTCCCATAATGTGGTGAGATTAGTGTTCCATAAATCATATGCTCTTTTTATGTCATCCATGGTGTGATTCTGAGTTCCTGATGTTAAGAGAGTTAATGCAAGACAGAAGTATAAGAGTTATGAAGCCCAATAAGGGTGGGTGGGGGGCAGCGATTATGAATAGAACTGATTATTTAAACAGAATCCAGATGTATTTATATGATTATGATATTTATGAGGAAGTTTCATTGAACTACATTAATATAGCGTACAAAAAATACAGGATATGGTAGAACAAGGTCAAATATCAGAGGATGTGTATGACTTTTTGGAGGTTAGATATCCCAGTGTTCCATCATTATTTGGTATCCCTAAAATACATAAAAGTTTAACAGACCCCCTCCCCCCATGAGACCAACTGTAAATGCAAGTACTTCTACTACACATCCATTATCTAAATGTATAGCTGTGAAGGTAAGAGCTGCTTACAAAGTATAAACACCTTTGTCGGGATTCATGGGAATTTTTGTCAAAACTTTAACATTTCTAACAATCGATGTAGTGAGTTTACTTAGTGTAATACCACATGCCCAGAGCATGGAAATGTTCCATGATTTTTTAGTTGAAGCTGGTGTCTTTGATAACAATGAAATTAATGTTGGATTCCTTTTTATAAATTATGCTGCGGTATAATTTTGTACACATAGATGGGAAATACTATCAGCAAAAGAAAGGTGTGGCTATGGGGGCATGTTGTTCCCTCTTATTTGCCAATACTGTCATGATGCAGTGGGAAAAGGAGTACATTTTTAATGTATTTAAACTGGCCCCATGGCAGCTGCATGTACAATTTTTGGATGACATCTTTATAGCTTGGGAAGTTAAAGAACTGGAAGCTCAAAGATTTGTTGAGTATTTAAATTCCACAACATGCTTTTTGAAATTTGCCTATGTGTTTAACGTTAAAATTAATTATTTATATGTTTCTGTAAGCAAAGATGTCACTAAACAAGCTTTTACGAGCAATATATAGAGAAAGCCCACCTATTCTAATAGTTTGCTGCATTATAATAGCTGCCACCCACAGCATCAAAAAAGGGGTATTGTCAAAGGGCAATTTGTTAGGTTATCAAGAATGGTCTCTGATTTGGTTTTTGAAGTGGAGGCTGACAAATTGTCAGAAATGTTTAAAGTTAGTGGGTATCCTAAGGTATGTTTACCTAGAAGTAAACAGGAAAAGACACCATGGAGAATTATTACCTATTATAATAGCTAGGGAACCCAATTGGATGGACACTACCCAAACACACCCTATGGGTGAATGTGTTCATGTATTACTACTTTTACAGTGGAACATGAATTAATCTATAAAATCTTAGAGAAAAACTGGAAAGTTTTCCAGTGATTTGATGGATTGAGAGACCTTTTTGCAGAAAGACCTAGAATGGTATATAAAAAGGGGGTCTAGGACACATGCTCGACTAGCATATGTCCGAATCACAAAACAAACAGATACATGAAAACGCTTAACATCGAAAAGCGCTTCTGTGTATGTGTACTTCAAAAAACAAAATCTACGTTTCTGCAGGGGGGCTTCACCCCCCACCCCCCTACAATATTCTCACTCCAAGATCGCACTACAGTGGGGAAAAGGGAATCTTTCCCTTACCCGCACTGTAGTCCAATCTACGAAACAGGCATACATACACTGAAGCGCTTTTCGATGTTCCATGTTTTGTGATTCGGATTCGGACATATGCTAGTCAAGCATGTGTCCAGATTCCATAGAAAGGGTAGGTATTTAAAAAAACTTACTGAAAAAAAATACAAAGTCTGTAGTACGATCTAGTAAAAAGTTTGGCACATTTAGATGTGGTTATTGTAACCAGTGTACATACATGTTGGAGGTGGATAAAAGCAAAATTAACAACCAGGTGATACATGCTTCCTTTCCTTGTACATGTAATTCAGTGGGCATTATATATTTAGCTAAGTGTAAGGTGTGTGATAGTTTCTATGTAGGAAAGACACAGAATAAACTTAAATAGCATATTTCTGACCAATTCTTGATATTAGGAAGAAGGAGACTAAAAATAAATTATGTACTCACCATAACGTTCTGTTTGTTGCCCATAATCTCGCCTTCTTTCTTGCTGGTTGGGTTTGGAACCGAGCATTGGTTCCAACATGGCCTTTTACTAAAGCTCGAGAGCTTCCACTGCCTCAAGGCTATACCCTATCCCATGATGCCTAGAGAAGGTAACCCAGATCTTGTTTGCAAACCACTAACAAAGTAGAACTAACATCCCAAACATAGTGTTAATTAGCCTTAGCCTATGTCTTGTGTGACAAGAAGGGAACCAGAGTACATTTGTAACCAATCCAAATATTCCTCTCGATCCTGTAGGAGTGAAGGTAGGGGGAAGGAGGGTGGAACTCAAGAAAGAAGGTGAGATTATGGACCACAGACATGGAATGTTATGTTGAGTACATAACTTCTTTATGTTATGTTGTCCTATCTTGCCTTCATTCTTGCTGGTTGGGACAGCATCCCCAGCACCTTCTTTCTTGGGTGGCTCAAGGGAGTAGGCTCTTCAGAACAGTGGAACCAAAGGAAGCCCTGTTCTGGGAGGCCATGTCTACTTCGTAATGAGTGATAAAGGTATGAGGTTTGACCCATGTGGCTGCAGGACAGATTGAATCCATAGGTAATCTTGCCTGAAGGACGACCGAAGTTGAAATAACTCTTGAGTTCCACCCTCCTTCCCCCTACCCTGAGAATTATATGCATAGGAAATAGTGTCAGTTGGCCATTTTGATAAGGTAACAACAACAAATCTGTTTGATAAGGCACCAAAAAACTACTAATACAACTTCAAAGATGCCAATATGAGCAAGTAGCTGCACCATAAGCCCAACAGAAACAAAATGCTTGCAAAGAGTGCGTTCCTCCAGTCTCCATATTGTTAAGCATTTCTTCTCCAGTATACACCTTGAGGACTTCCTCAAAACAAGAAACAGAAGAAATTACATTGCTCCAAGTCAACACCCTTTATAAGCAATGAAACAATCAATTATTCTCCCACAATTTTAAAGACATAGACACTAAAACACTAAAAACCTTTGTACTTTAAATATACACACAAAAAACTTTAGAAAATGTTGAATTTTTCATTGTTTAAAAATAATATATTATACAAAATACAATAAAAATTCAGATGTTTAAAGCCATTTTTCTTAGAACAGGAATCAGGGAAATATGGTCATTTAACCCTGGTTCAGCAGTGGCATTTAATCTAATAATCCAATAAAACTAAGATCAACATGAGACTCCCACCAATCACCTCTAAAATTCCTTGGGACAACTTCTAAAATGCCAAACTTAAATCTTGTATCTCCCTGACATGTTAGTGTGTGCCTATACAAAGCATTATTTACATTCCCCTTATTAATGGCATAAAGGTGTTAATATATTCTGGTCTTAAAATTCCTTTCCATTTTGCCAATATAGTAATATGAACATGTTTGGCAAACTGAAATATATATAACACCTCTCGTATTACAATTACCCTTGTGTAGAGGAATGCCCCTACCATGCCCGGCTATCAGGGCCATGTCGCTATCTAAGATGTAGGGGCATTGATTGCAACTACCACATTTTGATAAACATAGGGCCGGATTCATGATGGCTTGCACGGAGTCTAAGAGTAGTGTAAGACTCCATGCAGTCATCATGTCCGACGAGCGATCCACGAACAGCCTGCAGGGGCTTGTAAGAGAGCTCCTAAAACGGCTCTTACATGGACAGGGCTTATGCAAATTATCTCACTTGCAGCCGAAAGGCATGCAAATGAGGTAATTTTGCGATCCAGGAAGCACAAACCTGTCTGTGTAAGAGCCGTGTTATCTGCAGAAATGTACTCAGTTGACAACTGAGTACTGTTCTGCATATAGCACAATGGAGCCTTGTCAGCTCCAAATAAAGGTTGCAGATGTTCCAGGAAGCATGCCAATGGCCAAATATGTGGCCACTGGCAACGTACCTCCATGCAAAATTAAAATAAAAATGTTTTTGTTTAAACGTAGCACAGCGCCGTGCAAAGGGGCTGCGCTAAAAAAAACGCAGAAAAATATTTAAAACCCATAAACGTGGGTTTTATGCAAACCATCAATTTACAATGTAAGGGAATAGCAGGCTGAAAATAACATGGCCACCGAGTAGGGGTTGCTAAGGGGGGAAGCTCAGTGTAAGACACGTAACTAAGCATTAGTAGGCAATCCTATGTAAACGAGTGTTAGGATAGTGAATCACACTTTTACATAGCAAATGAGCACATTCCCTGGAGTGTAGGAGTAGGATAAGGGGGAGTAACAGAGTAGGAGATAGGTGACGTCACAGGGGGGTATGTATGAAAGAAATGAAGCTCATTGGAGCGGAGTGGGATGTGAAAGCTGTCAGTTAGACATCATGGAAAGAGGTGTGTCAACAGGTAGACATGGGAAAGCCAAGAAATGGAAGGTGTACACTGTGGATAACACCAAAGTTTCTTGCTGAGCGTGCATGCGCGCGTGTGCGCGCTGGGAAGCCCGAGCAAGATGGAGTGCGCGCGTGTAAGCGTGTGTTTACACCGGAGTAAGCATGTAAAAGCCTGTTTAAAGACTTGTAAGCGCATTTGCGCTAGTGTGCGCACGTTTTAACCCGAATAAGCAAGTTGTGGTCCATCTAAGCATGTGTGCTCGCGTGTTAGCTGCTGTGTGCGTGTTTGCTCATGTATGTGCGTTGCTCCCCCCCTGAGGAAACAGACAGGAAAAAGGAAGCACAACAAATTGTAGGAAGCTACCAGGGAATACTAGCAGAGCTAAGAATCAGACAATTACACAGCAGAACAGTAGCCCAGCCCAGCACTGAAAACTCTGCAAACAACAGTGCAGTATGTGTCTCTCAAGGGCCACTGCAACACTGGAGTAAGCTACTAGAAGTGAAAACTGAAATAGCTTCACTCAGACAAAAAATGCTAGGGGCTGCCATAGCTGTTATAAGGCGACATATGCAACATGCTGAGGGTGGTGACAATGCAAATGCTGCCGGACAACCCACAGTGAGGAGGCGGAGAAGAGTGTACAGGCCCAGGGTCACCTACCACGGGTTACATGAGCTGGAGATAGTGGAGCGCTATAGAGTGGACAGAGACATCCTGCAGCAAATTGTTGAGCTGTGCAGGCCACGCCTCACACACAGAACCAACAGAGGGGAACCCATCCCAGTGGAAACCAAGGTATGTGTTGGCCTAAGAATATTAGCAACAGGTACCTTCCAGAGACCAGCTGGTGATATGATGGGGATATCACAGGCATCAGCATCCAGGGTACTGCACCAGTCCCTGGATGCCCTGTCAGCACATGTCGGTGATCATGTATATTTCCCCAATTCCCGTGAGGTATTGGCCAGCAATATGCGTCTCTTCCAGCAAATAGTGGAATACCCTGAGGTAGTGGGTGCAATAGACTGCACACATATACGCATCAAATCACCAGCTGGTGAGCGGGGTAGGGCCTACATTAACCGCAAGGGCTTCCCCTCCATCAACTGCCAGGTTGTGTGTGATGCCCAGGGCATAATAATGAATGTGTGCTCTGGCTGCCTTGGAAGCTACCATGATTCCCATATCTGGCATCTGACGCAGCTGTACCAGACATTTGCCAATGGGGACATCCCACATGGTCACCTATTGGGGGATGCTGGCTATGCACTGGAGCCATGGCTGATGACACCCATCAGAAATGCACACACACCTGAACAGGAACGCCATAATGAGGCACACGCACAAACACGTAATGTAATAGAGCGTGTGTTTGGGCTGCTCAAGTCATGGTTCCGGTGCCAAAACACATTTGGTGGAGCCTTGCAGTACTCACCAACTACATGTACCCAAATTGTCATGGTATGTGCTATGCTACATAATATGATTCTGTGAAAACAGCTGTAGCAGGACCAGCATAGGCCCGGCCCAAACAGCCTCCCACCATTGCCAAAGCCATCACAGGCAGAGCGTGACTCTGAGGAGGAACAACCTGAGCCTGCCCCAGTAGGCAGAAGGAGGAGTGTCCAGTATGCCTTGGCCTTGGCAAAGAGGCAACGCATAGCACATACACTGGCTGAGTAGGAACCCTGGAAATGATACCTCTCCCTGACTCACACATATAGTAAAAGGGATGCCTAAGTTGACACAACCTGCTTTCAAATATGTACAGGGAGTGTAGTATGTGCATCCAATGTAGGCAGCCCTGCAGCACCACCTGAGGCATGATTGCCATGTGTTAAGCAATGTAACACCATGTAGTATATGCAAACTTGACCCATGAGTAACATCCTACCATCACAAAGCATGATGCCACAATATGAAGACAAGATGATCAATTACAACAATTGGCGTAAGTATTGTTGTTAGTCAAAGGGGATTCAATGCCTCTCAGCCTGGGATGACATGCTGAGCAAGACACGATGCTCCGCTATGGATGGCTTGCACCTACCACCCCTGGCCTTTTGGATACTGGCAAAGGCTGTTGTCACCCCCATAGTGCCTTGAATAGGTAAGGCTCAAAACACAAACCCACCTCCATAGGTATCACAAGGGATATGAAACTAGAAGTAATGCTACCCAATGCTAGAAGTCTAAACTGCAAGATGCATGCAGTCCAAACTCTCCTCAGCATGGAGAATGTTGATATCTGTGCAGTAACAGAAACCTGGTTCAAGGCTCCCAAGAGCACCCTAACACTACCAGGTTACACCTCACACCATGCTTTAGAGCCCCAAAACATGGAACAAACTACAAAAGGAGGGTGAGTATCAATAAAGATACCCACACCCCCAGGTTGGTGCCACAGCATGAAGCAGCACGCAAGTAACAGTGGCTAAAACTGCCTCCCAGTTCGTAGCCTGCTACAGATCACCCTCCTAAATCTAGGAACCCCACTTGGCCTACTTGAGAACACATGAGAATATGAAGGCCTCTCCAAAGAACATTATATTGGGCGACTGCAACTACCCAAACATAGACTGGGAGCATTATTCTAGCTCCAACACCCTAGGCCAAAGGTTCCTAGACTTCATAAACTGAAATGCTATGGAACAACTTGTCACCACTCCCACAACAGGGTAAACATACTGGACCTGATAATCACCAACATGGGGACTCTATGGCCAAGACGAGAAGTGTATCCCCTCACTGGTAAGATCAGACCATACAGTAATCTCACTGGATATTCACATCCTGACCCCAGTCCCTGGCCAGAAAACCACAGTAAAAACATGTGTAAAGCAAATTATGCACTCCTCCAAACTGAGGTGGAATCCATTAAAGTCCTTGTACCTGTGGAAAATATGGCCCAGACCTCAGAACCCTTTATGAATGCATTCTATGAACACCTTCAGGAATGCATGGACTATGCAATCCCAAATAAAACCAAGACCCAGTCCTACAAAGGCAGGCATCCTGTCTGATGGACCCCAGCCATTAACAAACCATGCAAGTGGAGGAGGAAGCTACTACATGATAGAGCAAAACCCAAAAAGGGAAGGCATCACTGATCAGTATTATGACAAAAGACTATGGCCACACATAAAATCCTCTAAGGCCAGCTACGAGATAAAAATTGTACAGGACACTAAGGATAATCACAAGGCTTTCTTTACTGATGGTAGGAACCTGGGTGGGAATTCCCAGATATACTCAGAATTAGTCCAAAATGACAAACAATACATCAAACCCACAGACATTGCCAACATCCGACCTGACAGTTTCAGTGCAAACCCCCCCCCCCCCCCCCACCAAAAGGCCAAATATCTATCCCAGCAGAGTGCTGGCCCCCTGACATCGCAGATGCTCAGGTAACAGCCAGCGTCCCTAAAGCAAAACGCACAGCATCAATGGGACCAGATGGTGTCCCGGGCTGCATCCAACATGAAGTCCAAGAAGAATTGAACAAATAAAACCACTGCTCAGTCTCAGCCTTACCACAGGATATGTACCCAAACAGCAGTGTACAGCAGCAGTGGTCCCTCTACACAAAGGTGGTGCCTGAATGGATCATGCAAACTATCACCCCAGAATCCTGACTAGCATGGTCTGCAAAGCTATGGAAAGGATCATCATGGACCTCGGAAATAAAGATACTGGGGACCTACAGACACTGGACCCTACCCAGTTTGGCTTTCTTAAGGGCAGATCCTGCCCCTTAAACCTGGTTGAGTCATTTGAAACAGTCAACTAGGCCATTGATGAGGGGAAGGTGGTCCACACAGCCTACCTGGACCTTGCAAAAGCCTTCCATACAATACCCCACGTGGGCATTATAGATAAGCTCACCAGCTTAAATATAAACCCCTATGTCACTAGATGGGTTGCAAACCGGCTCAAGGACAGAACTGACATGGTCAGAAATGCTGGAGCCATGTCAGAGTCCAAACCAGCTACAACTGGCATCCCACAAGGCTCGGTCCTGGGAACCCCCTGTTTGGTATATAATTCTCTGAGGTATAGGCCAACATGGAAGGAGTGTGTCTGAACAAGTTTGCAGATGACTACAAACTGGGCGCCATATCTGACCCTCCAACTGACACAAGCATCCTATAAAAGGGCCTCATAGAAACAGACAACTGGTGCTACAGCCATGTCATCAAGCTAAACACAAAAATGTGTATAGTCATCCCCTTTGGAAAAGCAGTAAGTGGACACCAATTACCACATAGGTGGTAACCCATTAAGTACAAAAGAAGTAATAAGAGACCTGGGGACACAAGTTGATAGAAATCTCGCATTTGACAACCATGTGGCTGTAGTGGTTATAAAAACATTTCATTTACCCACCTAATCATGAAGGTAATCACATCTATATCAGGGGAGGTCATCGTGCCTCTGCAGTCATCCTTCATCACGCTCACAATTGATTACAATGCCCCTTGTGGGATGTACTGTAGCAGACACCTCCAGCAACTGGAAAGACCCAAATCTGCCCGATTAAACAAACTGCAGCTCCACACAGTGGCATACTGCCCACCTAGAGGCGATCTGTGCTTGATGTGTATAGCCATGTCCAACCTGGAATCAATGCACATGCTGCACCTTGTAAAATCTGAATCCCATTGAGCTATGCACATGAGAGACCTGAACCTCAGCACTGAAATAATTAGGACATGCTGTAGTGATTGATCCGTAACCCAGAAGCTCCCTCCACTCTTGAGTAAATTCACAGTCCAGGTTAGCCAGAAGGTCCCTCATTTCCTCTCTTCAGGAGGAATCTTGAGTGTATGGCAGATTGTAGGTTTACCCTGGGTATCACTTTTATGTCACATTTAGACAGAGGCACAGTATACTAACCTTGAAAAATGTCATGGCAAACTCCAGTTAAAATGTGTGTTGAAGGACAAACGCACTCTGACTAGGATTAAAAATGCCCTAGGGCACATAGCCTAGTGTTTCTCAATGTCCACCCAAGTTGCGGAATACACTAGTAATGTTGGACAAGCCTGGTGTAAGTAGGCCATAGCTGAACAAAATGCAACATGGTCATACCTTAGTCTGGTGTGCACAGTATGAATATTTAAAGCAGTGATGGGACTCAAACCCAGGATACTGTGCACTAGAAAGGACTGAACCACTATACTATGACAATATTACAGTGTTTGGTCAGTATGAAAGAATGTTGACAAGTGTATGCAAACTGTCCCATGGAAACCTTGCAGGCACAGCATAATCCCTGTTGGGTTCAGACACAAAGCAGTTGGGCAGTAAGAACACAGCATTACTTCCAACACACACTAAATGTCAAATATTGTTCAAGTTCACACACAACCACAAATGTAGTGAACCTCAGATCTCAACATATGGAAAGGTCACACTAGGCATGCTCACACACTTTGATAAATGAGATATATGTCAGGCAACAAACCATGGAAAGCCCGAACTGGGCATGCTCACACACTTGCCATATCTCAGTGTAGCAGTCGGACACACATCTAGCTTTTGTATGTGTTAAGCCAGGAACCTCCCACAGTACAGTAATCTGCCCAGTGCACACAGTTAAATGACAGCAGAGACATAAGTAATATACTGGAACCCTGCCATGATCAAACATCTTCCACAGATACACAAGTTGTTCATAGAAACAGGGAAAGCTATGGCAATAAAGACCTGCAAACAGTTTATCAGCAACAAATATTGTGCATCCCAAACATAAACATATGGGTGCAGAGGTCGATACTAGGCTGTTTGCCCTAGGGAATACATAAGCCTAGCCAGAGTGTATTTGGCGTCTGCCTCCCCAGTACAGTAGCCTACTGTGCCTCTGTAAAGTAGGTCACAGAAGGCACCGTTTAAAACTAGTTTGCTGTGCCTCCGTCAAGCAGGGACACAGTGGAGATCCCAGGGGTTGAATTTGCAATGTCACATCCATGTGGCTGGAGTTTGCTGGAAGAGGGTTGGCGAGGGGCTATGTCTAACATTAATTGGGATTCAATTCCAGACTGAGGGGAGCCTTATCTGTAGTGTCTGGGTAATTTCACTGTCAAAACTTGCAAGTGATGATTTTGAGGGATTGAAGTGTCCTGCCAATACTGTTCAGAGATGTCCTCCCTCTGTGGGATATTGCTCTGTTATGTATCAGCTCACTCCTTCTGTTGTACAGCTTATATATGGCTGGTGTCAACCAGACAGGTCTCCTGTTGTGGAGGAGTCTTGGTTTTATTTGGGATAGCATGATCAATGAAAACCTGCAGGTGCTCATAGAATGCATTAGTAAAGGATTCTGCAGATTGGGCTGTATAATCCTCCAGCACAGGACCTTTGAAGTATTCCCCCCCAGTCTTCACAAGTGCAAAGTCTGCTTTTGAGAAATACTTTGTTAGCAGTGATTTCCTTGCCTGGGGGTGGGGATCGGATATGGATGTCTAGGGAAAGTTGATTATGGTTATATCTTAACAAAGGTGGTCTACCTCTGGTGTGGAACATAGTGTCCCCATGTTGGTGATAATCAGGTCCAATATGTATTCCCCCTTGTGGCTGTGGTGACTGGTTCTGCCATAGCACATGGATTCACAAATTGTAGTGGCTGTAGGGTGATGTTGTTGAGGCCTGAGTAGTTCCCCCTGTCAATATTCCTGTACCTGAAGTTAACCACTGTAATGGCATATGTGAACACCTTCATATCCCACACTGTTCCCAGGGAAGCCAAGTGTGGTTCCTGGATATGGGAGGGGGTGGTCTGAACTACACACCAAACCAAAAGGCAGTTTTGCACAATGGTAGTTGTATATGTATGGCCTGTCATGCTTAGTGCAGTGGTAACAACCCAGAGGTGTGTGATGTATATAGGTTCATAGGTTCATATTAGGCTATCTGCCCTAGGGCATTTATAAGCCTAGCCAGAGTGTGTGTGGCTTTCGCCATCCCTTGGAATGAGAATACTATGCCCATTTAGGGTTTAGTTTACTGTGCCTCTATCTAGTAGTGACACAGAGATGACCCCCGGGGTAAACCTACGAACTCCCATTCACTCGTCAAGATTTCTCTTGAAGAGAGTCAGTGAGGGGCTCTGCCTAACATGGACTGGGATTCTGTTCCAGAGTGTAGGGAGCCTCTGGGTTATGAATCTGTCCCTCCAGCATGTCCTATTTATTTCTGTGTTGAGGTTCAAATCTCTCACTCTCGTGGCTCTGGTGGATTTGGATTTTCTGAGGTGGAGCATGTCCATTAATTCCTGATTGGACATGGCCTTGTATGTCAGGCATAGATTGCCTCTGAGTAGGCGGTATGCGACTGAATAGAGCTGTAGTTTCTTCAGCCAGGCAGCATATAACATATGTTTGAGACCCTTGATCCTCTTGATGAGGTACTTTTGGGGTCTTTCTAACTGCTGCAGATGTCGGGTAAGGTACATCCCAAATGGGGCATTGTACTCAATTATGGGCCTGATAAGGGAAGAGGTATAGGGGCACGATGACCTCTCTTGATCTAGATGTGAATCCTTTCATGATAAGGTGGGTAATGTAGAAGGTCTTCCTAACCACCTTGACAATGTGAGTGTCAAATGAGAGGTTACTGTCAACTTGGGTCTCTAGGTCCCTGATTACTTCTTCCATACTTAATGGATTACCACCTATGTGGTAATTTGTGGGTACTTTGTTTTTCCCAAAGGGTATGACTATACATTTTTTGGCGTTCAGTTTAAGGCCATGGCTCTGGCACCAGTTATCCATTTCTTTGAGGCCTTTCTGAAGGATACTTGTGTCCGCTGGAGTATCACTTATGGCGCCCAGTTTGCAGTCATCTGCGAACTTTCAGCCACAATCCTCCTATGTTTGCTTGCACCTTGGAAAAATAAATGCCGAACAAGAGGGGTCCCAGGACCGAGCCCTGTGGGGCACCGCTTGTGACTGGCTTAGAGTCTAACATGGCTCCAGCAATTCTGATCTTGTGGGTTCTGTCCTTGAGCCAGTTTGCAACCCATCTTATGACATATGGGTTTACATTTAAGCTGGTGAGCTTGTCTATGATGCCCGAGTGGGGTATTGTGTCGAAGGTTTTTGCAAGATCAAGGTAGGCTGTGTGAACTGCCTTACCCTCATCAATGGCCTTCATGACTGTTTCAAAAAAGTCGACCAGGTTCAAAAGGCAGGATCTGCCCTTGACAAAGCAAAATTGGGTAGGATCCAGTGTTTGTAGGTCCCCAGTGTCTTTGTTTATGAGTTCCATAATGATCCTCTCCATAGCTTTGCAGACCAGGCTCGTCAAGCTTATGGGGCGGTAATTTCCAGGGTCCGTAGAAACACCTCCTTTGTGGAGTGGGACCACTGTTGCTGTACGCCATTCTTTGGGTACGTATCCTGTAGTAAGGCTAAGATTAAACAGCAGCCTTATGAGCGGGTTTAGTTCCTCTTGGAGTTCATGTAACACGCAACCCGGGACACCGTCTCTTCTCATTGATGCTGTGTTTATAGCTTTGGAGAGGGCGGCTCTCACCTGGGCATCTGAGATGTCATGGAGGCCACACTCTGCTGGGATAGATATTTCTCCTTTTGGGGGGGAGGGGTGGGAGAAATTTGCACTGAACCTGTCTGCTGGTATGTTGGCAATGTCTGTGGGTTCAGTGTATTTTTTGTCATTTTGGACTAACTCTAAGCATATCTGCGAGTTTCCACCCAGGTTTCTAACATAACTAAAGAAGGCCTTGTGATTGTCTTTAGTGTCTTTTGCGATTTTTCTCTCAAAGTTGGCCTTGGATGATTTTATGAGTGATCGTAGCTTTTTGCTAGTACTGATCAGAGATACCTTCCCTTTTGGGGATTTTGCTCTGTCATGTCGTAGCTTCCTCCTCCTGTTGTAAAGCTTGTTAATGGCTGGGGTCCACCAGACAGGACGCCTGCCTTTGGGGGAATGGGTCTTGGTTTTATTTGGGATTGCATGATCCATGCATTCTTGAAGGTGTCCGTAGAAAGTTTTTATAAAGGATTCAGCGGTGTGGGCTGTGGTTTCCACTGGCCCAGGGGCCTTGTAGGATACCACTTCAGTCTTAAGAAGTGTGAAGTCGGCTTTTGAGAAATTCTTCACTGTGGTCTTTTGTGCTGGGGGTGGGGGCGGGATGTGGATTTCCAGTGAGATTAATTTATGGTCTGATCTCACCAATGAGGGGTATACTTCCGGTGTGGAGCATTGTGTCCCCATGTTTGTGATGATCAGGTCTAGTATATTATCTCCTCTTGTGGGAGTGGTGACTAGTTGTTCCATCGCATTTGAGTTTATGAATTCTAGGAACCTTTGGGCTAGGGTGTTGGGGCTTGAGTAATGCTCCCAGTCTGTGTTTGGGTAGTTGAAGTCTCCCAATATGATGGTATTTGGAGAGACATTCATACTCTCCAGTGTCTTCAGGAAGGCTGAGTGGGGTTCCTGAGTTTGAGGGTGGTCTGTAGCATGCTACAAACTGTAGGGCAGTTTTGCCTATGGTTAGTTGCACATGGATGGTCTCCAATGCTTCGTGCTTTGCCACTAACCTGGAGGTGTGGGTATCTTTGATGAATATGGATACTCCCCCTCCTTTTGTGGTCCGGTCCAAGTTTTTGGGCCGAAAAGCATGATATGAGGTATAACCTGGTAGTGCTGGGGTGCTCTCAGGAGCCTTGAACCAGGTTTCAGTCGCTGCACAGACATCGATGTTCTCCATACTAAGGAGGGCTTCGAGAGCATGCATCTTGAGGTTTAGACTTCTGGCGTTGAGCAGCATTAACCTTAGTTTTTTTCCACTTGTGTTTTCTAGGGAGGTGGGTTTGTCTTTTGAGCCTTGCCTAAAAAAGGCACTATGGGGGTGGCAAGAGCCTTGGCCAATATCTGGAAGCCCAGGGTGACAGGTGCAAACCGTCCCTTGCGAAGCAGCGTGGCTTGTCAAGCATGTCATCCCAAGCAGACAGACATTGGATCCTCTTAGAATGACACCAGTAATTGAGCCAATTGTTAAAGCTGATAATTTTGTCTTTGTACTGTGGCATCATTCTTGGTGAGGGTAAGATGCTGCTCAGGGTCAGGGTCATACCAGCCTGGGCTACATAATCAGAGCGCTCTTCTATATCTCTCTTCATGTAGTCCAGGGAGGTCATTCACACCGGCATGGACAATGACTGAGTAATATTTGTACTTGCTTTGGAGTGACCTGAGTGCTTATGTTATGTGGCGGATTCTAGCGCCCAACCGGCAGCTTACTGTAACCTTTTCCTTGCTCAGTCTGGTGAGCGGGACGTCAGTGTCCAACTATGGAGTCACCTATTACAAGTGTATCAGGCATGTTGTTTGGCCTTAAGGGCTGTGACTGTTTGGCACACTGACTTTGTGAACTATGTGTTGCATATGCTATGTTTTGAGGTAGTGGTTGCTTGGATGTCTGCTTTGGAGGCCACTGTTGTTTTGGTAGATTTTTAATTAGAGCCTCCGAGTATGTTTTTTTGTGTTTGTGTTTGGTTTGCAGTTGTGATAGGTCTATGTAAGACTGGGTTTGTTGTGTGTGTGGTTACCTTCTCCTCCTGACTGGTTTTGCCAGTACTGAGTCGAGAGAGCTCAGCCTCCAGTTTGGCTATATAGTTGCATCTTTCACATATATTTGTATTTGTTGGGAGGAGGAAAGGGTTGTCTGTGTACATGAGGCAGTTGTAACATTGCCTCAAGATTCCCAGATTCACCAGCTGAACTGGAGAGGACACCAGTAATTGACCCATCGACATGCTAGAATAGTGTAAGGGATTGCTGTGTAACTGAGTCAGAAAGGACCTATAGGGAAATGGGTACTCAAGGGGATTGTAGGTGGATGTAGTGCTTTCTTTTTGTTTGAGTGCTTTACCTGTGTAAAAATGCTTTAGGAGCAAGTGCTGGGCTTTTCAGATAGAGAATAGACTGTTTAGATTGAAAGTAGAGCAGTTCTAAGGGAAAAACTGAAGAGCATATGGATATGGATACACTCCCTGGTTGTGTTGTGTGTTACAAGTCCTGTGTTCACGAAGCATGGTATAAAACATAACCAGGCAGTGCTGATGTGCATATGTGACCCTAAACTAAGCGTCTGTTAATGCATATATATTGTTATCCCCCATACTGAGGGATAGTAATAGATGTACATACCTCTTTGTAAAAACTGATGACAGCACCCTATAAATACTGCAGGAGAAGAAAAGCCACCCAGTAATGCAAATAGCGCGCTGTGCTAATGCGTCTCTCTCAAGTGTCATAACATAGTTAGGTAGGGGTTTGAATCCTGCAAATGCTCAGTGTGTGTGTGTGTGTGTTGGGGGCAGGGGGTGTGCACGTGTGCAATTCTCTTTGAAAGAAATGTCCCTTTTGACAACTGGAATAACACACTACATGATGTACATTCCTCTTTGTAAAGACGGATGATGTCAGCACCCTATAAGTACAGCAGGACCAGGGAAACCACCCAGTAATGCGAATAGCGTGCTGTGCTAATGTGTCTCTCTCAAGTGTCATAACGTAGTTAGGTAGGGGTTTGAATCCTACAAAAGCCATGTGTGTGTTTGTCACACAGTTTGTCAATGTGTGGTGGGTTTTGCTTTTTTTATTGTATGACATATAATTATAACGGTAATTGCAATGCACACATCAGGTATGTGTGTGCCACATACAGATATGTACCTGTGACCTTCAATAGTTCCTATGTGTGAAGCCCGCCTCATATGAATACAGTTGTCACCTGTGCCAGCATGTCCTGCAGATTCCCAGACTGTACGCCATACATGTATGTTGTTGACAATGCAGGCTACTGCACTGATCTGTGTCCTAGGCCAACTGGGTGACACACACTCATGAAAGCTGTGATATATTAATGTGAGTGAGGGTTCATGTCTGGAGTATATGTCACACATGTTATAACACAGCAAAGTCTGTGAGTAATGGACATCCAGTGTAGGTGTATGGCAACTGTTGCTGATATGCATAAAGACACCTTCTTGCTTAGGCGATACACCAAGGGACTGCACAATACCTTTGGAAATGTGAATATCACAGGATAGACAAGAAAACACTTGTCCATATGTACACACCATTACCCGTTCTACATGATGGGTGCTGCCACCTACATGGTACTACTGGAATACTATGTTAAGTACATGCTGATGACAAAGTTACAGTTGCGTTACAGTAATAGAGCATGGCTTGGACAACAGGTATCTGTATGATACCCTTGTGGTGGTCATGTGTGTCATGTGCAGAATGCATTGTAGGCCACTGTATACATTTCCAGTCGTGGATGAACATATCGCTAGTGTGTTGGCATGTACGTGAGACTGCTATATGCCAAACAGTATTCTTCCCAGGGATGTGTGGGGCTCCGTAAGAATGGCTACTGGTATAGTGTAGTACTGCAGGGATATCACTGACACTGGGTTTCCTACATCTGTGTATCAGTTGAGGATACATCATGTAATAGCCTAGTATGAATCTATGAACCTATCTGCCCTAGGGCAGTTATAAGCCTAGCCAGACTGTGTTTGTCTTTCACCACCCATTTTAAATGTATTTTCATATGGCCTTTTTCCAGGTTAGTATACTCGGCCTCTGTGTAACAGTGACACAGAAGTGAAACCCGGGGTAAACCTACAATCTCCCATCCACTCAGCAACAGTCCTCTTGCAGAGAGTCATTAAGGGACTCTGCCTAACCTGGACTGTGATTTTATTCCAGAGTGAAGGGAGCCTCTGAGTTATGAATCTGTTCCTCCAGCATGTCCTATTTATGTAAGTGCTGAGGTGCAAGTGTCACGAGCGCATAGCTCCATGGAATTTGGATTTTCTGAGGTGCAGCATGTCCATTAATTCCAGGTTGGACATGGTTCTATATGTCAGGCATCTGTTGGAGCCCTTTGATCCCCCTTGGTGAGGTACTTTTGTGGACTTTCCAGTTGCTGCAGGTCAGGTGTCTGGTAAGGTACACCACAAAAGGGGCATTGTACTCAATTATGGGCCTGATGAGGGATGACTAAAGAGGCACGATGACCTCCCGTGATCTAGCTGTAAATCCCTTCATCATTAGGTGGCCTATATAAACTGTCTATGTAACCACTACAACCATGTGGTTGTCAAATGAGAGTTTGCTGTCAACTCTGGTCCCCAGGTCCCTAATCATGTGTACAGTACTTAATGGCTTACCACCTATGTGTTAATTTGTGGGCACTTTGTTCTTGCCAAAGGGGATGACTATACACATTTTGGCGTTTAGCTTGAGGCCATGGCTCTGGCACCAGTTGTCTGTTTCTATGTGGCCCTTTTATAGGATGCTTCTGTTGGCTGGTGAGTTATGGTGCCCAGTTTGCAGTCATCTGCGAACCTGCTCAGCCACAGTCCATCTGTGTTGGCCTGTACCTCTGAGAAATATATACCAAACAAGAGAGGTCCCAGGACTGAACTCTGTGGGACGCCACTTGTAACCGGTTTAGAGTGTGACATGGCTCCAGCAATTCTGACCATGTGTGTTCTGTCCATGAGCCAGTTTGCAATCCATCTAGTGACATAGGGGTTTATAGTTATGCTGGTGAGCATCTCTATAATGCCCGAGTGGGGTATTGTATTGAAGGCTTTTGCGAGGTCCAGGTAGGCTTTGTTGAACACCTTCCCCTCGTCACTGGCCTTGGTGACTGTTTCAAAGACATCGACCAGGTTTAAGAGGCAGGATGTGCCCTCAACAAAACCGAACTCGGTAGGATCCAGTGTCTGTAGGTCCCCAATATCTTTATTTATGAGGTCTATGATGATCCTTTCCAGGCTTTGCAGACCAAGCTAGTCAGGCATATGGGGTGATAGTTTCCAGGATCCGTTGAGGCACCACCTTTGTGGAGAGGGATCACTGTTGCTGTATGCCACTCCTTGGGGTACATATCCTGTCGTAAGGCTGGGATTGAACAGTAGTTTTATGTTTGTGTTTAGTTCTTCTTGGAGTTCATGTAGGATGCAGCCTGGGACACTGTCTGCTCCCATTGATGCTGTGTTTTTGCTTTGGAGAGGGCGACTGAGCATCTCAGATGTCAGGGGGGCATCACTCTGCTGGGATATATATTTGCCTTGTGGTGGGGAGGGGGGTGAGATGTTTGTGCTGAACCTGTCAGCAATGATGTTGGCAATGTATGTGGCTTAGGTGTATTCTTTGTCATTTAGGACAACTTCTGAGCATGTCTGGGAATTCCCACCCAGATTCCTAACATAAGTAAAGAAAGCCTTGTGATTATCCTTAGTGTCTTGTGCAATATTTCTCTTGAAGCTGGCCTTAGACGATTTTATGAGTGCCCGTAATGTTTTCAAAATACAGATCAGAGATGCCTTCCCTTTGTGGGATATTGCTCGATCATGTAGTAGCTTCCTCCTCCTATTGTTTTCTGTTATGTGGCTGGGGTCCACCAGACAGGACGCCTGTCTTTGGAGGATTGGGTCATGGTTATATTTGGCATTGCATGATCTGTGCATTCCTGAAGGTGTTCATAGAATGCATTTATAAAAGATTCAGCAGTGTGGGCCGTATTTTCCACAGGCCCGGGGGCTTTGAAGATTTCCACCTCTGTCTCTGTTTTGAGGTGTGTGGAATTTGCTTTAGACAACTTTTTCACTGTGGTTTTCTGGGCAGGGGCTGCGGTTGGTATGTGAATATACAGTGAGATTACTCTATGGTCTGATCTTACCAGTGAGGGATACACTTCTGGTCTGGAGCATAGAGTCCCCATGTTGGTGATGATCAGGTGCAGTATGTTTTCCCCTCTTGTGGGAGTGGTAACAAGTTGTTCCATAGCATTTGAGTTTATGAATTTTAGGAACCTTTGGCCTAGGGTGTTGGAGCTACAGTAATGCTCCCAGTCTATGTGTGGGTAGTTACCCAATATAATGTTGTTTGGAGACATCTTCATATTTACATGTGATCTTAAGTAGGCCAAGTGGGTTTCCTGGGTTTAGGAGGGTGGTCTGTAGCAGGCTGTGAACTGGAAGGCAGCTTTACCCACTGTTAGTTGCACGTGGATAGGTCTGTGATGCTTCATGCTGTGGCACCAACCTGGGGGTGTGGGTATCCTTGACATTTATTGATACTCACCCTCCTTTTGTAGTTAGTTCCATGTTTTGGGGCTGTAAAGCATGGTATGAGGTGTAACCTGGTAGTGCTTGGGTGCTCTTGGGAGCCTTGAACCAGGTTTCTGTTACTGCACAGATATCAACATTCTCCATGCTGAGTAGAGTTTGGACTGCATGCATCTTGCGGTTTAGATGTCTGGCATTGAGTATCATTACTTCCAGTTTCTTATCCCCTGTGATACCTATGTAGGTGGGTTTGTGTTTTCAGCCTTACCACCAGAATGCAAACATGTGCAGACATTACACTTTTGGAATTAACACTGGTGTATAACAAACTACAATGACAATCATACTGTTAATGCATTAGGCATGCTGGGATATACCCACATTGATATAATTACACTGTACTGTAAACAACATGATAATATTATTACAGTGCTATGTAGTCACCCTGTGCATCAGCACCATGCTATCCTGTTCCTGCATCAATGTTACAGATTGCAGGAGGTGGCACAGTTTCATCATATGCACAGGGTGTGTACTTGGTATGCCAGAGTCTGCCATTGACACATCCAGTCAACATGTATGTGTGTGTGTGTTAGTGAGGGACAACAGTACAAAATGGGGCAATGTTGATGCGGTGTGTGTGTGTTAGCCCTAGGTGTTAGCATTATGCATGTGTGTATGCATGCACACAGTTCCACCACATGGCTGCCATATACGGGTGTTTGTGGACAGCCACAGACTGTACCTGCCAGGTCATACAGGTCACTGTCTCTGGCCACAGACACTGTACCTGTGCCTGGCAGGGGTGCTACGGACAGTATCGGGTACTAAGCCAGACTGGGTACTGTCATCAGAAGCAGTTGGTTGATGACTGGACACATGTCCCTGCTGGGACTGTCCAGAGCCACGTGCACGTGGTCTTCTAGGACGGTCTGATGACAGCACAGACCCAGCATTGCTGGGGCTGGTACTGGCACTATGGGAGCGGCTGCGGGTTTGTTGTCATCCGTGATGACTGCCAGCTGATGATGTTGCTGGCATACGTCCACATTGACGCCTCAACCGTCCTGCGTTGCCCTGGCTCATGGACATGTAGCTGTGGAACAGATCTAATGTGTCCCCCCAACGTCTGTCAGTGACCTCGCCGACAGTACGGATGACAGCCGCAATGTCACACAGTGTCATTCATAGCAGTGCGATGTGCTCTAAGCTCCCTCAGACCCTGTCTGGTGTACCGTTCCATACGTGCCTGTGCCTGCATTACAGCCCGGAAGATAGCTGAGGTTGAAAGACCTCTGTGGGCACGTCTGACGGGGGCAGTACGACCCCGGATGCTCCCACAAGAACCCCTGGACATCTACCTGTGTGGTACCATGTCAGGACTCTGGCCATGGCTGCTGTGAGGGGATGCATGTGCCACGGATACCACATTACCCTGGTCAATGCCCACTGTATGCTGTCCCTCAGCTAAGGACATTGGTGACAATGGATGTATCGACAGGATGACTGTGCGCATTGATGGGGTTGACTGCTGTGTACTGTCGATTGGCTGACCAACAACGAACCCTGTCACACCTCCCTGTGCCATTACACATGTATCATCATTATCACTATCCCCAGCAGTGGCTTCAGGTTCCCTGCTGCACGCCAACAGAGCAACACCAGAACCTGTGAGAGGAAGACAGGAAACACAGTTTACAATGTGTACACAATGTTACCACAGATGCACATGCGCACATGCACTCATGCACACAGACACATGCACACGGGCACACATGCACACTCCTCAGTACAGCAGATACAAACACACACACACACACCTGCAATCCAACACATACACAGTACTGTTTGAGGGTATTATTAATATTAATATTATTAATAGTGTTATTACACACTCACCAGCATGGATTGGCTGCCTTGCTGTTACTCCAGAGGGACCTGCACAAATAAGAGAGTTATTGTCGGTGGCCACAACTGTGCCATTGATACTGTGAGTATGATACAGTACAGTAGTATAACAGTTGGCTTTCACAGGTGTACTGATGAAATTTAGAATATCAATCTTGCACAAGAATAGGCAGGATAACAGCTACACACACAGTACACATCTCATACATGCATGAACTATCGGTGCAGAGAACAGTCAACTACAGATATGGCATGTTACCTGCACACTCTATTTCCACATGCTGGGTGGCTCCAGCCTCCATCATGACACATGTCTGTGGATGATGATGTTGTTGGCCTGGAGCCACAACACTTATGAGGAGCTCCTCCACTCTGGTGAGGGGGGGTGGATAGGTACCCCACCACCTGTGGCAAGCTGTTTTCTGTGGATATCAGATGCATGCTGACGGACATTTCTAATTAAATCACTGCAGTGATGGCGTACCTGCTCATATGTCCGGTTATGCATGCCTATGTCATTTACCCGACGGACAAGGTCTTGCCACAGTGCAGCCCTCTCCTGCTGGTTCTGGCTGGTCCTGGAAAACATTGTGGAAAAATCCCGCACCAGGCTCTGGTGTATCTCCTCATCCTCTGCAGCTGAATAAGAGTGGTTGCGCTGATGCACCATCGCCCTGGAAGGAAAAGAAAATTATGTGAGCAAGTAATATGGCACATGTAATATTCTACTGTACTGATATCACTGAACTGCCATATATAGCATCTGTCTATCAGGGGATACACATGTAAATTACCACATAGTGCTCAGCCAACAACTGTGTGACGGTGCCTGGCACACTCCATACAACAAACTAGTATACACCAGCACTCTGCACACTGTTTGAGGTACAATGCACAACCTCACACTGGGGGTATGTATCAAGCTAATGGATGGGGAATATTGTCATCCCATGCAATGCATGCAATGCACATTTACAGTTTCACTGGTAATCCACCCTAGTCTTTGCTGCCATACTCCTACCTACACTATAGATATATAGATAGATGCATTCATATACATACATATCTATAGATCTTCATATCTGTCTGTATATGTGTATGTATCTGTATATATGTATGTGTCTATTACATCTATATGTATATACATTTATTTATTTAAATTTTGTTGACCGGGAGTGTCCGACTGTACGTAGGTCCATTTTCAACGGAGGCCTGGGGAGAAACGCTCCACAGTAAAATAAACAGACAGTAGTTATATTTGGATTACGTAGCGATTAACAATTTAACATAGCAATTACTTACAACATATTTACAGATGAAGGACATAGTACATCAGTAGACAACTAGAATCTTTATCTGTGAAGTACATAACAGACATTAACAAATATTACAATGAGAAGTTCCTACTGTATAATAAGTACTAGGCTTATGAGCATCTGAGCTTGCTATAATCAAGGTAGTTAGTGGAGTGGAAAGAAAGGTAGTGGTTGGATGGGGTGGATGATATTAGTGTGGGAGTTGCAAGGGCATAGCCAGCATGTTTTTAGGTGCGCTTTTAGTAAGTTTTGAAGTGGGTGCATGATGGTACGGAGGTAATTGTGGGTGGGAGTGAGTTCCATAATTTGGCTATGGCACAAGAGAATAGTGCTTTACCAGCAGAGTTATTGGCTTTAGTGATCTGCAAGTGATTTTTGTTGCTGGATCTTAGTGGTCTGGTGGTGCGATAGGGTTGGAATAGATTCTGGAGGGATTCTGGAGGGATGGGACATTTAGTGGATGGTTTGCTAGTTTGTGGGCGAGTGAGAGTTGATACCACTGAAGGAGGTGAGGGAGTTCAAGCCAGCCCACTTCAGCAAGTGAGAGACAGTGGTGACTACAGTAGGATGCCCCTGTGGCGAATTTCATGATTTTGTTGTAGCAGGTCTCTAGCTTGTTTAGATCACATTGCCTTAGGTTGGTATATATTGGAGAGGCATAAAGTAGTGTAGAGATAAGGTGGGAATTTGCTATTGAAATCTTTGCTGCTTTGGTGAGAAATTGCTTATTTCTGTATAACGCTCCTAGTTTTTTGTGGACTTTTTTATGGTCATGGATATGTGAATGTCAAATTTTAGTTTATTGTCTGTTTCCATTCCTAGCAATTTGGTGTGTTCAGTTGGGTATATAGTGGTGTTGTCTTTTGCTGTGATGTTAAAGTGAGAGTTGTTTTGAGTATGTTTTGTGGGTTGGAAGATGAGTAGTTTAGTTTTGTTTGGGTTGAGTATTAATTGGGCATTGGATAACCATGTTTCAACAGAGGAAAAGGCTTCCTGTGTGACTTTTTGCAGTTTGGGTAGGGACTGGGCTGAGCAGATGATGGTCGAGTCATCTGCGTATTGTATGAGTGTGCCATGTTTGGTGGCAGAGGCTAGATTATTGGTGTAAACAGAGAAGAGTTAGGGGTCCAAGGATGGATCCTTGGGGAACCCCTATGGAGATAGGTAGCTGGGGAGAGATGTCATTCTGCCATACAACGGATTGTTGGCGGTCAGACAGGTAACTCTGAAACCACTTGGTGACTGATTGTGAGAAGGATAGGTTATTGAGGACAGAGATAAGTTGTTTGTGTGGGACCATGTCAAATGCTTTAGATAGGTCAAGAAAGTAGCAGAGGAGAGATAGCCATTGTTTTTATGCTGAAGGATAGTGTTAGTAAAGGAGAGTAAGGCAGTGGTGGTGCTATGGTTTGGTCGGAAACCATGCTGATTACTGGAAAGGAGGTTGTTAGTAAGGAGGTAGTCTGAGACCTGAGAGTGTATGCATCTCTCTAGTATTTTGGAGAGTGGAGAGAGAATAGCTATGGGGCGGTAATTGGTTAGTTCTGCGGAGGGTCCGCCTTTGTGTAGGGGAATTATATGTGATACTTTCCACAGTGTGGGAATGTAACTTTCTGACAGAGATCGGTTAATCAAGATGGATACTGGGTAGGCCAGAGCATCAGCTGCGATTTGTAGGTATTCCCTTGGGAGGTTGTCTGCTGCTAATTTGGTGGGTTTAAGCTTAGTTAAGTGTTTTTTTATGTTGGAGGTAGGTACAGGAGAAAAAGAGAAGGCAGTGGGGAGATTACTAGTTGAAGGTGTGGGTTGGAGGGGAGGGGGGTTGTGTTGTTTAGCTAGTGATAGTATGGTTTGGGTGAAGTGTGTGTTGAATGAGGTAGCAATATTTTCTGAGGAGTGAGGGTTGTTAGGAGGAGGGGTACTGACTTTACCTGGGTGGAGGATGGAGGTTATGGAGGACCAGAATTGTTTGGGGCTGTGTTGTGGGGAGTCTAGGGCAGACTGGTAGTATTGGAATTTGTCATGTTTTATTAGCTTTTTGACTCTATTGCGTAGTTCTAGGAATTTCTGTCTAGCTGAGGGGGTTTTGGTTTTGCGCCAGTGCTCCCAGGCTTTATCCCTGTTTTTCATTTCTGACTTAGTGGTTTTCTGTAGCCATGGGGGAGGGTTGTGCTTTGGTTCTGGAAAATCTTATGGGGGCATGGTAATTAAGGATGTTCAGGAAGGTAGTATTAATAAATTCAACTGCGTCATCTAGACTGAGGTACTTTAGAGGATGCCAGTTACATTCTTTGAGGGATGAGATGAATGTGAGTGGGTTAAAGTTTAGTTTTTTACGTATTTGATGGTAGATGACAGGTTTAGCTTGGTATAGGTATTTTTTGAGTAGGAATGTTGGGGAGTGATCACTGAGGCTATCTGATAAGTAGCCTGCTATATATGACTGGGGGCTCTTACTGACTAGTATCCAATCCAGGGTAGTGTGCTTGCTGGAGTTTTTATTTATCCTGGTTGGTGACTGGACTAGTTGGGTGAAGCCATGAAGGTGTACATGATGGGTTGGATTGTTGCTAGAACAGGATTGCCAGTCAATGTTGAAATCACCTAAGATGATAGTTTCTTGGGGGCGATGGTGGGTAGACCAGCTGAGGAGGTTTTCTAGTGGAGGGATGTTTTGGCCAGGTGGGAAGTAGCATCCAATTATGTTGATGGTTATGTTTTGGTTAATTTTGAGGTTGGTATATATTATTTCTTCATTGCCTATTTGTGGAGCTGATGATTTTAAGATCTGGATGTTTAGTTGCTGTTTAAATATTATAGCTACACCACCTCCTCTTTTGTTTAGCCGGTCTACTCTTAGTATGCCGTAACCTGTAGGGAGTATTTGCTCACTGGTAATGTGAGGTTTTAGCCAGGTTTCTGTCAGGATCACTATATCTGGGGAGTACAAGTCTATGGTGGCATGGAGTTCATGGATTTTGTTGGATATACTTCTAATATTTAGGCTTAGTAGAAGCATACATATTCCATCTATCTATTTATACATACCTCTCTATCTATGTCCACATATATATATATATATATATATATATATATATATATATATATATATATATATATATACATATATATATATATATATATATATATATATATATATATATATATATATACACATTATACACATACTAACATACTTCTAAACATCCATTGCTGTACAACCTACATTGTACTACAACCTACATTGATATGTGCACATAGCAACCTTCAACTACATATGTATGTCCAGCCTTCACTAACAGTTGCAGTATGTCCCTTGCCCTATGCACATCTTCATATATATATAGATACAGACTGCTAACACATATGGAGGGAAAATAACCCGGGGGAAATATTTCAAATCAAATTAAAACAGACAACAAGAAGTTCATTCAAGTAATCTTTATGTTATTTTAAAAGTCACACTTGTGAAATAAGAACTGTGGCTTTAAAGACTTGTTGTAGTGGTTTGAATTTTGGCGGGCATGGACTAATTGGTTGCTATATAACTGAATGGATTAAAGCAAGCCGGTGTTTGCCAATTTCTGATGAAGTTTAAACGAAAAACGTGCGTAATTTTTTAGCATTTTAAGCAATAAAGTGCCGAGTTTCAGGTTGCTGTGTGCGTAAGCGGATTTTTTGGTATTCAGCATATGGAGGGTTCACAGTATGTAGATTATTAGATTATGTAGTTTACATTATATTGGATTATGTAGTTTACATTACCTTTGTTTCTGACAGCTTTTGTGGATGTCTGGCTTGGTGGCTGGCTGGCTGGCTTGATGGCTTTTTTTTTTTTTTTTTTTTTTTTTTTGGTCTCTCTCTGTCTCTGTCTCTCTCTCTCCCTCCTGTTGCTGCAATGATATTATTGCATGTGATGGCCTCTGCACCAATTGTTGGCCAGCATTTACTAATTGCATGCAGCCTGCTGTGTGGTAATTACAGTTCTCACTGTGATTTCAGGACCATGCTATAAAATGTTAGGTTAGGTAGGCGTAGGTCTTTCAGTTTTGCAAGGTGGGGACCATGCTGGTTTGCTGTGGACACTGTTGTCAGTCAAAAGGTTGGTATGTCTCTCATATCTAAGGCTGTGTTGTAGCCACTGAAATGCATGTTGTACTGAAACCTGACTGTTGCTTCTTCCAGTTCATTCTTCTCAGTGTGTATGTTAACTCACACCTAATAATGCTAACACTGTTTACATGGGAGTATGTACTTTCCTGTGAGACTCATGGATTAACTGGTATACAACAGTAGCTCTTGCATTGTGTTGCTATGGCTTCACTATTTTGCCTTTACATTCACTCCTTGAAGGCCTGATATTTGTCTTTACTGGAATGTGTTGCTATGGCTTTCCTATTTTTCATTTACATTCACTCCTTGTAATGCATGATATATTTCTTTCAGCAGCAATTTCTTATATGTTTCGTGTGGTTTGGTGGCACTGCATGCAGTCTGGTGAGGCCAAGGTCTGGGGTTTGACACTTACAAGGGTATCTTATTTTGCTGCTGAGCAGTAGTAGGGCCTTGTACTTTGTACTAACAGTTATGAATATCAGGCACATGCAGTGCTTGTAAACTGCTATACTGTCCATAGTTTGTTAGATGGCTACATCCTTTGATATTTCTGGGTTGTACTCCTACATGAGGGTGTGCTTTTGGAAGTAATTCTACAGCTATTCGCAGTGTGTGTAACAGCAGACAGGCTGATGTGCCTGTGTGTTTCTGACACTTGCAGGCCTCAGATACTCTCAGGTATATATTTGAGCAGCCTCAGGGAATGGTACATATCAGTGGGATAAACCCGTGATATATTTCAGATATTCTGCAGTTGTGACTGTGGGGTATTTTGAGCATATGTATTACTACACCATTTCTGACATGCAAGTAGTGTGTAATTTAACTTATTGACAGTCACCATTATGTGGGATTCCCCACCTTTCTGCCTACTGTTAGTACATTTCACAGGGAGTCAGTGGGGCACAGGTAACATTTTTTGACAAATGAAGGACATCCCTGTAAATCGGTCACAGTTGGGATGTCTGGCCTCATACCTATTCAAATATGGTGGTGTTTATCCTGCTCTGATACCGTGTGTGGTTTTTAAGGTGCTACTCTAACATTATTACCTCCTAGCATGGCTGTTTCTCTTATCACACTAATGTAATGCAATTCCACAAGAATTGCCAGTAAAGATACAGGAAACGAGCTTTGTGTAATGGTCTTCCTATATTCCCTTTACATTTAGTCCTTCTATGTCATGATATATTGCTTTCAGCACCAAGTTCTTGTATATCGGTTATGGCTTAGTGGTAAGTCATGCAGACTAGTGTTTCCAAGGTCCTGTGTTCGAGACTGACAGGGGAATTTTATTTTGCTGATGAGCAGATTACAGGCCTTGTCATAATGGGTGACTAAGGCACTTTTAAGCAGGTGTAAGCGGGTTTGCGCTGGTTTGCGCGATGCTTACACATGCGCACACTCGCCTAGCTAAGCGCACCCTCTCTTAGCTTAGCGCACAGAAGCGCACATGCGCTTACAACTGCTTAAAAGTGCTTACTCCCACTAACACCCGCGCTAATTTTTTTTAAAGAAAAGAAAATGGGGAGATAGGAAAGTGTTGAAAAAGCGGGCACAAAGAGGGTAGGACAGTAGGAAAACAAGCTTGGGATGTGCAGGAAGGATGTAGGGAAGGCCCATAGCTGCCCATTTCTTTACCAGCAACAGCTGTGCATATGTGTGAAATTTGGTGTGAATTTTGAAACCTTCCACCCCTGAGAGAGGGGTGAGGACAACAAAATATGTTGTACAGCCAGTGTTAATTATCAGTTGACATGTCCAACAGACATGTCTGCAAAATGGGCAGCTATGTATAGGGCATAATTTGTTTGTGGGAACAGAGTGCCTTTTTTTTTTCAGGTGAGAGTGGAATGTGAGGTACAGGAAGTAGGTATATTTGGGGAGGTAGGTTGGGGAGGTTAACAGACAAGACAAACAAGACGCATACAGGGGCGGAGTATGACATGTGGGGGGTAAACACAATTGACTGGGACGGATGTTTGGATATTGCGAGCCCATGAGCCCACAGATGGCAAAAGTGGAACTGAGATCCCCACCCATGGGCAGTTACCACTGCGCCTTCACTGCCCAGGACGGGGCTGTGCTGGGGGCTGTATAGGATGGGCAGGCAAACCCGTGAGTTGCGCCACCCTCGCCTCGAGCTGGCGTAGGGGATCAAGCACAGCATGCCTGATCTCGCTACAGACCACAGACCGGACACTATGGAGGGTGAGTGAACGTTCTCCTCGGCCACGCTTGCAGAGGGGGGATGAGCCCCATCCCCTGCAGCGCTTCCACCCGAATGTGGTACAGGGCCACCGGAGGAGGTTCTGTCCTGGGCACTGGTGCCAGGTGCACTCGCCAGCTGAGGTGGGAGAGGTGGGTCCGCTGGAACCCGCCTTCCCTGTTGTCCTATGTTTCAGTATTTTATGACATTTTGGGTTAGTAACAAACAACCCCATTCAAAATTAGTTGTAACAGCATGCATCAGTATTCCCATTAACCAAACACCCATGAATTCCAAACATTGAACAGCAAGCATAACACATGCATATTTAGAACAACAGTACACGATCCAACAGCATGCACGGTTGATTGATGGCAACAGGCCATCAGGTTTGGATATGTGAACAGGGCACATGCATCAATGTACATGCAGATATGTATGAACCAACAGGACAAATGTCCATGGGAATTAATTGTGTATACACATACCCAGTTTGGTGTGGAATGGCATCATTTGTGAAAATGGGGTAGGGTGAAGAAATATTACATTAACAACTTAAACTACCTATACATATGCTGTACATTCCTAGTAGCTGCAGATATATATCCCCTACATGTCTTTGTACAGTTTCCGATATGTAACCTCAGGAATGTTGGTGATGGGAATGTTACTGCTACATTAATATACATTCCATTTTTATTCATACATGTTCATATCCGGCTGTGTTCAGGTACAGCATCCTGCTACATTTGATTTATATGGCTCTAGACAACTGTGGATGTTCAGTATTTCATACAACCTTACTATCTCCATATTGCAAGGGTACAGCACCATGTACAAATTGTGGGACAGACACATTCCAGCTTCAGTACTTTATTACAAACATTTCACTCTCTGGTTGTGGCTGTCTCATTCATTTCATTATGTACTGACTGCAGTATAACTTTATTTCAGACTTATTACAGCTTTCTTGGTCGATTCATACCCTCTTTCTCACACTCTCACTTGTTTTATTTTTACAATTCAAGATGGTACTGAATTCTAGGCGTTATTAACATTTCTTACTTGGTTACAGCAATCCTTTCCAACAGACTCACTTATTTCATATGGCAGATTTTAAAAGGGGTTGTATTTGACACATGTCTATCCTTTGTAGATTGATTACCAGTCATTTTCAGGGTGAAGCAGTTATCTGATATTACAATACAGGTGGAAACTCTATTTCAGACTTGTTTAATGTTTATTTCTGGATTACAGGCTGCATCACTTATCTAATCTTACAGTACTAGCAGAATCTTTCTTCTAGGCTTATTTGAACTTTATTAATATGTAACAACACTGAACTCTCTTTTACAAGCTGTCTCACTTATATAACAATTCCAGCAAAATAATTACTAACCTGCCTGGTGGCGCAACCTCACCAGCCTATCAGCATAGGCTCGCTGATTCATGGAACGGACACCTGCAGCTGTAATATAAATGAAGTAATATTGGAACATACATCTCCATAATAAAGGCTAGGATAATTTCTTACATACTTAATTACATGGATACTTACTCAGTAGTGGGGCGTTGGGCATTTGCCGGGCCTCCCGGATCCAACGGTTCAGTTGGTCCTGCTTACGTCTCTTCAGGTCCGCATGGTGGTGACGGACCTGTTCAACAGTCCTTGGTACACCTGTGGCACTGGTGAGATCATGTGCCAACCGGTTCCACGCCTCTGCCTTGTATGTACCCCATGATCGTGGACTAGGAGCAAAACCATGTAATTGGACTCAACACCCCACCTCTGTGCTCTAAAGCGACTTCCCTCTCCTGCACCTGCCATCCCGACTGCAGATGGGTACCACAATCAGTTATGCTGTGTATTCCCACCTATGGGGCTTATATATGCCCGTTTTCCCGCACTTATCTGTGATTGGCCATTTTGGATATTTATCAGTTTAAGAAAACCTGCTTTGTCATGCTTCTATTTCCATTCATTCCTATATATATGCTAATACTGCATTTCTCTGTACAACTGTCATGGCTTAATGGTTCAGTACTTTGACTATGGTGCACAGTATCCTGGGTTCGAGCCTGGGTGTTGCTTTTTTGTTTTTGCTACTGTCTAGACAGGCTAGGAGGTGTGTCTATGTAAAGGCGGTTTTGATACAGCTTGCTCAACGTTACCTGCCGGTAAGCCGGTTGGCGTGCTGCGCAGCTCCACGCAAACGGCTTACGCTGGGTAACGTGCTATTTGGCTATGAGCACGCATATTACGCAGTGTGAAGTGTTGCTCAGCTACGGGCACTCATTTTAAGCGTGTTAAAGTGGTGCTCAACTCTGGGCAGTCGTATTACACCTGTTAAACTGCTGCTCACCTGCGGGCAGTCATATTATGCTTGTTGGACCGCTGCTCACCTATGGGCACTCGTATTCGGATTTGTAAAGCCTTGCTCAGCTATGAGCACTTATACAATTTTTTTATATTTTCTTGTGTCTGATTTCTTCAAAAATACATGGCCCATTTCATTACATTTTACTTAAATTATAGTTGTATGTGTGTGTGTGTATATATGTATATATGTATATGTATATATATATATATATATATATATATATATATATATATATATATATATATATATATATATATATATATACATACACACATATATGTCGGGATTGTTTCATGCTTATATAAATAAAAATAGAAAATGATGTTGTGGGGGCTCAAACCATGACTACCTCCTCTTTGGTCAGTGTCTCTACCGCTCCGCTATTGCTACTTGGCTTAATTTGCATATTTAGATCTTATATGCTTTTCAATGACTGCTAACTGTGACTGAGCGGAGGGCATACCCGCGCAAACGAGCGCAACTACGGGCAAACATTTTGGAAATTATAAAAAAAAAAATTATACTGCTATTTTTACGTTTTACATTACAGTTGGGTTTATAGTCTGTGGGGGTATGTGTGGTGTTGTGTTCCTTGACATTTCCGTGGACTCGCTCGTGGGAGTTTACTTTCAGGACTCTGACTCTTCTGGGGGCGTGTCCCTTTGCAGAACTTGGCATTCGGACACGCCTCCTACTTTCCTACACGGACCGTGTTGGCCTATGGTGTGATTCAGCATGCCCTCATGAATATGCATGGCATGCTGACATCATACCGTTAGACTGCAGCCTTCATGTAAGACGTATTAACTCTTACATGGAGGTTTCGTGAATCCTGCCCATAGTCTTGTTAATGAAAGTGTGCTCTGTCAAATAGTATAAATATTATAATAATAATATAATATATAATTATATCACTTAGTGACGTGGCCCTGATAGCCGGGCATGGTAGGGGCATTCCTCTACACAAGGGTAATTGTAATACGAGAGGTGTAATATATATTTCAGTTTGCTAAACATGTACATTTTACTATATTGGCAAAACGGAAAGGAATTTTAAGACCAGAATATATGAACACCTTTATGACATTAATAAGGGGAATGTAAATAATGCATTGTATAGCACACACTAGCATGTGAGGGAGAGAACAAGATTTGAGGTGGTTGGTGGAAGCTTTAGGTTGATCTTAGAGAGTTTTATTGGATTATTAGATTAAATGCCACTGCTGAAACAGGGTCAAACGACCATATTTCCCTGGTTCCTGTTCTAAGAAAAAGAGCTTTAAACATCTGAATTTTTATTGTATTTTGTATAATATTTTTAATAATGTAAAATTCAACATTTTCTAAAGCTTTTGTGTGTATATTTAAAGTACAAAGGTGTTTTAGTGCTTTAGTGTCTATGTCTTTAAAGGTGGTGCAGTGGTTAGCATTGTTGCTTCACAGCAATTGGTTCTCTGGTTCTATCCTCGGCTGGGGTGCCTTCTGTGCGGAGTCTGCATGTCCTCCCTGTGGTCGCGTGGGTTTCCTCCGGGTGCTCCTGTTTTCTCCCACATCCCAAAGACGTGCAGTAGGTGGATTGGACACTAAATTGGCCCTAGGTGTGTGTGTGTGTGTGTGTGCCTTCTGTGAAAGGTTGGGCACCGGGCTGGCAACTCGACACTGTAAAACTCCACTACCAATCATGAGCGGACAGGTGATCCGCTGTGGCAACCCCTAACCGGGAAAAGGCCAAAAGAAGAAGATGAAGTGTCTATGTCTTTAAAATTGTGGGATAATAATTGATTCATTGCATATAAAGGGTGTTGACTTGGAGCAGTGTAATTTCTTCTGTTTCTTGTTCTGAGGAAGTCCCCGAGGTGTATACTGGGGAAGAAAGCGCTTAACAATAAAGAGACTGGAGTAACATACTCTTTGTAAGCATTTTGTTTCATGTGTTGGGCTTATTGTGCAGCTACTTGCTCATTTTGATAAGGTAACTTTTGAAACTGGTGTGCCTTTCTTGTTGTCTGAGAAGGAGACGAATAATTGACCAGATTTTCTAAACTTCTTGGTCCCATGTAAGTAGAAATGTAGTTGTCGTTGTACATTTCATATTCTGTCTTGTTGCCATAATTTGGAAAAAAGACTGGCAGGTCAATGGACTGATTCAAATTAATCTCTGAACATATTTTGGTAAAAAAGGAAGGATTAGTTCTAAGAGAGACTCTGTCTTTGTGAAACACTAGATAGGGAGGGCATATGGACAAAGCTTGCAATTCTGAAACGCTCCTAGCCAAAGTAATAGCTGTCAAAAAGACTGTCTTCCAGGTAAGAAATTTTAATTGATAGGAGGAAGCTGGTTTTTATGGAGGGAGAGTCAGAGTAGTCAGCACTAAATTGAAGCCCCAAGGAGGTGGTGGTTCCTTTCTTGGAGGCCTTAGTAAGAATGCATTCCTCAGTTAAGGCTTTGCATAATCTGAAAGACATTATTTTAGATCCCATATCTCCTACATGATTGTTGGAAATGGCGGCTAATTGTACCCATACAGTAGCTGTAGCTGCATCTCCAATGAAAATCTCTGCTAAGAAATCCAAAATTGTAGTCACTGGAGTTGTAAAGGGATCTATATTACTCGTGAAAGCCCAACAAGAAAACCTTTCCATTTGCTAGCATACAGTTTCCTAGTTGCAGTCTTATGGGATGAGACCAAAATGTGATGCACTGCAGAGGATATGTCTGGAAGCCTGGCTAAGATTGAAAGTAGAGCAGCCAAACTGTCAACTTGAGGGATTGAATAGAGGGATGGAATGTTCCTGACTGATGGGTCAGAAGATCTGGTACTAGATCCATAATCTAAAGCTCCTCCCGGAGATGGGTCCATAGAAAGGGGAACCAGATTTGATGAGGCCAGTACAGAGTGATGAGAATAAGCCTGCAACTCAATGATTTGGCTTTCTGAAGAACTCTGGGGATTAGTGGAAATGGGGGAGAAAGGCTTAAAGAAGTCCTGGGAGCCAATCGTGAACAAGTGCATTCCTTGGTGACTCCTCCAGAGGGGGATTAGGGCAAGGTAGCTGCTGCATTTGGTGTTTATGGACATGGCAAAGAGGCCGCAGCAAGGCTGGCCCCACTTGCAAAAAATTTGGTTTGCAATTTCTTGTTTCAGGGACCACTCGTGAGGCATTAGAATTGCTCTGCTTAATTTGTCCACTATCACGTTGGATTTCCCTGGAATATGCATTGCAGTCAGAAAACATTGAGAAGATATTGCCCATTGCCGTACTCTCTGGGCCTCTTGACACAGGGGGTAGTATCTGGTTCCTCCTTGTTTGTTGATGTATCACACCACTGACATGTTTTCTGTCTGTATGTTGTCTGTCTGTATTGCAGTTGTACATGTTGAAAGAGAGTTCTGGAATGCCTGCAACGCCAGAAGCACCACTCTCATCTCTAGGACATTGATGTGCAAATGGTACTCGTGTTCCTGCCAAATTCCTTGGACAGTCTTTCCCAGATAATGCCCCCCCACCCTATCTGGGAAGTGTCTGTGGTCACTGTAGCTACTGGCTGGGGGAGAGTGAATGGCCTGCCTAGAGTCACCTGTCTGGATTGAAGCCACCAATGTAGATCCCTCTTGCCCATGTCTCACAAGATCTTCATCACAGACTCCTGCATGGACCATTGAGCAAAGAGTAGCCACTGTAGGACTCTCATATGTAGACGTGCCAGAGGTACTAGTGTTATAGCAGCTGCCATAGTGCCCAAGACCTTTAGAACAAACTTTGCCTGTACTTTTTTCTTCAAGAGCAAGATGGACACTTGATGGCGCAATGTCTGTACCCTGTCATGAGGTAATTTTGCTACCATGTCTTTTGTGTTTAATTCTGCTCCTATGTATGTAATATGCTGTGATGGCAACAAGGCAGATTTTTCTACATTTATTGTAATGCCCAGTTCCAAAAAGATGGATGGTGGTGTCTGTTGCCCTGGTTAGTAGATGCTCGGTGGTGGCGGTGAGAAGCCAGTCATCTAAGTATGGAAACACCCAGCATCCTAGCCATCTCAGGTGAGCTGTGACTACTGCCATGCATTTGGTAAACTCTCTGGGGGCTGTAGTGAGTCCAAAGGGCAGAGCTCTGAATTGGTAGTGATTGGCTCCCAGCCAGAAGCATAGATATCTCCTGGATCGCCTGTCCATCTTTATATGGTAGTATGCATCCTGGAGATCGGTGGAGCACATCCAATAGTCTTTTCTCAGAAAGGGGAGTATAGACTGCAGTGTCAACATCCGGAACCTTGTTTTCCTGACAGACTTGTTTAGTCTGCTGAGATCCAAAATGGGACTCCAGTCCCCTGTCTTCTTTGGAACTAAAAAGAACCTTGAATAAGTTCCGGATCCGATTTGGTCTGCAGGGACTTCTTGGATTACTTTTTTTTTTTTTTTTTTCTAGCAACTTTGAATCTCTAGGGTTGCTTGATCCCTTTGACAGGGTGGAATGTCTGGGACTGATCTTGATAGTGGGGGAGGAGAAGAGAAGGGTATGTTGTATCCCCTGGATATAATCGACTGTACCCATTTGTCTTGAATGATGTTTAGCCAGGCTTTTGGTACAGTGATTCTGCCCCCGACTGCCACCAGAGGTGAGCAGGCAGGCCTCCTTTCAGGAGTGCTGCAAGGTCCTACCAGAGAAGGTATCTCTGTCACCCTGATTTTGTGGACCCCCTCTGCCACAAGGACAACATCTTCCATTGTTGTTTCCCCCTCTGCCCCTGGGTCACCACATGCATCCGTAAAAGCTCTTTGGGATTTGCAGAACCACATCTTCCCACCCTTCTGGCCTTTGGGGTAAGGCCTGGTAGGGACAGAAAAACATACTCCCACGGCAGACAGAGTTTTGCCTTCTTGTTTACACCTGGTCAGAGTCTCTCTTACTTTTGGCCTGAACAAGGACGAGCCATCAAAAGGGACATTTATGTGGGAAGACTTAAACGGTTCAGCAAACTTGCAAAGGCGCATCCAGGAATGCCTCCTGAGAGCTATTCCTGTGCCTGCTGCCTTACTTGCACCAGCAGCTGCATAAGAGATGAGCCGCATGGAGAAGCTGACTAGGGAACCTAAGGTAGCAAGCTGAGAGGAGAACATATCTAACACCCCAGCAACTGTAGAACCTTGGAGGGTATCTCCCAGCTCCTTCAGATCTCTCTGAAGTCTGGTAAAGTGGGTTTAGGTAGTTCAGTGACCGGAGAGTAAAGGCCGCTGAAGATGACATACTCTTCCTGTATCTGTCCATTGCTTGAGATTCCTTATTCGGTGGATGGACAGATGAAGTCTCAGCCAATTACTTTTTGGTTGCTGCCGCCATCACCATAACATCTACCGGAACACCTTTGGTCAAAAATTCCTTGTCTGAAGGGGCAGTAATGAACTTGTTTGGCCTCCTTGGAACAGGTTCCACAGATTCTGGGGAGCCCTACGCCTTTCGACTCACCACCCCAAGGAGCTGATCGAAAGGTGGAGACACCCAAGAGGTGGAGGGTCGAGAACCAAATGCCTTCAGGAACAGATTCATCTTCAGAAGGGTTTAGGGTCTTCCAACCACCTCTCTGCTTCAGGATCTCTCGAATGTCTGAAAAGGAGATATCCTCAGAGGGTGACCTTGGGGGCCCTTCTGAATCAATCTGTGTCTGAAGTGACAGACTCCTCAGGGTAGTCTAGATATTTCCACTTGCAAGTTCTCTGCAGAGGGACCCTCTGGGGAGGATTCAGAAGAGAGAGACTCACCCAATGGGGTATCCTGGGGCACTGGTTCCCTACACCGGGGGGGGTGGAACAGAGGCAGAAGCTGCCTCTTTAGGGGGGAGAGTGACAGGATCCAAGGGTGAAGCCATCTGGGGTGACAGCACACTCCTCATCACCTCTGAGGTGCCACCACCCGGGTCCGAGGAGGCCTCCGGCTCCGAGGAGCCCACTGACCTTCCCCAAACCAAGGAGGTGGGCTCAGAGGCCAGTGTAGACGCCGAGCTCACCCACACCAAAGCCCTGAGAGAGAGAATCAGATTCGACAATGGTCTGAGCTAACCCTCCTCCCTGGACCCAACAGGGGAGTGTCAGCGCCCAGACCTTTCGACAGAGGATGGAACCAAAGAGGTCAGAGCAGAAATCAGGACTGAAAACCCAGGGGTGAATCTTGGGCCCGACAGTTCCATCACAAAGACATCTAGCCACTCTGGCTCTTGATATAGCTCAGGTCAGAGGAGGAAGAGAAGCAGGGGCTTTTGGAGGATCAGGAGGACAGAACTGAGGACTAACAATACCAACTATAGATTGCAATAAAGGTGATTGAGGGACCTCCGTATATGACTACTATTCTGTTCTGATAAATCCTGAGGAACCGATGGAAACGATTTCTTTGGCCCAACAACCTTCGGGTCTGAAGTTGTATCCTTGGCTACTTTTCTTGCAGGCTCAGACACAGGAGTTGAAGAAGCCCGTTTCGTAGATTTTTCAGATCTGGGGGACTAAGAAGGTTTTGAGGAAGTCTGGGTACCTTCTAGCGCCTCATCAAAAGGAGCTATAAGCAAACCCCTAGCAATTAACGTATTCCTGCATTCCTGTAACACCCTTGAACTAAACCCATGGCAAATGGAGCAGGAATCCTGCAAGTAAACTGCACCTAGACAATAAACGCAACTAGTGTGCCCGTCAGTAAGTGAAATCTTTTGGGTACAAGAGTCTCATTTTTTAAAACCAGACTGTTTGGCTTCTTTGCCTTCCTTGGACATATTGACAACAGAAAACAAACACCATACTACGTATTCTATAGGTATAGCAAAAAACACTAACAGGTTAACAAAAGTTTTTTTTTTTTTTTTTTATTTTTTTATTACACACAGGTGGAGAATGTGGAGAGAGAAAAAAGGGCTAGAGGAGAGGCCTCTAACTTAAATTCTCTAGCCAGAGGAGACATCTCTAACTTTAACTTAAACAATGAACCTCTCGGGGAAAGGGATTAGAAAGAGGGGGAGCCCTGTAACTTAAATGGGTATGAGAAAAATTTAAGAAAATAATGAACCTTCTAACTTAAGCAGATTCGAAGGATAAACACACAACTTTAGAGATGGGATAGCAAGGCTTAGGGCATAGTGAGAGTGATGGCCAACCACAGCAGCTCGCAACAAGCGATAAAACCAGCAAATAATGCCAAAGCTTTGAAAGCTGGCCTGTGGTCATATCCTTGGCAGGATATAACACACACAGCTTAGTGTATTGCAACAGTGATGTAAATGTTGAACATCAAATGTGGTGGTATGGAAGTGCTTGACTTTAAATGACTGACTTCTGTGGTTGAGATGGTTACTGATTATTTGCGGGTACATTTGTATGCCAGCTGGTTTCTTGTAGACGTGTGTAATGTCCCATTGTTTAAAGCAACTTTAGAATCAAAGATGGTTACACCTGAATTTGAATAATGTAGACATTTTAACAGATGGGTGGATTCTCTTGAGTCCTTGATGGAATTCCTTGAGGAGTTAAAACAAGGTGTTCAGATTATAAAGAAACTGTCAGTAAAATCAAAATAATTTGTGATCTGTGTGTGTGCAGGTTGTAGAAATTCCTCTTCTAGGTTTGTCATGAAGACACTTGCATATTGTGAATCCATTTACTTTGCATTATCTGAACATAACATTTTCATTTAACATTAAAGGTTTTGTCTGTCAGAATAAATTATAGAAGTTGTCCCACTATATCTGGAGTAACATTATGATGATCTCTTTTCTTTTGTAATGTTCCCAAGACAGGCACCAATGCCATCCTCATGAGGGCTGTTTGTGTAGCAAGATGCAACAACCATTGTCACTAAACAGTGTTAGGTGGTAGATCATGATAACCTGACAGAATGTGAAGAAAGTTAGTGGTGTCTTGATTATAGTTGCCCCTTTCATTGACAAAAGTGTTTCAGAAATTTCTTTACAAACCCAAATATCCATTCTGTAAGGGTTCCTTTGTTCCTTTGTGTTTCCAAGATCATGGCTTTTCGGTAGCATGTAGAAAACTCCTGGTAAAGGCTGACTTAGAATGAAGTCAGTTAGTTTGCCATGGATGTAAAGCTTCAAATTGTTCTTTGCAGCTTTGGATACACTGCAATAACAATCTATGCAAGACAGCTTTAGCAATTTGAGAAAGACATGCTGAAGCTGAAAATATTACAGTTGGACAATTTATTTTCTGAGCAAGAAGTTCCCCAAGGTCTAAGAGTCACCAAGTTGCCTTCAGACAACATAGATGCATCCTGTATCACAGAGGAATGGAAAGTCATAAATTTGAAAGCCAGGGGTGGAAATCGTTGAAAAATATTGCAGTAATGAAATCCAGAAACTCATTGTTCAGGAATATAGACTTGCATTTAAATTTACAACAAAAAAAAAAAACTTTAAGATTATTTTGACAGCAGATTACAACATGCCCAGAGTAAAATCATTAGGCAGAATGACATTCTAAGACAGAAAGCTGCACAAATACGCTGGAGATCAGAAAGACTATGGAGAGGGGAGCATTATACTTTTGGAACTGTGGGAGAAGAGGTACTGAAACAATTCTGTTGAGCAAAGCAACCAGCAGCAGCCTTTTCCAGAATTATCTTTTGACCTGTGAAAAGATCTCCATGTTTAACACAGATACAAACAGAAACCTGTCTGGGCTCCATAGAGTGTCAGGGGCATGCACAAAAACATGCCAGTGTGACAAACCAGGTAGAAAGGAACAAGCAAGTCATACATGTTATTCAGGAAAGAATGCAAGGTAGAAGGTCCTTGGCAAAAGTGGCAGAGCTCCTGCCACAACCAGCTAGGCAGCCAAATCCAGGGAAGAGCAAATGGTATTGGCAGAAGTGGGGCAGGTGTTAAAGAAGGTGATGGATCTTCATTTGCATAAGAACATAAGATATCAGTCTTTCTAACTAGAGGCTCTCTTAGATGGAGATAATGGTATTGTGTAAAGTGCTCACTTTTGTGCTGGTCAGTATTAACAATGTTGTTGCAATGATCAGCCGCATCAGGGAATATGTGCAAATATTAAATTTCTCTACTAAGACAGCAATGCAAGGTAAGCCCAATTGAGATAAAGATGAACATGAATTTAAGAAGATAAATAGCTTCAACCCTCTCTTGTTGCCAGAATTTATAGCATACCTGCATGTATGTGAAAGAGAGATTAGAGATGTTTCACTAAGTAGACTATAAGTAATTGTTATTTCAATGTATCCAAATATGAAAAAAACATTTCAAAACTTTTAAGAAACTAGTATGTATAAAGATACTTATAATGAGGTTATTTGGTACTATTAAATAAGTGTGAGCATGATAAGGAAATGTACATTTTAAATAATGTCAATCATCATTAACATGAAGTGCAAAGAGCTTTTAAGGACTGTGGGCAGTTTCACTTATGGATGGTTAATGAGGTGATTAATTGATCATATTACTGCTGAGTATTTAATTACCAAAATGCATAGCTGTTGTATATCTTTGATCTGCCTTAAGTCCATAAAAACATAATGGACTCTAAAACAGAAACCGTGGCTATATTTGTAGAAAAAACACACCACACATATAGTTACTTTCAGTGCCCGTTATGTACAGGACTCCAGATAACAAATGTAGAGTTATACATAATTAATATTTTAGTAATGTTAGATGTGAAATCCCTGTATTTGATTATACCCAAAAGTCACGCTTGGAAATATCAAATTAACCCATACAATAGAACTGACATATAAAGATGTCTATGGTCAGGTTAATTACTGAAATGTTAGAAGTCATTTTAAGCGATAATTTTATGTTTTTGAGCAATGGATTTATAAATGGAGAACTGGGGTAGTCATGGAGGGTGCAGTTGGCTCCAAGTTATACAAACTGTTTCATAACCATAAGAGAAGTAGAGAACATTTATGGTTCTCAGCTTGGTAAAAGGATCCAGTTTTTCAGAAGTTTCATTGATTATCTTCTTGTTTGGACAGGAAAGGCTCCAATCAGAATTTCCCGATTATTTGAATCGGGTTGATGGTGTTATACAGTTTAAAATCAACTACAATGTAAAGCAAATTGTCTATTTTCTGACATAATGTTAAAAAAAATTTTTAAGTTAAATATCAGCATTGCTAGAAAATTGATTCATAGCTACAGTTATCTTGGTGCAGTAGCATGTGTCCCATAGGTTAAAAAGAACATCATAAAAGGGCAGATAGTGAGGTCAAGTTGGTTAATGGAAGATGACAATGAATTTATACCAGAAAGTCATTGCTTAAAAATGAAAACTAGTTAAACGGGGTTACACCAGTTCTTTAACTCAGTTCTTTAACTGACAACAAATCACCTTAGTTGCAGAGGAGTGTAAGGAAGGTAGAGACCTGAAATGTTGTGTAGAACTATCCACGAAGAGAGGATTTATAACCGTAGGAGGGATAGCAAAGAGAAAGATTAAACCATGGACCTGATTAATTCAGTAGATACAACAAATGTCAAAAAGACTGGCATCAAACTGGAAAATCCTAGATTTTCGGGTGACAGCTAAACTGGTGGGTAAGGGTATTGAATTTGTTTTTTAAAGATCATGAACTTTGAAAGATCTATTAGAAAAGAAGACAAAATTGACAGTAATGGATGGTAGCATGAATTGCAGCTAATGCAGATGCCTTTCAGTAGTCACAAGGAATGTCACAATGAGAAACTCACAATGTTTTACTCTGGCTGTAAATTTACTTGTTTGATATAAAATGTGATACATCTCACTTGTTGCTAAGATTGTGTGTTATTTTACATAGACAGAATCACCAGCAAGCTTTCAAACAGAATGCATGAGCATATGTATGACAGTAAGGTGAAAGATGAGAAAAATACATTGTACAGACATACTTTGAAGTGTAATAATAGTTCATCATATGGTAAAGAAGCAACTGAAGAGCTTCTAGAATGGAGGCAATATGTATAGCAAGTCAAGACTGATATTCAACATGAACAAGTGTAGAAAACGTTATTCTGTTAGAAAGAAGAGGTTTGCAGCAAAGCAAACACTCACAGGATCAGTCATATGATCTGTATGGCTTTTAAAAGTGAAAGAATCCTGCCTGGAATAGGTTTATCATGGTGACTAAAATAAAAGGTAATAGCTTCGATAAAATTTAGGAAATAGTCTGCTTTGACAAATGTTGTCACTTTTTACCTTCACAAGAAATGAACACTTGATCCAAAGATCTGAAAGATTTAGTTCTGTCAAGAAAATACCTTGGTTGTCCGTCCAAGCTATGGAGAATTCTTTCTACCCCATTTTTAGGTTTAGTAAAGGAAATGGGAAGATGAACGGTTTTAGTAAAGGAAATGGGAAGATGAACAGATTGGCTTAAAGTAAACCAGGATACCACTTAAGGTATAAAAGAAGGATGAGTTCTGAAAGAAACCCTGTCCCTATGGAAAATGAAGTTGGGTTGACTCACCATAAGAGCTTACAACTCAGATACCCTTTTTGCAGAGGTCAGAGCAATCAGTAAAATGTTTTCTATGTTAAGAACCTCATGTTTGACAGATTAGCTGGTTCCAATGGAGCAAGTGTTAGCTTCTCTAAGAGAACATTAAGATCCCAAGGAGGGGCCACTGGTTTACATGGAGGCCTCTTATGCAAAACCCCTTTCAAGAATACTTTGACATGAGACTACCTTGAAAGAGAAGGATCAATGGGCAGACATACTGAAATAGCTAATAAATAAACCTTGACAGAGGAATAAAAAAAAAAAAAAGAAAGAAGATAGTAAATCACCCAAATATTGTAAAACCTTTAACTACTAACTCTGAATGGGTACTGCTTATGTTACTGGTACTAACTAGAAAACATTTTTCCGTTTGCTAACATATGATTTTCTAGTGTCAGGCTTTCTGGGCTTTCTTGCCAGCATTAGTACTTAATTGCATGTCCTCAGAAAACAGGTGCCTAAAAGGAAGTAAGACCCTATCATCAAAGAACTCAATTAAAGATGGTTGATGTTGGGGTGACCCCTGTTCTTGTTTGAGTAGATCCATTCTATAAGTAAGCTTGGGGTAATTGCCTCCAGCTAATTCCAAAAGAAGGGAGAACCATGGTTGCCTGGACCAGAAGGAAGTCACCACAATGATCTTGGGGGATTCCTTCTGAATCTTCAGAAGTACCATGTATTAGTGGAAATGGTGAAAAGGCATGCAGTGGATATTCCTGTGCTCCAGGCCTAATTGCATGCAGTCCTGGAAAAGAATATTGCCCGTCTTGGAAGATCCCTGATCTAGTTTCCATTCATGAGGCTCTGTCTTGGTCCTACTCAGCTTATCTGCCATACAGGTTGGCCTGACAGAATGTAGGATACTTGTAGAGTGAGACTGTGCTGTGAAACTATATCCCAAGCTAATATTGGCTAGTTCTGCAGAGTGGGTACAACCTGGCACTCCCTTGCTTGCTGATGTCCCACATGACTGTGGTATTGTCTGTTACCACTTTAACAGGTCCCGGGGAACAAATGTGGTTTTAGAGAGCTGAATCCCTTGATCATGGCAAGCATCTCATTGATATTTGTGTACTTGCATCTGTCCTTGGTGGCCCACACCCCCTAGACATTTATCCCTCTTGAAACTGCTCCCCAAGCAAAGCACAAAGCATGTCTGGTGACTGACTGCTTTGGAGCAGGGAGGGAGAAAGGGAGACCTTGATTTAAGGATGTCTGTTATGTCTACCAAAAAAGTTCTGTTCTGACAAACCCTGGAATTGGGATCTGAAGAGAGAGAGTGTTGATGTTGGGACCAAAGGGATTTCAGATAACACTGTATCTTTCTTATGCGGACTCTTACTATGGGTATTATGAGAATCATAGATGCAATGAGACTCAGAATCCTGAGGTATTCCCTCACAGCGACCAAATTCTGAGTGGAAAACCTTGGAAATGGATCTAAAGATCATTTTTTTTTCCAGTGGAAGAAAATCTTTGAAATGAGATGTCTAGCTGACATCACAGGAACACAATCCTGTGTGAGGGAGCAGAGAAATACTTTTGAATATTCTCTTGGAATCCCAGTTTGTGCAAGAGATCTCTCACCCAAGAGTAATATTCCTGACATTTTGAAAAAGACTCTGCAAAGATAAACAAGTCAGCTAAATATGGAAAAATGTGGATACCCTGTAGTCTGTAATGACTTATAACTGGAGCTAGGCACTTTGTGAACACTCTTGGTGTGGTAGATGTGGTAGATAGTCCAAAGGGTAGGCAAAGAACTGATAATGTGATCCAGACATGGAAAAGCTTAAGAAATACCTAAAGTCTGGAATACTATGATGATAAGTATCTTTTAAGTCTAGTGTTACAGGAAACTTAAACGAGGAAGAAGAGATAAGAGGATGTGAAGTGACATCAGCTTGAACTTGGTCACTGCCAGAAACAGGTTTAGTAAAGAAAGATTCAAGCATTTTCTTTCTTTGGCACTAGGAACATTCTTGAATAAAACTCCTTCCAACCTAGGAAGGAGGAACTGACTCAATCACTTCTTGGGACAGCATGTGATGAAGAACAGGTGGAAACAAGAGTCTGATCTGCAGGATGAGGTATGAACCCCTGGAAAGAAGGAATTTCATCCTACTGCTATTTGTAACCTTGATAAATGATTTCCAGAAACTATTTGTCTGAAATAATATGTTGCCAAAGAGAAAAATGGAGATTCAACTTTCTGGAAGGGAAAAGGGGCCAGGGTGGGACAGGGTCACAAGGGCTCTTGAATAGTGTTACGTTACACAATACTTTGAAAATGAAGACAAATACAGTTCTTGCTCTCTCTCAGTGGTATTTATTAACTACAGTACACACGTGTGGGAGCCTCATGGAAAGCACCAGAGAGACTCCCAGAACAAATGAATAAACAAGCTTATATACTGGTGATATTGCTGACAGTACAAAAATATAAAATGAACCAAATAGACCATTATACAGGGCAATTAACCAATCAAAAGTTTACCCATAAACATAAGACAATTTACATCATCATATCTCTAGGCAGAGAGAGAAAATCTGATGCACTTCCATAAAAGGCACATTTCCTGCTTTCAAGCAGACTATTGTTTTTAGCATTTTTCCATTGCTCATAGTTCATTCAAAGTTCACAGTACACAGTACATCATTTCCTGCTTTCAAGCAGACTATTGTTTTTAGCACTTTTCCATTGCTCATAGTTCATTCAAAGTTCACAGTACACAGTACATCATTTCCCATTTGCTCATAGTTCATTCAAAGTTCACAGTACACAGTACATCTTAATACATACAGACTGTCACATACTCAATTCCCTCAAACACATGCTTTGGCTGTTCATATTCTACAATCCCCCATTTGATGCTGTGTAAGCATCACCATTTAACCTATCATACATTTGTTCCAAATCTAACATAACCATGCTACTGGTCTTTTCATCATTAGAAAACATTGTCATTTCATCGTCTACATTCATAGCTGCAGGCATATAAAACTTAGGCACTTTCTTTACAGTTTTTGAAGACATTAATTTCAAGATCAGTGCTTTGATTATAAATAAGACCAGAAAAGCAACAATTGCTAATACTGCAATTAATAAAATCAACTTCCAACAGTCCACCTCCCCAGCCTGAGAACAGATTGGTTAACCATGCCCATGTTGAACTATTGGCCTCTTTGGCCTTTGAGAGTTTGAACATTCTTTGAATCAGTTCAAGATGGCTTTCAATTTCGTGCTGATTGTCAGGAATAAATGTACAGCACTCCTCCTGGATTAAAGTGCAAGTTCCTACTTTCGCCACTAGGGTGAAATCAAGAGCCATACGGTTTTGAAGTACTACAGCTCTCATAGCAGAATAGTTCTAAGGCAGAAAATGTAGCATTGCTTAATATTTCAAGCAATTTACATAGCTTTCTCATTTCCCAAATTGATTTCACTGCTCCGTATGACAGAATTACACCAGCCCATGATATGACGTCATCACCCAAGTCCATATGGGGACAGTCCTTTGGTGCTAGCATGAGCTAAATCATGGTGATAGATCCATGAAGCATCAACTCGAACTACAGGATTGGCAGGTTTCTTGACCTCTCGAACGTTCCGAATTTTTCCTTTAGGTAATGCAGATACATGTCGAATAGCCGGGACTAGGTAGCCCAGGAAGCGGCTGCCAGACCAGTTTCCTGGTAGCCGTTTATATGCTTTTCTTCTGCACACAAAATAGCAATTTTCTACTTTAATGGTGATGTTGATAGACTTGAAGTGATCCCCAGTGTCCTGCAGTCCTTGGAATATTTTTCAATAGACAGTTTCTATTTTTTGGGAAAAGTTAGCTGTAGAGTTTTTAACAAGTCTTTTTATAGGTGAGAAATCTGTTACACAACCCGAATTGTCTGCAGTGCAGTTATGTACCACTGTTTTGTTACAATGGCTCCACCCTACTCTAGTTTTACCAAGTTTTTGAAAATACACAGTTCCGTTTTGGCAGAGGCAACTGTAATGCTATCTTGTCCTTTGAAATAACATTTGATGTATCGTAGATCAGATTCATCCAAGTTTCATTAACCCCTAAAGGGACTACATTTAGCATCAATTCCCCATGAACAGTAGGAATAGCAGTGCAAATCAGCAGTCTGAGACATTGAGGAATGATGCATAGGCATATTTAATAGCTTGGTAGGTGTTCAAAGGTGGATGCCATGTAGCTCGTTTGGCATGAGGCATAGTTGGAGCAGGAAATAAAAATGGCCACAGTAAAAATAACAAAACGATTCTTAACAACCGAAATAGCTGTGCAGTGCTTTTGTGGAAATGGTGGTTGCACTTGTATTGTGTCGGGAGGGTGAAGTGGTCCAAATGGATAAACGTCAGGCATTGTCAGGTGCTAGTACAGTATGGCTTTGAGTACGAGTAGCAATAGGTGGAGAATCAGGAGTAGCAAAAGGTAGAGGCTGTTGATGTTCAGATGGGATGACCTTTTTGACGTGTGATATGTGAATCTAGGTGGGTGAGCCTTGTAGTCGGACCGCTGATGATGTCGTCAGTAGAACCAGGAAGGGCCCCTTCCAGCGTGGTTGAAGCGCTGTTTTTTGAGAGAATGACTTGACGTACACCCAATCTCTTGGTTGTAGTGTGGAGGACAGGAAAGGATCAGGGATATGTTGAGCCACTGCTACCTGGCGGTGATGAAACTGTAAAAAAAGAGACAAGAGAAGTGCAATAGACAAGAATATCATGATCAAATGCATTATACTCAGAAAAGGGTGGTGGTGGAGTCATGGGCATATGCATAGGGTGGCCCATGAGGATTTCATGAGGAGAAAGACCTTTAGTAGGATGTATTTGCGCTCTCATAGAGAGTAGGGCTAGAGGTAGGGCCTGTACCCAAGTGAGGCCCGTTTTAGTAGTAATGTTAGCCAGTCTAGTTTTCAGTGTCTGATTTATGCGTTTAATAATACCCAATGCCTGTGGTCTATATGGACAATGACATTTTAAAGTGATGCCTAACATTTTACACAGTGAATCAATTAACTGAGCAGTAAAATGTGTTCCATGATGGGAATATATTTGACAGGGAACACCAAAACGAGGTATCAATTCATAACAAAGTTTTTTAGCAACTGAAATAGCATCATTTTTGATACATGGGTAGGCTTTTAACCACCAAGATAAAACATCAACAACAGTTAAAACATATTTGAAATGAGCACAAGGTGGAAGTTCAATAAAATCCCATTGCAAAGCGCAAAATGGTCCCAATGGTTTTGGCAGTGGTTGTGCGGGAGCCATAGTGCCTGTTGAAATGTTATACTGTAAACAAATGGAGCATGTGCTCAAAAAATGCTGTACAGAAGCAGAAAGTCCTGGGGCAAACCAATCCTTTTGGATTTGTTTTATTAATGCTTGTACCCCGACATGGGCTGGCAAATGATACGCTTTAATAAAAGAATTTAACATGGACATTGGGCAGACCAATCTGCCATCTGGATGTTGCCAAATGAAATCAGAGTGTTTTAAAACAACCTTGAGCCAGCCATGCTCTCCTTTCTGATTCTGGTACTTCATCCTGTAAAGCTTTTAACACTGTGGTATCAAAAGTAACTATTTGTTGCAGAGGCTGCAAAAAATGTCCCTGAACAGTGTGTGAGAGCAGCCTGTTTAGCAGCCCAGTCAGCTAAATTATTGCCCTTAGTTTCAAAAGAGTCATTAGATTGATGGGCTGCACATTTAACAGCAAGTTTAGCAGGTAACAAGTCTTGTAGCAAGTTATTGATATAAAAATGTTTTTTAATGGGTGCCCCGGAAGAAGTTAAAAACCCTCATTCTTTCCACAGTATACCAAAATCATGAACAACACCATGGGCATAACGGGAGTCAGTATATATAGTAACAGACTTGTCCTTAGCTATTTTGCTTGCATTCGATAATGCCACTAGTTCCGCAGCCTGTGCGGAAGTGCCTGGGGGTAATCGTGCTGACCTTAAAACTTCAGTCGGAGTACAGACTGACCAAGCAGCTTGGAATTCACCAGAGTTTGTACGTAAGCAGGATCCATCGACAAAAAGAACTAAATCAGGATTTTGCAAAGGAGTGTCATATAAAGGCAGGCAACCTAGGAGAAGGAACAGAGTTAACTACAAGCACACAATCATATGGTTCGCCCTCATCCAAAGTTGGTATTAAAGAGGCAGGGTTCAGTGGTGGGCAGCGTATGACTTGCAGGGCAGGATTATTTATTAAACTTTAGTTTATACTTAGTAAGGCGTGCATTTGAAAGATACTGTGTTTTTGTTTTTAGAAGTAGCGCGTGAACAGCATGTGGGACTGCTAATATAGTATCATGTCCCAAGGTTAGTGGGGCTGCCATATCGCCCAAAACAGCGGCAGCTGCCACAGCCCGTAAGCAAGCCGGGTAACTAGAGGCAACTGGACCTAGCTGAGTGCTATAGTAAGCAATAGGTCGGTAGCCTCCAGTGCGTTGCTGGGCTAGGAGACCCATGGCAGTTTTGTTGCGCTCACAGCAAAAGAAAACAAAAGGTTTGGAATAATCTGGCAACCCTAAGGCAGGAGGATTTACCAAGGCTGTTTTGATAGCCTGAAAAGCCTCATCGTGTTGTGATGTCCAGGGTATTTATTAACTACAGTACACACGTGTGGGAGCCTCATGGAATCACCAGGGAGACTCCAAGAGCAAAGGAATAAACAAGCTTGTATACTGCTGATATTGCTGACAGTACAAAAAATATAAAATGAACCAATTAGACCATTATACAGGGTACTTAACCAATCAAAGTTTTACCCGTAAACATAAGACAATTCACATCATCATATCTCTAGGCAGAGAGAAAAAATCGGATGCACTTCCATAAAAGGTACATTTCCTGCTTTCAAGCAAACTCTTGGTTCTAGTATTTTTCCATTGCTCATAGTTCATTCAAAGTTCACAGTACATCTTAATACATGCAGACTGTCACATACTCAATTCCCTCAAACACATGCTTTGCCTGTTCATATTCTACAATAGTCATTCAAAAATGTTGGACTGCCCTTGGTTTTGGGATTTTTGAGACTTCTTTTTGAAACTCCACGCCACTTTTTCTTCAATATTTGTTTACCTGAATTCTGTTGAGACTGTTCTGTTTTTTGCCAAAATTGGATGAGGAGAAAGAAAATCCATTGGGTAATTTGAAAAATGAGGGCTGAAAAACCTCAGAGAGTCCTTGGACCAGCTTGCCTATTTTATTACATTTTTGATCATTTGCACAGGAGAGTGGCCAAACACTAAATCTCTATCTAAGGGAGAATTTAAAATCTCATTTTTGTAAATCATCTGGGAGATTTTGAGTGCAGCCAAGCAAACCTCCTTAAAACAGTACTAGTGGCCATAGCCCTGGAAGAAGCATCAACAGAGTTATATGCACACACTACACACAATGAGTAATGATGTGCTATTGAAGAAACAAAGTTATTTAAAGCAGTTTTTATTCACAAGAAGAAACTGTAGATAAAACATTCCTCATACTTTCACAATATGTCAGAACAAACTTTAATATGCAAGCCTGATAATTTATAATTCTGAAAATCAAAGTTACAGAAGTATACTTTTTTTCCAGTACCTATCAATAATAATAATAATAATTCTTATTAGAAAGATTAGGATTGGAATTAACTAAGTGCTTAGTAGCAATGTAGTCAACTAAGGCTATAGCTGCTGGGCCAGTTTAGGAATAGTGTTTAAAAATTTGAAAGACTGAGGAACTTTATGCATCCTATCTGCCTTTTAGAGACAGCTGGCTGGCTATCAAGAAAATTGCAGGGAGTAAGAGACACATCCTCTAAAGCAGACAAGACAGGAGGAATGACTATAGGCTCTGGAAAATCATTTAGTAACAACTCACAGTATTTTCTGAGGGAAACACTGGGATATCCTAGCAATAATCTCAGTGAAAGAAAAACCTCCATAGGAAGAATCGGAAACTAAGCTCTCTTCTGAGTCTGAATCACACATTTGAGGAGAAAACCTTGTTTTTTTTCCATTCATCCTCCTGTTCAAATTCATACTTATGAATCTCTTCAGGATAATAGGCATCTTTTTTCTTTTTCTTTTACCAGAAACTACTCTTCAAGAAAGCTAAATACCCTGAATTAAACCACGAACCAGTCCCAGTAAACTACTCTAAAAAAACAAACAAAAGTGAAAACGGCAAGCTGCAACGAAGCTCGAACCACTTAATAAAACAACAGTTTATTGTAAGCGCTTTCGAATGGGCTAATACACAATCTTCATCAGACAAAATTAACATAGTAATGCTTCTTGCTTATATACATTCATCTTAACAGACTTACCCCATTAGCGATTAACAATTAGTTCAATTAATTTAATTCCACTCAATTCCAAATTTAAAGCGCCAGTGGGTTTAAAATTATGGCCACTCAATCAACATCATTAAAAACAATGTTAACACCAAACATAAAACACTAAAATTAAAAATACTTATAGCGTTAATATAAATATTCAACCACTTCTTCTTCCTTCTCATATTATTGAATTATTTCACCAGAATATTGCGATTTTACCAACGTTAAACTACTCTACCCAAAGAAATTTGAAGAGGAGTAGATAACATGTTTGGCTTTCTGTTTCTGGCAGGAAAAAGGGGACCAACCATGTTATTAATGGCACCCAGTGTTTTTCCAGTGTTGGGCACAGCATTCTGACACAACAGGGAGATCTTTTCTGTTCCCTCTCCCAGAACTGACGAGAGTGGCTCTCTGTTGCCCTCTGAGGGAACACCAACAGCCGCAGAGTAAATTGCTAACTGCTGGGTCCATAGTGGCTGTAGGTGCTACAGCAGAGGGATTTGGGGTAAAAGATGAGTGGTCTGAGGCAAATTGCTTGCCTGCTGTTGTGGCAAAGGTTGTTTGCTTAACATTTTCTTTTTTTGGCTGAAAAAAGGTCCGACCATGGGATCGACATCTGTTCCATGGTCAAGCCGAAAATGTCCTCTTTCCCAGGGAAGACAAGGAGCAAATGTCTGTTAAACTACCTGTCCAAAAATGTTACATTTTGATAGAAAACACACAGTAAAAAGCACTTTCAAACACTATGGCAACCCACAATGGAAAAATAAACAGTTTCTCCACAGAAGATATGTTATCAGTTAGTTCACACTACTTTAAAAATTATAAAAAATAAATAAAAGTACTCCATTTAAAAGTACATTACACTGAAACACAACACTCCTAGCTTTAAAATAACTTAGAATGGCAGTTTTATTTTTTTCCCAAAGAAAACTTATTTGCCAGCAAAGAAAAGCACAAGTCAATCATTGATCCTATAATGCCTCAGAGGACTTTACTCCTCAGCGGTACTAGGAATGCTCTGAAGGGTTGTGAGCTCAAATTTGTCTTTAATCTGCTCATCTCCACCTGCTTGACAGTTTTGGCATGTGGAAGATGCCTTGAAGCTTTGGAATGATATAACTCCTATAGTCAAGGCTACAGCATCGGTGAACAATATGAAAAACATTTATCTTTATTTTTCTATATTTAACCAGACAAAGTAGAATTCAGGATTATTTTTCCAGTGCTCATCTAGGACCAAAGACCCTTAAACTGTATGAATCTGCTAACAAAGAACTTCCTGACACAGACAGGAAGTCTTAATGTTTGGGACTTATAAATAGTATTTTACCACTTTATTGGTGTATTTCCATCTTCTTACTGCTGTACAGCATTTGCGACTAATGCTTACTAAATTAAGTTATGAATTTATTTTATATTGTAATAAATCCTATTGTGTAATTAATTCTGTTTTACACAAATCCAACCTGGTGCATGCTAGTTGTAGCTTTATTGAAACCTAGAACAATAAGTTTGGAAAGGGGACAGATAAGTGTTGAGCCAAGTTGTTTTAATTTTTTGACAAATTTAGAGCTGATAAGGGAAAATAATTGCACCTCAACTAATTGGTTTAACACCATAATGGGATGAATGCTCATGGACATGCACTTTGAAATGAAATGTCTGACAAGCCAGTAGTGGCACACTTTTTTCTCAGTGTGATCATTCTGTATCAGATATGACAGTTATGATTCTTCAAGAACATTTCAGTACACCTTTGGAAAGAATAACAATGGAGATTAAACTAATTCAGTTGTTCAGTCTGACATTCGGTGGTTTCAACCTAGACATTGGTTTTATGAGACAATATAATACCTCAGAATGTTTTCCCTATGAGCAGGGCGAGCCTTACACATACACAAACTAGATAGCCGCCTAGGGCACTATGCTTGTAGCAGCTGTGGGGGTGCTTTTCCCTATTTATGTATTTATTTATTTATTAATTTTTAAAGCATTAGTAGTAAATTAAGATAAATAAATACCGGGTGCACTGGTGGAGGGGGGGTGGTGGCTCCAATTGACTTTTGACTTGCTATTAGAGTCATGTCATTATGTTCAACCCTGGGAGTACAGTGTCTACCTCACAATATTCAAAATGTAGGCACAAAGTTACCTCAAGAAGTTGTAAGAGTATTAAAATCAGGTATGTAAACAATTCTGACTGACCGGTGAGAAAAGGGATGTTACAGTATCAGTAAGATATGTGCTAATTGAATGCTTACAATAATGCTGCTGCCAGTGATCAACCAGATGTTTTTGGCAATTTTTCTGGCTTTGTAATTTGTGTGGGCAGTTGGGGTGAGGAGAATGGTGTGGCTGAGTTAAGTGTTATCACTATTTTCCGATTGCTGGCAGTGACCAACCAGATATTTTGGCCAAGATTTCTGGATTTCTGATTTGTGTGGGCTGTTGATATGAGGGGAATGGTGTGGTAAGAGATTTGATTACGGTTTGTACAATAATGCTGACAGGGATCAATCAGATATTTTGGGCAATATTTGTGGCTTTGTAATTAGTGTGGGCAGCTGGGATGAAGGGAATGGTGTGATGAGATAATTGTTTATTAGATGTTTTACAATGATGCTGGCATAGAGCAACCAGATAGTTTGACATTTTTATGACTTTGTGATTTGTGAGGTTCATAGCCTAGTACCTCTGCCTAAAGGCATTTATAAGCCTAGCCAGAATGTGTTTGCTTTCGCCGCCCCCTTAGATTAGTTCCCTGTGCCTCTGTCCAGCAGAGCCACTGAAGTGATCCCCGGGGTAAACTTTCTGGTTCCCATCCACTCGTCAAGGTTTCTTTTGAAGAGTGTTAGCGAGGAACTCTGCCTAATGTAGATTGGAATCTTGTTCCAAAGCATGGGAAGTCTCTGGGACAGGAATCTATCCTTCCAGCATGTCCTATTTATTGTTATGGTGAGGTTTAGATCCCTCGAGCGTGTGGCTCAAGGGGATAAGGTTTTCTTTAGGTGGAGCATGTCCATCAATTCTGGGTTGGACATGGCCTTGTATGTCAGGCAGAGATCACCTCTGAGTAGGCGGTATGCAACCGAGTACAGCTGGAGTTTCTTCATTTGAGCTGCATAGGGCATCTGTTTGAGGCCAGTGATCCTCTTGGTGAGGTACTTCTGTGGTCTTTCTAGCTGTTGCAGGTGTCTTGTAAGGTACATCCCAAATGGGGCATTGTACTCTATGATGGGTCTGATGAGTGATGAGTAGAGGGGCACAATGATCTCTTTTGATCTGAATGCGAACCCTTTTGTGATTAGGTGGGCCATGTAGAAGGATTTTCTAACCACTTTGGTAATGTGATTATCAAGGTGAGATTACTATATGCTTGGGTCCCCAGATCCCTTATTACGTCTTCTGTATTTAGGGGACTACCACCTATGTGGTTGTTTGTTGGTACTTTGTTTTTTCCAAAGGAGATGACTATGCACTTTTTGGCATTTAGCTTGAGGCCATGATTTTGATACCAGGTATCCATCTCAGTGAGACCCTTTTGGAGGATGTGTGTGTCAGCCGGAGAGTCAGTCATAGCCCCTAGTTTGCAGTCGTCTGTGAACTTGGTCAGCCATAGTCCTCCTGTGCTTGCCTGTACCTCTGAGAAGTATATGCTGAACAGGAGGGGTCCTAGGACTGAGCCTTGGGGAACACCACTTGTAACCAGTTTATGATGGACCTAGCTCCCGCAACTCTCACTATATGGGTTCTGTCCATGAGCTAGTTGGCAACCCATCTTGTGACGTAGGGGTTTATGTTCAGGCTGGTGAGCTTGTCTATAATACCAGAATGGGGAATGGTGTTGAAGGCCTTAGCGAGGTCTAGGTAGGCTGTGTGTACCACCTTTCGTTCGTCTATAGCCTTGGTAACTGTCTCAAAGAGGTCCACCAGGTTTAGGAGACATGATCTTCCCTTAACAAAGCCGAACTGGGTAGGGTCCAGTGTTTGGAGGTTCCCAATGTCTCTGTTAATGAGTTCCATGATGATGCGCTCCATAGCCTTGCAGACCAAGCTAGTCATGCTTTATAGGGCGATAGTTCCCGGGGTCTGTTGTGGCTCCACCTTTGTGGAGTGGAATAACCATTGCTGTACGCCATTCTATGGGTACGTAGCCTGTGAAGAGGCTGAATTTGAACAGTGCGTTTAGGTGAGTCTGGGTTTTGCTTGGGATGGCATGATCCATGCATTCTTGTAGGTGCCCATAGAATGCATTAGTAAAAGATTTTGCAGCTTGGACAGCATTATCCTTCAGCATGGGGGCTTTGAAATTTTCCACTTCGGTCTTAAGTAACGTGAAGTTTGCTTTTGAAACATTTTTCACAGTGGTTTCCTTGTCTGGGGGTGGGGGCAGAATGTGGGTATTCAAAGTGTTTGTTTCTGGTCAGATCTAACCAGTGAGGGGTGGTCCAGTATGTTGTCACCTCTGGTGGGAGTCCTGACCAGTTGAACCAGGGTGTTTGAGTTTATAAATTCTAGGAAATGTTGGGCAAGGGAGTTAATATTTGAGTAGTTCTCCCAGTTAATGTTTGGGTAATTGAAATCACCCAATATTAGGGTGTTTGGTAGGACCTTTATGTTTCCCAGTTTTTCCAGAAATGCGGAATGGGGGTCCTGGGACATGATGGGTGATCTGTATCAAGCTACAATTTGAATTGCAGTTTTGCCCGTTGTTAGTTGCACGTGGATGATCTCTGAATCATCATGCTGTGCCACTAACCTGGAGGTGTGGGTATCCTTGATGAATATGGATTCACCCCCGCCTTTTGTATTTCGGTTTGGGTTCTGTGGCCGAAATGTATCCTATGAGTTGTACCCTGGTAGTGCTGGGGTGCTTTCTGGATCCTTAAACCAAGTTTCTGTTACTGCACATATATCAAATTTCTCCATACTGAGGAGTGCCTCAAGTGCATGCATTTTGAGGTTTAGACTTCTGGCATTGAGTAGCATTACCCTCAGTTTTTTGTTACTTGGGCTATTTACTTTGGTGGGTTTGTCTTTTGAGCCTTGCCTAAAAAAGGCACTATGGGGGTAGCAAGAGCCTTAGCCAGTATTCAAAAGCCTAAGGGTGACAGGTGCAAGCCATCTCTAGCAAAGCAGCGTGGCTTGTCGAGCATGTCATCCCAGGTGGACAGACACTGGATCCCCTTTGAATGACACCAGAAACTTAGCCAGATGTTGAAATCGAGAATTTTTTCTTTATTCCGTGGTATCATTCTTGGTGAGGGCAGGATGCTACTCAGGGCAGGGTCATACCGGCCTGGGCTACGTGATCAGAGAGCTCTTCCATGTCTCTTTTCATGTAGTCCAGGGAGGTACGGCTCAGGTCATTCACACCAACATGGACAATGACAAAATCATATTTGTACTTGTTCTGGAGTGACCCGAGTTGTGTTATGTGGTGGATCCTGGTACCTGACAGGCAGCTAACAGTAACCTTCTCCTTATTCAGCCTAGTGAGTGGGACGTCAGTGTGCCTGACTGTAGATTCACCTATTACTAGTATGTTGGGTATGTTATTTTGCCTTAAGGGCTGTGATTGCATGGCACACTGGCTTTGTGAAGTATGTGTTTCATGGTTTGTGTTGGGGAGGGTGGATGTTGCTTGGTTGTGTGCTTTGGAGGTCTCTGTTGGATGTTCTTCATCTCACATTGCTGCAGTCCTAACACTTGGGTAGTCCGCTGTCCCAGTCGGCCCGAATACCAAAGTATAAGGCTGACGTCGGTCAAGGCGCATTTGACTGACATCAGGACGTCAGGGTACAAATGCGCATGACCGACGTCATATCCTCAGTCTTTTTTGCCACATGGTCCGATGCAGAAGCAGTATTGCGAGTGCAGGTTGGCGTTCTGAAATTTTCTGAAGTCGGAGTTTCAGACCGAATCAAAGTTGGCTAAGTACCCCGTTGGGGAATATTTTGGTTTTTTCTTGCCTCAGTATTTAACCGGATGTCAGAAAAAGTGAATAACTGTATTTCTTGTGGGAAACAGATACCTCATAGAGATTACCATACATTGTGTATACCTTGCTTAGGGCCTGAGCACGACGTTGTTGGCTGTCGCTCTTGTGCTAGATTTAACAAACGCACTATTAAGAGAAGATTAGATTGTGCCAGGTTAGTTTTTGGGAAGCGTTGTAATTACAACATGCCGTCGGATGCTCCGACGCCCGCTTCATCTAAAAAGCGCAAAGACAAAGCAGCGAAGCCTAGGGTGGAAGAACCGTCTGTCCCGGATGTCGGTTCTTTAGAGGGCTCGGTGGAGCCGGTGGTTCTACCAGAAGTTCCTCTGGATTCTCAGGGAGAGACTTTACTGTTACAAGATGTGTCCTCTCAGGAGGTAGGCCAGGCTGAAGGGGCTTCTCAGGTAGCTGTTCTCCCCTCCCTTTCTAAGGTGGTTAGGCCCTCCCTTCTGTTTCCAAGGCTCCTTCTAGAGGCCGGCCAGGGTTAACTTCAGTGGGGTCTCCCTAGTTCTTCAGGGTCTCTGCCTAAGAAACATATGCTTAAAATGGCAGAAGATTTGATTACTATGATTAGAGGTTCTTTACCCCCCCCTGATAAGAGGCCTAGGGTGGAACCTGAGCTTGAGAGTTTTGAGCAGTGTTCGAGGCTTCTGAGTCTTGGCTGAAGACTTGCAGGAGTATCCTCCTTATTCTGATTCTGATGTAGATGACTCTACACCTTGGCTTCTCCTCCTGAGGATTTTTCTTTTCAGAGACTCTTCATTCCATGAGGGAGCATTTTAAATGGGAAGGTCAAGATTTCTCTGATTCTAGGAAAAGGCTTAGGGCATTTTGTTTCTACCCCAGCATAGGCCTTTAGCTATACCTCCTGTTCTGGATGTGGTAGAGGATGTTTTTGCAGAGGCTTCCCTGAACCCTGATTCTTTGCCTCCTGCCCCAGTTAAACCGGACAGGTATTATAGGGTGCCTGAAGCTCATAAGTATCTTTTAAGAGTCCTAGGGCAGACCCAGAAACTGTTTCTCAGGGCCCTAAAGGTGTTAAGGCTTCTGTTGTTAAAATCCTGTTCCTTCTGATAAAGAGGCAAGGGCTTTGGATAGATGGGGAAAAGGTGTATACTTCTTCCACTTTAGCCATGAGGGCTTTGAATTGCCAGTTTCACATGTTGAAATACCAAAATTATCTCCTTTCACAATTGAAGTCTAAGGTGGATGCTCTGGCGGAAGGTATTGAGTGTAAAGAGTTGCAGGATTTGGTTCATGTTTCTGAACAGGTGGGTAAGCATTCCTTGCAATGTGGTTTTGATGCTGTACAGGCCTCTTCGAGGGTGGCAGCCACTGGTTCTGTTCTTCGCAGGCACGCCTGGCTGAGGGATCAGAATTTAGCTGAACATGTAAAGACAAGGATTTTACTGGTTCTGTTCTTCGCAGGCACGCCTGGCTGAGGGATCAGAATTTAGCTGAACATGTAAAGACAAGGATTTTAGGTGCTCCTTTACAATCTGATGTGTTATTTGGTGCGCCTGTGGAAGCAGTTTTAAAGAAAATGGAGGACAAGGCTAAGTCTATGCAGACTGTTAAAGATTTTTTGCAGGTTCAGCCTCCAAAGTTTAGTAGATATTGGCCTACTAAGGGGTGGACTTATCCTTCTTATGATTCTCAGTCTAGGGGTAGATCTAGACGTGGTAGGGGCAGAGCTCAAGGTTCTTTTAGGCCTAGAACAGGCAGTTCGCCTGCCCAGTCTTCTGGTGAGGGCAGGGGTCAGTCCTTTCGTAAGCAGACCCAATGACTTGCCTTTTCAGCTGCCAGAGCCTTCTCGTCTGGCAGCACCTTTGGGAGGAAGGCTGGCACTTTTCAAAGAAAATTGGAGTGTTATTACCCACGACAGATGGGTATTGGATATCGTTCACCACGGTTACAGGTTTTATTTCCATACCTTGCCTCCTTTCAAAGGCATGCCAGACATTCCTCCTATACAAAGAAAAGAGGCTCACAAGCAAATTTCTCTGTTGCTCTAGATAGGGGCCATTCAGCCGGTTCCTGTGCCAGAAAGGGGCCTAGGATTTTATTCTCGCCTGTTCCTAGTACCAAAAAAGGGGAACACGTGGAGACTAATTTTGGATTTGTCTATCCTCAACACTTATTTGGACATTCCCAAGTTCAAAATGTTGACGTTACAACAGCTTTTACCTCTGCTGGGCAAAGATCACTGGATGGTAACTTTAGATCTCAAGGAGGCTTACCTTCATGTGCCTATCAGACTCAGTTGCAGGAAGTATCTGCGTTTCGAGCTGGAAATTCACATTATCAGTTCTCTGCATTGCCCTTTGGCTTATCTACTGCGCCCAGAGTATTCACAAAAGTTCTGGCTCCAGTTGTAGCTTTTTCAGGCTAAAAGGAATACAAATCTATCCTTACTTGGACGACTGTCTGATTCTGGCTCAAGAAAAGGACGAGCTTCTTCAGCATCTGGAATATGTGATAGCAGTGCTAAGATGCCTGGGGTATTCTGTGAACGAAATAAAGTCCAGTCTAGTACCCTCTCAAGACATGTGCTTTCTGGGTGAGAGACTGAATACAGCAGCCCAGATGGCCTTTTTAACCCCGGACAAACAAAAGAGTCTATCCCTTTACTTCCATCAACTATCTCATCAGTCCGTGCTGACTGCAAGGACAGTCCTTCAAGCATTAGGGTTCATGGCATCTTGTATTCTGGTGCTTCCCAATGCCAAACTGCATATGAGGAAGCTGCAATGGTATCTAAAAATGTATGGACACAGCACTGCCAGGATTTGGACACTGTCATTCCAATAATACCTTGCATTCAAAAGGAATTTTTGTGGTGGGCTCAGGAATGTCACCTAAACAAGGGACTCTCTGTGACCCGGCCAGAGGCGAGTCAGATTCTAACGACAGATGCCTCAGACATAGCTTGGGGAGCTCATCTGAATGGAAAGTGGATACAGGACAAGTGGCCTGCCAGACTACAGCATCTACATATCAACATGAAGGAGATGTTAGCAGTCCAGTTAGCATTAATGGCTTTCAAGGAGTTACTTCTTCCTGGGCAGGTGTTGATTCTAACAGACAACACAACTGTCATGTGGTACATCAACAAGCAAGGGGGAACACATTCTTATCCTCTATGCAGGCAAGCAATGATTTTGTGGGAGACTGCGCTCAGCTTGCAGCTAAATCTACAGGCAAGGTTTCTGCCAGGAGCACAGAACTCCTTAGCAGATGTGTTAAGCAGGCAAATCATGGATCCCCACAAGTGGAAACTGGATCTTCATGTATTTCGACAATTGACAGTGTCCTGGGGAACTCCAGACATAGATCTGTTCGCTTCTCCACTAAACCACCAGCTGCCAAAGTTTCCCGCGAAAAGGTTTCATCACACAGCTTGGAAAGTGGATGCTCTTTCGTTCAGTTGGGAAAATCTTCATGTGTATGCCTTTCCACCTCTGCCTCTCCTCCCAAAGGTACTCCTAAAGGTCAGACAAGACAAGCCAAGGATGATTTTGATAGCTCCAGATTGGCCTCGCAACACTGGTACCCATTACTGAGGAATCTGGTAAGGAAGCCTCCATGGCCTTTACCTTTAATTCCACACCTTTTGTCTCAGAGGGACGGTCATCTTCTCAATGTCAAGCTTCACTCTCTTCATCTAACAGCCTGGCATATTCTGTTTTGAACCACAGCAGGTCTCAACTTCCTCAACAAGTTTTGAATGTGATTATGGAAGCCAGAAGACCTAGTACAGTAAAGTGTATGCAGAAAAATGGAAGAGATTTTTATTTTGGAGTGCAGCAAAGGATTTGGATGTTTCTGAGCCTAATTTGAGTGTGGCTCTTCAATATCTTACTGAGTTATTGGACAAAGGTTTGTCTTTCTCTTCCATTAAGATTCATGCTGCAGCAATTTCAGCTCACTATGATTGTGACCCACCATTGTTTTCTCATCCTTTGTTCAAGCAATTTCTTAGAGGGGCAAAGAATATAAGACCCCCACGTAGAGCTCCTACTCCTGCTTGGGACCTCAATTTTGTGTTGGAGAAACTTACTCTACAACCTTTTGAGCCTCGGCTACTGCTGAATTGAAATACTTGTCATGGAAGACTGCTTTTTTGTTGGCCATTACTTCTGCAAGAAGGGTTTCTGAATCACAGGCCCTTATGGCGGTTGAGCCTTTTTTGATTTTTCATAAGGATAGGGTATCATTACGTACTAATCCTTCATTTATGCCTAAGGTGGTTTCTAGTGTGGCTTTAAACCAAACTATTCATTTGCCTACTTTTTATGCAGATCCCCAAAATAAGGGGGAAAAGATTTTGCACACTTTAGATGTACACAGGCAGTTGCGTTATTATTTAAGCAGGACTAGGGATTTTAGGCTGTCTCAGCAGTTGTTTGTTTCTTTTGCTTTGAGTTCCCAGGGCAAGCCTGTGTCAAAACAAACTATATCTAAGTGGATTGGGTTTTGCATTGCATTCTGTTATTCCCATCATGGCAAGGAGATTCCAGCTGGGATTAGGCCTCATTCCACGAGGGCTACTGCCACTTCAACAGCATTTCTAAGGGGGGTGGCAACTAAGGATATTTTGGAGGCAGCTACTTGGAGTTCAGTGCATACTTTCTCCAAGCATTACCACCTTCCTCTCTATTCTAAATCCAGGGCTGGTTTTGCCACTGCTGTGTTGCAGGGCATTTTGGCAGCTCCTGCTTCATTATAGTTTAGCCATCCTCCCTTACCTCTGCTTTGGGATTCTACCCAAGTGTTAGGACTGCAGCAATGTGAGATGAAGGACATAGTACAGTTTTGTACCTACCATAAATGTAGATGTTCAAGATCCACATTGCTGCAGTCCAATTTACTCCCTCCTTCCCTCTGTGTTTAGGGGTGGTTGTGTGGGTGGGGTTCTATTTTGAAAATTTGTATATATTGTACATATATTAGGTACAGGAGTGTTTGGTGTTTTTTGGTTTTGGCCTTATCTTTTTAGGGTCTTCTGACATCTGGGGCAAGAAAAGACTGAGGATATGACGTCGGTCATGCGCATTTGTACCCTGACGTCCTGATGTCAGTCAAATGCGCCTTGACCGACGTCAGCCTTATACTTTGGTATTCGGGCCGACTGGGACAGCGGACTACCCAAGTGTTAGGACTGCAGCAATGTGGATCTTCGAACATCTACATTTATGGTAGGTACAAAACTGTACTTTTTGCAGATTTTTATTTAGATCCTCGGAGTATGTTTTCATGCATTTGTGTTTTTTGCCAGTGCTGGTTTAATGGGTCTATGTGAGACTGGTGGTGTGATTCACGTATTTCCCTTCTCCTCTTGACTGTCTGATCCAGTCTTGGGTTGAGAGAGCTTAGCCTCCAGTTTGGTTGTATAACTGCATCTCTCACATGTATTAGTGTTTGGTGGTAGGAGGAGAGGGTTGTCTGTGTACATGAGCCAGTTGTAACATTGCCTCAAAATGCCCAGATTCACCAGTTGGACTGCAGAGTACACCTGAAACTGCCCTTTGGACATGCCTGGATAGGTATAGTGAACTGTTTTACTGGATGGCTGGTAAGGTCGAATAGAGAGCCTTGTCTTTCTGTACAGTACAGGAGGGTCTAGTGCTAGGGTTTATAAGTGCTTGCTATAAGTTTTGAGCAAGTGCCAGGCTGAGAAAAGAATGGCTTGAGTGCTTATGTTGAAAGTTTGTCTAGTTCCAAGGGAAAAATTGAAGAGGAGACTCTGTGGAGCCGAGAATAGTTTTACCCTAGCTAACCGGCGCTCACATGCGGTATTTATGGCAGTACAACTTGGATTGGAATAATTTAATGTGTGGCAACTTCTTTGTGTGGACTATGGAAATAAAATAATGTTACATAGTGATCATGACTGCGGGGTTGAGATTGGCTGGATGAAAATAACTTTGCTTCCCTTTCCTCAGTTTAAACAGTCACTGTCTGGTTTTGAAGGACTAGTGTGCTTTTGTGTGAAGTAAGATGGACTACTTAACTGGACACCTGATATGCACAGGCAGGTACAATTGCTGTGACTGACTTCTGTGTAAAAAAATGACTAGCTGCCTGCTGCTGTGTGCCTATTATTTTTGCTTTGTAAGACTAATGTGATTATTTGGAGCAATGTGCAATATTTTAATTTGTGGCAACTGTTTAGAACAAAGGTGAAGTGCTTTACACTCTGATCCCCTTTTATCACAATCGGACATCTGAAATGTACATATTAGTGGCAATAACTGCTTGGTGGGGGTTGCCTGTATGAAAGTAACTAACCTTGGTGTCACTTGCTCGGTTTAACAGTCATCTCTCAAAACATTAAGAGATAAATGCATCATAGAATACCCAGACTTTCGGAAGTTCTGGGGGCTGATGGCCCCCATGCACCAAAGCTGAATAAGTGGATTTTGACATGGACTTAGTAATTGCCTCTGGCCTGAACCTCACCTAATCTAAAACCACCCCCTGTGCATGGGTGTACACAGAAGGTGTTTGTACTTGTATAGGTGGCTAGTGATGCCATTATTTCTTTAACATTCCTCCCAAACCTCAAAGGTCACTATATCTTGTATTGTGCTGGGGACAGTAAAGTCATTATCATTATTTCTTTAACTTTTCTCAGAAACTTCAGAGGGTTGCCACAGATGGTCACTATAGCTTGTACAGTTGCACTGTACTGTCTGTTGAAGTAACAGGTTGGAAGCATTATGGTAATCATTATTTTTTAATTTTCTCACAGTCATACATTTGATGCATATACAGGTGGCTGTCTTTTTGGAAAAAGTAAATAAGCATGCTATTTATATATGTCTGATGGCTAATATGTTTTATTTTATTTGTTTTTTCTGTTTTGTTCCAGTCTGCCATTACAAGGATATACAAAAGGTGACTATATTTTGGAGGTAGGGGGTGAAGAGGCATGATGGATACAAATATGACAACAGCAGCTTGAAATATAACTGTGGACATTTGTGCCTTAATTTTAATCACAGTTTACCACTAGAGGACAGCAAATATAGATAATCTAGAAAGCTTGAGTCAGGTCTGGTATCCCACCTGCGACTGAGAAAGTGACAAGATTAACAAGAAGCAGAGTACAAAGGATTAGAACAAATAAAATCACTTTAGCTGGCAGATCTATGAGATTGTCTCTCTGACTGTGGTCGGATTAGACCCGACCACAAAATAATCACCTGGAAATCCACACCCCCCCCCCCTCCTCAAAGGTAACCACCATGAAAAACTTCTCCAAAGATAACTTTGGGGACCTAAGAACAGAGGTGGCTAACTTCATGGCACCCATGCAAATGGAAAATAGTTGCATGACCGCTGAATCATACGCCAATGCACTGTATGAATACGTACACAAATGCATGGAGCTTGCCATACCCAATAGAACCAAGGAGCTCTCCTCCAAAAAAAGAAAGCCAATCTGGTGGTTCTCTGCCATAAACAAACTCTACAACAGAAGGAGGAAACTGATGCAAAATAAGGTAAAGTCCCAAGACTGGGAAACCTCCCTTATCAACCTCAACAAAAAGTTGAGATCCCTCATTAAATCCTCTAACACTAGCTATGAAAACAGAATTGCAACAGATAGTAAAGACAACCACAAGGCCATCTATATTTATGTAAAGAACCTCCACGGCAATACCCAGATTTGCTCTGAGCTACTGCACAATGGTACCTCCTATACTGAGCCAACAGATATTGCCAATATACTGGCCGACAGATTCAGTGCCAACCCCCCCCAAAAGGACCAATGACAATACCAGTAGATTGCCAGGCACCCAGTATTACTGCTGCACAGGTTAAAACAGCACTGTCCAAGGCCAAGAATACAGCTTCTACGAGACGGCTGTGTTCTACATGAACTACAGAGTGAACTAGCACCTCACCTGTGTGCCCTGTTCAATCACAGCCATTGTCCCTACCAAATGGTGCACTGCTATAGTTATCCCTCTCCACAAAGGAGGAGAGACTACAGACCCTGGGAACTATATATTGCCCCATTAGCCTGACAAGTCTGATGTGCAAAGCTATGGAATGTATCATCATGGACCTAGGGAATCTCTGAACTCAACTCTGGATCCCACACAAGTTTGGTTTTGTGAAGGGTAGATCATGCCTGCTCAACTTGGTCGACTTCTTTGAGTCAGTCACCAGAGCTGTGGATGAAGGCAAAGTGGTTCATACAGCCTACCTTGATCTGGCCAAGGCCTTTGATACAATTCCCCACTCAGGAATCATAGAAGAACTCATTAAGCTAGGCATCAACCCCTATATCACTAGGTGGGTTGCAAACTGGCTCACAGCTAGAACCCACAGTGTGAAAGTAGCTGACTCCAAGTGTGGAGTCCCACAGGGATCGGTCCTGGGTCCTCTCCTGTTTGGTATCTACTTCTCAGAAGTCCAGTCCAACACAAAGAGACTCTGGCTGATAAAGTTTGCAGATTGCAAGTTGGGAGCCATTATTAACTCCCTAAGTGATGTTGCAAGTTGGAACCATTATCCACTCCCCAAGTGATGTTGACATCCTACAGAAAAGCTTCACCAAGACCAACAACTGGTGTCAGAACCATGGCCTTAAGCTCAATGCCAAAAAAATATGTTGTCATCCCCTTTGAGAAAAACCCAGTTCCCATGAACTACCACACCGATGGTAGTCCACAGAAGGCATTATAAGAGATCTGGGAACACAAGTTGACAGCAACCTCTCTTTTGACCACCACACTGCCACTCTGGTCAGAAAGTCCTTCTATGTGGCACATGTCATTACTAAGGGTTTTGCATCCAGGAAGAAAGAGGTCATTGTCTCCCTCTACTCTTCCCTCATTAGGCCAATCATTGAGTACAATGCCCCATTTGGCATGTACCTCACTAGACACCTACAACAACTGGAGAGGCTGCAAAAGTACCTCACAAAGAAGATTATAGGCCTTAAACATTTGTCTTATATGGACAGACTCAAATAACTCCAACTATTCTCTGTCTCATATCGCCTACTTAGAGGTGATCTCTGCTTGACTTATGAAGCTATGTCTGACCCAGCTCTGTTAGAAATGCTACATCTAAAGAAATCCCAATCCCTCCACACCACATGCTCCAGAGACCTCAACCTCATTACCACAATCCACAGAGCATGCTGGGGGGACAGGTTCATAACCCAGAGACTGCCCATGCTATGGAATAGACTTCTCATACATGTCCAGCAGAGCACCTCACTGGCCCTCTTCAAGAGAAATCTTGATGAGTGGATGGGAAATAGAAAATTCACCCTGGGGATCACTCCGGTGGTTCTGTTATACAGAGGCACTGGAACTAAAGTCAGGTGGCATGATGCCAGGGTAATCCTATGGGCTAGGCTTGTAAAGGCTCCAGGGCCATTAGCCTAGTGCACAGTTATGAACCTAAGCCCTCCCTGTGGGAAGAATAAAGATGCTTTGTTGAAGTTTCAAGTAGTTTATTCAGTTAAGTAGGTAGCAGATATCCTCCCCACTAAAGGGGGGGACACAGAAAGTTTCTACCTATTTTGAGGTGGGGGAAGGGGGCAGTTACAACACCTGGATGTGATTTATGTATTCTCAAAAGCATTAGTTTTCTCATTTTATTGTGAACTGGTGTTTGGTCAGCTTTGAGCATGTAAACTTGGATTTTTCTTGAAATAAAATGTAAGACCAAATTTCTTTTCTCCATGCATAATTTTTGCTCAGGCCATCTGGATCAAAAGAGTGGTGAAAAACTCTAAAATGCACCTCAGATTATCTATAAACCCATGGCTTCATATTCCCTAGCTGTCCCTAGACCTCTTAATTTAGTTATCTGTAGGGTGTGTTGAAAGAATGCATAGAAAAGCAAAGTTGGCTGAATTTCTTTCTTAATCATAGTTTTCATCCAGTTGTTTAGAAAAACCCTCTGAAATGCAACTCAGAGCATCTAGAAACCCCATGGCTCTAGAGATGTAGTGGCCCCCAGTTGTCCCCCTGCTTAATACAATTATTTCCACTGTAGTTACTACAGTGTGTTCTTTGTCAGAAAGCACTGAAGGATGCAGGAAAAAAGTTGAAAAGTAGTACTAAATTTCTTTATTTGATCGTGTTTTTTAGGTAATAACTGGACAAAAAGCCCACAGGCTTAATACCGTTTCTTATGCTGCAGTTATTACAGTATGGTCTCGCTCAGTTAGGATGTGATGAAAAGATGTAGAAAAATCAAAAGTTGAGGAGTAAGGCTAAATTTCTTACTTTGTTCGTGTTTTTTATTCAGGCAATCACTGGATGAAAAGGATGTTTTAAAAAACTCTAAAATGTACCTCAGAATATATAGAATCCCAATGACTTTTAGAGGCATTGCAGCCCCAGGACCCCCAGCTTAATGTAGCTGTTTCTTCCACAGTTATCCTGGTACAGGCTTGCCTATATAGAATGTGCTGGATGAATAAAGTAATCTGGATCATGTGTATAGGCCAGGATGGGACAAGGAGCAGGGAATGCCATGGAGTCTTTTTTGCCTAGGGATCTGGTTTACCTAAGGCCAGCCCTGCCTCTCAGTAGCTAACAATGGACACACATAAGCTGTGCCAAAGAGCAACAAATGTTTCTTTTCTGGTAATGCATGATTTTATGATTAATGTACCCTGAATCAAAACCACTGAGTATCTCATGAAGTTAACAGTAACTGTTAAGATTACTGGGGATTGTGCTTTAGCACCTGTTTTATTCATCACACAAGAGTAGTTATTTTTGCATAAGGCAACATAATAGTTAGAACACTAGTAACCATAAATGTGACAGTCAGGCCTTAGTGTTCAAACAATTTTAACAGTATAACAAGTATCTTTCAGAGCTTTTGAAAAAACAACACACTTTTTTTCTTTTCTCTCCATATGCTCTTTGGTTAAATTAGCTAAAACCACAGACTAACTGCACACAACATTCATACATTCTATTACTTATTCTCTTGGTAGTCCCTGAATTTCTCACCTCTGTTTCTTTAAGTTAGCTAAACCACAGCCTGTATAATGCAATATCTACACATAAAATTCATATAATAACTCTGTTACTTATTCTCTTGGTAGTCTCATCAGTGTGAAATGGACATTATTGCAAATTCATATCTTCTGTTAATCAAAACATTTATCTCACAAAGACTGCTTGTTTAGACAAACTAGCAAATTCCCAGTTTTAAGTTCATTTCTTTTTCCTCTTAATTAAGAAACCTCCCTTAATATTTCTTTTATTGTGATCACAGCTGGCTTTAGGCACTAGTGAACCCTAAGGTTGCAGGGCTCCTTCTGTTTCTAGTGTGACTGATCTCAGTGCAAACTTTGGATTTTAAAAAGAGCTGATGCTTAAAATCTTCAGGGATGGTTTTCTCTTTCAGGGAGTTTTATTAATGGTGGCAAGACCACTAGATACTACAGCTATCAACTTTGCTTAAGAATTCAGTGCAATACCAAAAATAATAGCATAAAAAAGGCTTAGAATCAAGAACACGTTTTAAATAATACTCTAATTCACTTAAAAGGTAATAAAATAATACTTTTTGCATCAACATGTATTTCTGGATAAGTATAAAACTCCAATGTCTGGACTTATTGATAGTTTGCAATCCTGAATGATTTACCAGCGAATCAAACTGTTTCTGAAGGACAAAGCAAAACTATGAGCAAAATGAGGGGAAGGTGTATGAATTCACAGACATATAAATAATAAAGTAACTTACCTCTGCTGCTGCTGTTTGACGACTGCTAAACAGCAGTCACTGATCTGGTGTGACAGTACCAGTATTGCACAATATATTGCTATTTGCTGAAGTAAGTACAAAACTAGTACTACTAGGATTCACTTTATATCCTTGGAATACTGAAATGTCGAAATTCAGTATTTCGTAGCTATAAAGTCGAATCTTTAAAACAGAAAACTCAGAAGCGCGAAATTCAAAATCTTGCACACCAGAGATTTTGAATTTCAAGCTACTACTGCGCACACACACACACACACACACTCACACACACACCATCTTCCCCACACACAAACACAAGCAATCTACTACATGAAAGCGGGGGGCAAGCCCCCCTGCACCCCCCGTGTGGGGGGACTGTGCCCCCCATTTCCCCCTACTTAAATATTCTAACTCTGAGGTCGCACTACACGCAAACACACACACAACACCACCACATAAGCTACATTCTGCTTGCACACACACATCACAGCAACAAAACACACACCACACCACAGCCCCTACCCAAAACCCTTAACAAACACACACACTTACCTGAATCCGTAACCACAGCAGAACCTCAGAAGCGTGAAATTCAAAACCTCTGGTATTCGAGGTTTTGAATTTCACGCTTCTCAGCTTTCGCTCTTTTCAGGATTCCACTTTATGGGCTCAAAATACTGAATTTCAACATTTCAGTATTTTGAGCTTCTAAAGTGAATCCGTACTACTATGGCTAATGCTGGTGTCTGTGTGTCTGTGTGTGTAAAAAAAACATCAATGATTTTTATCTGTGCACACACCCTATAATGCCAGTGCACATACATCATTCTTCTGGGTATCAGGTATAACAAGTAATTATATTGCAAAAGTAAGGTATAAAATATATCACACATTTAAACAGTTGGATATCTTGGAGTCTGGTGGCCCCTACTTCCCAGACTGTATAAATGCATACAGGGTGGTCTCTTAATCATACTTGACTCTGTAGGGCCCCCCACAAAAGCTGTTCCTGGTTAGGCAAAATGAGGAGAAAACAATGTATCAATTTTCTGATTGTGCTCTTTATCCTGAACAAATGCTGTAATATGATCCTTTTAGGATAAAGCTGATAATAGCCTCTTTTCAACCATACCCATTCTAAAACAAGCCCTGCTCAAATGTGTGTGTGTACAGAAAGCTGATGTAGGGTATTGGGGGCTGGGGATTGTATGGTCATTATTTCTTTAATTTTCATTGCAGTCAAACTTTAGATATATGCACATGAGGTAGTTATAGTTTGTGTTTGAGCTAAGGACAGTGTGGTCATTGTTTCATTTACTTTTCTCATGGACCTCAGAGGTGAGAAGGTTACTATAGCTTGTGTAGGGTTATTGCTGTAATCATTATTTTTTCACTTTCCTCATAATCACACATCAGATACATCTACAGGTCCATACCTCTTAACTGTACACATTTTTGCAGAATGTCCAGATCTGTGTTTCATATTTTGGTCCATTTTTCATAAAATTATGGTTTTCTGGCAAATTAATGGCAAATCATTAAAGACTGAAGTTAGAAAATAATGACAGACACTTGAGTTTCAGACTTTATACCCTTCCGAAAATTCATGCTAATGCAAAACCTGATATTTTATCAACTTTCTAAATTTGTAAGAACAATATTTAAAATTTGTCCCTATTTGGGGGCCTTTGTACAAATTTTTTATGGCTTTGTCCAGATTTCTTGCTGTAAGAGGTTGAGAGGTATGGTGGCTGCATTTGTGGGTTAGGGGTGATGAGTGAAGAGTTATGCTATGTATATGTATGTCATCAGTCACTTGAAATATATGACTAAGGCAGTTTGAATCTCTGCTTTAATCCCAGCCTAATACCAGAAGGATGCACAGGCATAAACTGTCTTTTATGGGGGCTACAGAGACGGGCAGTATTCCCAAATAAGATCTGTGACAAATTTAATGTTGGTTAATTGTGAAATGCTATTTTGTCAGCTTTGAATATTAAGCCTGGGGTACACCTTATGTCTTTTGTGAAAGAAAAAAAATAAGACTGAAATTCTTTTCTCTCTGATAATTTTTGTTTATGCTATCATTGGATTAAAAGGCTAAGAAAATGTTCTAAAATGTGTCCAGGACCATCTGTAAATCTATGGCTTCTTGGACCCTGGCTTATATGGTTATTTCCTAAATGGTTATTACTGTGCTGTCTTGGCCAGGAAAGGTGTATTGAAAGAATGCAAGGAAAACTAAAGATGAGCAGCAACAGTGAATTTCTTTCCTTAATCATAACTTCTGTTGAAGGCATCACTGGATGAAAAGGTTAGGGGAAAAACACTTTAAAATGCACTTTAGAGTATATAGAAAGTTAGGGCCTCTTTAAAAAGCTGAGGAGTAAGGCAAAATGTGAGAAAAGGAAGAAACAAGTAATGTGCATGGTATGGGGAGCCCAATAAGGGGATTGGGGACACAATGGTGTGGAGGTTGTTGAAACAGTAGCGTTAGGGTGTCATTTCACTTAAGTCCAGACCTATACATAGAGTTGTTGTAATTTATCATTGTTGCAACTAAATGCCAGTAACTGTTAGTGTCCCTTTATGAGTTAGACCAACATAGTGTGGTACATAGGCCTGTTTAATGTAAGAGTACTGCAGCTTCAGATCTGTCTGTATATGCTACTCCTAAAAGTTTGCAGCATGAACTAAAAGGTTGCTTAGGAGGGGTGGTAGTGACAGGGTTATACTTAGACTGGAAGCATATAGGGGTCCCAACTTGACATTTGCTGGGGGCCCCCAAAATGCTAACACTGGCCCTGATAATGATTTACTTTTTCATTACATGTCAGAGCAGTCTCTCTGTTATCTTCTCTGCCAAATGAACACTGACTCTAATGTAACATGCACATTTTGATTTTTACAGCATTGAATCAAAACGTCAGCTAGTTGCAAAAAACAATTTTCTTCCAATAAAAGTTATTACATCACAGTTAGTGGACCAGCATGGCATTTCATGATTTATTCTTCCATCACAAGTATACTTTGACATAGAGATCCTTAATAATGTCCTGAAATCAGCATGCTAGACCATGTCATTTTTACTGTCAAGGACAAAGAAAATTAGAGGTGTATACATGCTCATCTGAGATAATCTACTCCATGTGCTAAATATGCTAAGGTTATATCTTCATTAGAAGTGTGTTGGGGTGCTCTTTGTATTTTCCAGAGCAACCTTCCAGGTTTGTTAAAATCATTAATGTTCTGCAAAATGCTCAGAGAGCACAGAGTTATTTACATACTGTTAAATTGTCTTTCTTTGTAGGAGATATTTACCTGTTTTGACCTAACTCTTAGTTTTTTTTTAATTTTTATCCACAGCCGCGATACAGAGAAATTGAAAAGGACATAATGGAATGTCCACATATGCACTCCATTGCAATCTCCATGAATAAAAGCTTTGTCATGAACTCCGGAGTTGGGGTTCTTTTCAAGAAACAATTTAATCAAATTGATGAACTTATAAGTCAGGTAGGTTTTACTAGTTACTAATACACTGCATAAATATCAAGGTAGGACTGGGTGAGATTGTAGTTGTAATGCCTGAGCTAAGTGGTGTTGCACTACTGTCTCGCTGAAGAAAATGAGTAAGTCAATCACTAAGTGACTAGTTGAATGTCTTATTAATTAGTTCAACAGATATTGTCAGATGAACATTCTGAGCAGCTAGTAACAGTATCCAGGTGAATGCTGGGTATTGAAAAATGTGAAATGCATGTAGGCCTCTTGTTGTAGTGGCAGTATATTTCAATCAGCATCTGTGAGCTGTTTCAACAAACATCTCTGATGCTAGAGCCTGGCAATGGGACATCAATAGGATATGGAAAAAATGGAAAGAGTTTGGCAACCAAAGATGGGAAGAGGTGGTATCTCCATATTGGATACACCCAAATGTTCAGATTAAAGAAACAGATCATCTACTTGTACCATTATGTAGTCTATCATGCAATGGCAGGCTCATAATTTTCAAAGAATAGAATGAGCTTTTATTAACACTAGCATCTAGTGGGTTTTACCTAGTTGGTGAATAAATTAACAGAAAAATAACTCCAACCAAGGAATGTGACAAATGTTTAATGCAAACATACCAGGATTTAGTATGATCAGTTTTTAAACATGGAGGTTCTTCTAGACAACTAAAGGACTGCCTGATAGTTTATTACAGAAGACTAAGGCTATGGGCTGTTAGCTCATTGTGTAGCCCTATGTTTGAGTCCTTCTGTGTATTGGCTTATGGTGTGAAGGTGAGCAGGTCACTTAAAACGCACAGTTTTTGATCATTATGAAAAGTGGCACTTGTGTCTTGTACACTTGGCTAGTTAACAAATGAATAAAACAAAACAAAAAAAAACAACTAAAAAAGACCTGAAATAATCAATGAGAAATATGTAAACTGAAGATGAAGGGAAATGGCAAAGGTGAGTAAGTGAAATTAGAGGGGACGGAGGAAGTTATCTAACTTAATGGAGAATAAAAATCAAGTACCAGATGAGCTACTTCACAGAGTCCACAGAAATCAGGCCAGTATGCTGGCTGATCCCCGATACAGTTGTCCAGTGGGTCACTAGCCATTACAGAACCACTTGAACACTGAAAGATATCCAATGTGGTACTCTTGAAATAGGGAGGGGGGATTTCAGTGAATTATACATCCTGTTAATATCATGTGGCAAAGAAAGCCATGAAAAGAATCCTGAGGGAAAGGTTAGCTGTCTTTATACAGTCCAAACATCTCCAGCACAACAGCCAGTGTCTGTCCATGGGCAGAACAATCTGCCAAACTAAGTCGATTCAGATTAATAAATGGGTTACAAGAGGATTTCACAAGAGAACACCAAATCTACCTAGATTTAAATGTGTCCTTTGGCTATGTTCTACATGGATGGCTGCTAGAAAAATGCATGGGATTGTGGGTAGCTGATAAGTGTTGTGTGATTGAAGTATACAGCACAGAAGTTTTTGGCGAGAGGGACAATGTAAAAAAATAAGGGAAGTAACTGATAGAGTTGACAGTTAACTGCACTGGACCTGTACTCAAGTTATTTGTTAGTTTCAAAAAACTGAAACAGCACACAAAACGGTCAGCTAAGTAAAACTCTGTCACAACAACTCGCCAAAGTTAAGAACACCAAAGTATTTATTTTAAGTGCTTTTCATTTGCTTCGTGAGCAAACTTCTTCAGAAATGGTATAACAATTTCAAAAACAGATTAAATAGGATCAAGTGAGCATTTTTAACCAATCCTAATACAGAACAGGTCACATCTTACATTCCTTAAAGGCAAACAGTTAAAAAATGTGTATTACTATACAAAGCACATTCGACTAATAAAATACAATGCTATGCAAGCTAAAACAACCAACTACCTCAAAAGTATACCATATACTATTACAACTCAAATTGCTAACCATAACACGTCAACATAACTATGCTCAAAAGGCATAAAATTACAGCAAAAAATACAGCAGAAAACTAATTAATGCCATATTCATACTTAAGCAAAATATGGATACTGAACAGCAAATAATAATAATTAAATGCTACAACCACTCTATCGTCTCTGTAGACTTTTTAATTTAAAAATACTGCTAATGGAACAGGTTTCATTCAAACCTGGAAAATTATATGCATTCAGCTTAATCTGCCAAGCTAACTCAAGTTCTTCAAGCTGCAAGGGTGTAGGGCCACCCCTAAGGTCCTGCTGTACCTGATCAATAGCCAGAAACTTGAATTTATGCTCACTGTTTAAATGAATATGTTTGGCTAAGGCATTATCCAATTTCTTTTTACTGATAGCATACTGATGTTCATAAATTCTTTGTTTTTCCGCACATAAAATGCAGGACAGCATTGACACCTAGCCAGACAACCATTCTAGAATTACAGTTGAACCTCATGGGAAAAACGGAGCGTAAGCTCCATGAAAGAATTTATGAACATCAATATGCTATCAGTAAAAAGAAATTGGATAATGCCCTAGCCAAACATATTCATTTAAACAGTGGACATAAATTCAAGTTTCTGGCTATTGATCAGGTACAGCAGGACCTTAGGGGTGGCCCTACACCCTTGCAGCTTGAAGAACTTTAGTTAGTTTGGCAGATTAAGCTGAATGCATATAATTTTCCAGGTTTGAATGAAACCAGTTCCATTAGCAGTATTTTGAAATTAAAAAGTCTACAGAGATGTTAGAGTGGTTGTAGCATTTAATTATTATTATTTGCTGTTCAGTATCCATATTTTGCTTAAGTGTGACTATGGCATTAATTAGTTTTCTGCTGTATTTTTTGCTGTAATTTTATGCCTTTTGAGCATAGTTATGTTGACATGTGTTATGGTTAGCAATTTGAGTTGTAATAGTACATTGTATATTTTTGAGGTACTTGGTTGTTTTAGCTTGCATAGCATTGTATTTTATTAGATGAATGTGCTTTATGTAGTAATGCACATTTTTTTAACTGTTTGCCTTTAAGGAATGTAAGATGTGACCTGTTCTGTATTAGGATTAGTTAAAAATGCTCACTTGATCCTATTTAATCTGTTTTTGAAATTGTTATACCATTTCTGAAGAAGTTTGCTCACGAGGCAAACGAAAAGCGCTTAAAATAAATACTTTGGTGTTCTTAACTTTGGCGAGTTGTTGTGACAGAATTTTAATTTGTTAGTTTCAGACATATTTGAGAAAATGGAAATCAAGATAAACGTCTTCACTCATGTCGCTTTACAGCAGCGAGAGACAGGGGAGAGTCTAAAGGACTTAGGCTAATCATCTGAGCAAGAAAACGGCAGTTAAGATCCAATGTGAATAAATTGGAAGGTAGTTGAAGTGGGCAACAACAGCCCTGGCATTGCATATTTCCTGGCAGGAACTGAATTGACGCCATCAGAGCAGGAAAAGTATTTGGTGATGTTAATCACATCCTGGCTGACCAACCAAGATTAGAGTGAAAGGGTAATCACAGCAATGAAAAGAATGTGGAGGTGTATCCTTGTATCCTCTGTGAGACAGTCTCTAGAAGCAAAGCTCTTGTTTTATGTGGTCCTGACTGGGCCACACTTTGAGTACTTTGTGCACTTCTGGATGTTACACAAAGATATAAGCATCAGTTTGGTGGAAGAACCCCATAGAATAGACATCGATCAGATCCTGGTCTGGTCACATACTGAGTGCTGTATGCAGCTCTGGAGATCACACTAAGGGGAGGAGGATATCAGGCTGGTGGAAGTATTCCAGAGGGAAGAATGTGGGAAATGGAAGGCAAGTAGTATTGCCAAGAGGTCAAATGAATTAGAGTTACTCTCACTAAAGTCCATAAGAGATGGGAGAGGCACAGTGTGGTTGTAAAAGATATTTATTTACATTTGTTGACCTGGTTTGCCTGACTGAGCAGATTGCCCTTTTTCAGCAGAGGCCCGGGGAGAAAAGTTCCACAAGTTTACAAATAAAAGTAAAGAGAAGCAATAAACAATAAAATAAGAATAACAATACAATTTTGACAAAAGCAAAAAAATTAGACTTTCAGTTGATATTAACATAAGTTTTGTTAGAAGAAAGAGGTGAGATACACCATTTGAGTAGCTAGCTAAGGAAGTTGCAGTTAATAAAAATTAATATATATATTTTTAATATAAGTTTTAGATTGAGTAGTAATTAATAACCTAAGATACAGGAGGCTAAAGAGTGCTAACAGATAACCAGAAGTAAAACCTGAAAAGAGGCAGGCAGTAGACTATCCTATAAATAGGAAGATAGATTAAGGAGGGTGAGTACAGTGGCAGGACCAGTGACTTTGGAGACTGATTTCAATTGATTTGAGTTGTATGAGTGACCTAATTTCTAACAGCAGTTTGTTCCAAGATATGGTTGGATAGTGTCTGTAAATGTTACATTCAATTTTAGTCTTGGGTTTATAGAGCTGTAATAGGTCTTGCCCTGAGCTACGGAGAGTCCTAGAAGGAGAGTAGAAAGTGATTAGAGGAGATAAGTTGGGACAGTATGATGGCGGGTACAATATAAAGTGACTAATCTAAAGCTGAAAGAAGAGAAGCTGGTAGGGTAATTCTAGCCAGATAATGTTAGAATTATATGAAGGGATCTCCTTATATCAATATACAGGGAAGGAGGGGGCACAGATAACCTTAAATTTACACTCTTCAGAGAGAGGGCTGTGATCCCATACGTATATTACCAAATTGGATGATGGAGAGGAAAGACACAGTGGCACTGAAAAGAGCATAAGACTTGTCACAAAAGGGTGAGGGGTGAAGGGGAGTTTGCATGTTAAATGCACTTGAGCAAACTACCTCTTTCTACGTACAAGTAAATGTAGTGTAAAAAATGCAAGTAATTAAACCTGATTTTGGAGAGAGAGAACAGAATGCTATATCTGGTATGTAAAATAGTAAGCATAGAAGAAGCAGTTATGAAGAAATGGAATCACATATGCCAGATATCTCATAAATGTGTTTTCAACCACAGGGTAAAGAAGTTGGAGAGGTAGCAGTTCTGCCAGAGGGATCTCGATTTCTTTACTACATGGTAAGTTCTCTAGTTTTGTTTTAGTTAGATGATCATTTCACAAACATAAAATATTTAAAGAACCAAAACTGAAAAAAATCAAGTGATATGTTAAGGCATACTTTTTACTGCTTTATTTCATTAATATTTTTGTTAAATCAACCTAAATGATTTCTTACTGTCATTAAAGCTGTTCATATGAGATATGATAAAGTCAGATGTATGTGTAAAGGCAATGGATGTGCATCCTCTATTGTGGACTCTTTTAGTATAGACCGTACGTCAAGGTATTCTGTCTTCTCCAGTCAGAGTTTGGTAACTTTTTTTATTCACTCATGCTGTTATTTTTTGTGGGTCTTACACTTTGGATTTAAAGCCTTACTATTGCAATTAAAGGCCCAAAGTTGCACAGAAATGTGTCCCAGCATCAAATGGTCAAGCAGTTCCTTAAAGGAATGGTGCATTTCATCTGCTTTTGAGAATTCTGTCACCTAAACGGGACAAGATTATCCATCTGCCATTTCAGATTGTTAGCTTGGCAGAGATGAAGACTGCTTTTAAGAAAACTCTTCCTTCACCTCCATGCAGTGCATCTTAGTGCTTCAGGTTTTCACATGTAAGGAATCTTATCTGGTCTTTCACAAGGAGACTGTATCTATTAGGACTCACTTTTTCCCAGAGGTGATCTCAAAGTTTTTGTTGAACTAGTCAATCAACCTCCCAACTTGTTCGTGGCAGAAGAAACCAAGAGAGGGCCTTTCATACCTTGGATGTCCAGGTCATGGTGTGGCAAGTAAAACATTACCTGAAGGGAGGTAGAAAGTTTATTAGTTAATCTGTATGCCTTGTGGAGAGAAAGGCTATCTACTGTCACTCAGACACTTTCCAAACATAATGCCAATTGCATAATATATTGGCATTAACTAGCCACCAGCAAATGCTGTTGTTGAAAATTGCTGTATTAGACAAGTCTCTGCCTCCAGGGCTTTTTTCAAGAATGTCTCTACTGCAGACATTTACTTTGTAACCAGCTGGTCCACACTGCATACCTTTGTCAGGCATTATTGTCTCAAGAATTCAGACAGCTTTTGGGAAGTCATTTCTCAAGGGCATAGTTATCTGAACTGTGGCATTGTGTGAGACAATGGCTCTGCAGTACTTACTGCATTCACCCCAACCAAGGATGTATGAAGGAGGGTCCTTCACATGAGATGCAATGACCCTGTAGCAAGTGATCACACCACAAATGTTCAACACTGAAATGCGCAAGCACTTAAGTGTGATATGTCTCAGAAAAGGCAAACAATAAGACATACTGCAACACCAAGCATGTTTTTTTGTTCATTTACAGGTGGCTTTATGTCCCTGCCTCCACTGCCTCTTACCTATTTAACTCTTTGAGATTGCTGTACCTCAGAATAGGGAGATACAATTACAGCAGTCAGCAAATCAGTATATAAACAATACAGTCACACTTCGTTTGCCCATCCAAGTGTCCAACAACTGTACATCACATGTATGCTGCTCCTGGTGTAACACATATTCTTACAATGTCACCTGGTTTGTTAGGTGACCCTTCTTAGTGAGCCATGAATAGCCTCCCTCCCTATGTCCTCTGTGGATGGGTCATTCTTCTGGCAGCAGTAGCTGGCACAAACTACCTCTGTTGAAAGCATAAACTTGTTACTGCCTATCACTTACTTTTTGCTTGCCCCTGCTTGAATCGGTGCACCCCTAAAAACTTTCCCTCCTGCTCTTGAATCAATTGGCTAATATTTTACTGTATTCTTCATTTACCTGTCATGTTTGCATTAACTGTCATATTAAAATTTTATGTATGTTCATTTGCTATTCTATGTATATACACTTACTATTCTGTATATATTCATTTACTATTCTACGTATGTACATTTACTATTATATATATATATATATATATATATATATATATATATATATATATATATATATATATATATAACATTTATTATTTTTGATTAACTGTCACATCATTACTACTCTGAGTGCACATTTATTATAGAAATCTTGTATAACTGCATTTTACTCATTTGTAAAATGGAACATTTCTCCCCAGGCCCCCACTAAAAATGGACTCTACCCAGTAGGACTTTTCCAGTTGATAAAGACAAATAAATAAACACTGCTGGAGTTCCATGTAAATCAGGTAATCATAACTATTTATATATCACTTGTTTAAAATGTGTATTTTTATTTCATAGGCTCATACGTATATACTAGGTTAACCAAACACCAGGGCCTTTATAAGCCTAGCCATGCAATCCAACCTGATTGTGTCCCTGTGTATCATCAGTGTTTATTAGGAGGGGTATATTAGAAAGTTTCTAGAGGTTATGTGGTGGGTATGTTAGTTAGAGCATTACTGTCTGCCTCTCTCTATCAAAGACATGGAGGCCAGAACCGGGATGAATTTCTGATTTTCCTTCCACTGGTTATGTTTATGCTTAAATAGGATTAGGGATGGACTTTGCTTAACATGAAAGAGGATCCTTTTCCAGAGCATGGGCATTTTATCTGTCTTGCCAACATGTCTTATTTATGTCACAAGCAAAATTTAAATCTTGAGATCTAGTGATTCTGATGCTGTTCATTTTGTGGATGTGCAAAAGGTCCTTTAGAGCTGGGCCTGAAGATGCCTTGTATGGCAAATAATATCCAATTGTTAGCCAGGTAGATGCACTGAACACACAATACCTTTACAAGGGCAACCCAATAGCAATGTCTATTTAAGTGACTTGCTCAAGGTCACACAAAAGGCAAATGTCAGCTGAGGGCCTACAGCTTGCAACCTTAACCTCTGCTCTAGTTAAATTGATGAACTGATTTGCAGGACGTTCCTCATCACTGGCATGCAAAGAAGAAAAAGGTGAAATGGTGGGCTCTTTTATGTAGTCAGTGTGTTATATCACTGCAGGAGTCAGCTATGTACAAAGATGTCCCAGAAGATGACTTTTTACTCGCATAAATATGCCAAATTCTGACAGCAGCAAATTAATCCTTCAGTTTGAGGTTCTAATCTAGGATCATCAAGGTGTTTTTTTTTTTTTTTTATGGATCATCAGATACAGTAAGAATGGTTCTATTTGTTTATTTGTTTATTTCCATTTGATAACTTGGCAGGTGCTGACCCTTTTCAGACATGATCAAGTCATAAAGTAAAAAGGGTGTAATCAAATATTGTTTTACTAACACATAATATTTTTTATAATTAGAATAATATTTTACAAATGTTTGGCAAACAGACAAGCTTCAGACATGAAATGCAGAGAACATACTGTACACACTGGGAATATTTTCTATCATAAGTACAATAGAACCTATATAATAACAGACAATTCCACATTGCTGCGTGCATGAGTGCAGGTTGCAGTGAAAAAGTCTGTCAAGAGAATAAAAGAATATGACAAAAGTTTTCAGGGGGCGCATTTTGATATGTTTTGCATTTTTTCTTTTACTACCATGCGAACCGATGTCAGAAAAGTGAATAACTGTATTTAACAGACATGCAGATATACTTGGTTACGTTTATGTTTTGTGTATGAAGTTTGTGAAGCCAGAGAGCACGTTGTTGGATGCGTTACCGTTAATTCCGATTTAGCTTACTATTAATTTTACCTTAGTTCAGCATTGTGTAGTGGAACGGAAGCTTGTATTACAAAATGCCGCCGTGGGATAACGATAAGCTACTGTAAACGCAAGGACAAAGCACAATCAAACGTTGGAGGAAGAGGACAGTCCCAGACGCTTGTTCTTTAAATTACTCAGTGGTGGAAGAGGCCGATCTGCGTGTTTTTTGGAGGAGGGGGGAGAGACTTTACTGGATGTGGAGATATCTCCTCCGAAGTAAAAAAGGCTGAGGGGGGCTTCTCAGAAGCTAGAGGGTCCCTCTCTTCCCTCGCTAGGTTCTCGGTGGAGACTGCCAAGGCTTCGGATTTTGAGGGCCGAAGCTGGTGAGTCTCGGAGAGAGACTTTACTGTTACCATTTGGCTCGGTTCCTGGATGCTTAAAATGTGAGGGGGCTTCAAGGCTATCTACCCTCTCTTATGCCCCTCCCAGTGCCTCCCTTCTGTTGAATGGGAGTTTCTGAGAGTCAGAGTTTTTGCCAATGCTTTCTGAGTCTGATTTGAAGACTTGCAGGAGTACCCTCCTTATTCTGATTCTGAGAAGGATGATTCACTCCTTACTTATAGAGCTTAGGGGATTTTTGAGATTCAGAGTTTTTGAGTTCCATGAGGGAGCATTTTAAATGGGAGGGTGAAGATTTCTCTGGTCTGATTCCTCGACTTTCTCCTCCCACCCGGTTTTTACCCCAGCTGAGCTCTTTTTAGCCATACTCCCTTGCCTTTGAATGGGATTTTTTTTTCAAGGCTTCCCTCGATCTGAGATAGGGAATCCTGCAGGAGTTAAAACAGGGAGGAATTATAGAAGCCTGAAGCTCATAAGTTTCTTAACTATGTCCTCCTGTTTTGAATCCTCACTTTGTGTGGGCCTAGATTGTTAAAGGCCTGGCCCCTAAATCCTGTCCCTCTCATAAAATGGATAGGGGCTATGGTATAGAGCCAGACTTCTCTTGTATACTTTTTAAGAGTCCTAGGCGCGCTGGGTTTGTGTCAGTTTCACATGTTAAAAATATCAGAATTATCTTCTTTTCCTGGAAATCCTACTGATGCTCTGGAAGGAATGAAGAGATTGAGTGTACAGTGCAGGATTTTGAATTCATGTGTGAACATTCAGGGCAAAAGTTTCCCTTGCAATGTGGTTTGAAATATCAAGGCTGCTCCTCTTTTCATGCTGCCACTGGTCTCTGGTCTTCAGAGGAGACAGTGGCTGAGAATCAGTCTTTTGGGTAAACATTTTTGATAGGATTTTTTTTGCCCACATTCTGATGTGTGTTGTTTGGTTCGCGCACGCCTGCTCTTTAAAGAGCACGGAGGACTTGAGAGACTCTTAAACTTAGCTGGGATTTTTACAGGTTGAGCCCGGTAGAAGGGGCAGAGATGCTGCTTGCTTCTCGGGATGTGTTTATCCTTAGAAGATGGACCAGGCTAGGGTAAGTCTAACTGCGGGTAGGGGCTTTTTGTGCCCAGCTTTTAGAGTGCTGGGGCTGAGGGCACTGAGATGGACTTGGTGAGGGCAGGTGAAGTCCTCAGCAGCAGTAGTAATAGAAGACGTTTGGGCTGCCAGTTCGGGTGCCTGGGGCACCCTCTAGGAGTTCTCACCCGTTCAGAGAGAATCTTGGAGGGGCATTACCCAAGACCTGCAGGTTCACACCCCTGACCTTTCGCCGCTGCCAGGTTTTATTTCCATAGGCTGCCTCCTCTCAAAAGAGACTAAGACAAAACAGGGATGAAAGACAAGAGGCATATAAGCAAATTTCTCAGTTTCACCAATTAGCCATTCAGCTTTTCCTCACCTTGGGGCACCTAGTTCCTTTCTCAGGCATTTCATCTACAAAGACAAGAGGCTTAACAGCAAAACCAATTTTCTCCTATCCTTCCTCAACACTTATCTATCCTCTCTAAGTTAAAGATGTTAGACGCATAGTTTACTCTTTCTGCTGGGCAAGGATCACTGGTGGGTAACTTTTAGATCCTCAACTTAGCTTCCTATCTGTATAAGGAAGAGTTGCAGTGAGAAAGCATCTTTTTACGAGAAAATTGGGGGATCACTGGATGGTAACTTTTGCCCCAATGGCTACCCATCAAGTACCAGAGTATTCACTGCAGTGTAGAGTTGAGTTTATTAGCTTTCTCTTTGGAAATTCAGTTATCTATCCTTACCTGGCATTGATTTATTTTCTGGCTCAAAAAAAGAAAGTTCTAGCTCAGCATTTGGAATCACCTGGAGCAGTTCTAAGATGCCTCCCTACTTCTAGAACGATCGCCTGATTATTGCCTGTAAAAGGCTCAAGACCAGTGCTTGAATATGAGACTGAATGATGAGTCTAGAGGTGAGAACTGAGTGGAACAAAATAAAGTCAGTTTTAGTCCTCTCCATCAACTATCTCTTCAGTCCGGCTGCCTGCAAGGGACAGTCCTTCAGCCAAACCCAGGACAAACATCTTAAATCTTCCAAGCTCCCTCTTCCCAACTATCTCTGAGGAAGGACAATGGGTAAAGGCTCAAAATTGTATGGACACAGTATCTGATGGATTTGACACTGTCAACATCTTAATACCTGCATTCCTCATTTTGGTAAGCTAACATGGTATCCAGGGTTTTTAAAGAATTGATTCCCTGTGACCTTTGAAGCCGATTCAAAATTTAACGACAAATGCCTCAGACATTGCTTGGGAGCCAGGAGACTCTGCTAAAGGATATATCTCAAATGTAAACTGCCAGACTACAAATTGGCGTGATCAACATGAAATGGATGGAGTCTCATCCAGCTGGCATTAAGCAGAAGACATTGCATACTTCAGACAACAGCAGGTACATATTCACACCAGTTTGCATTAATGGCTTTCAGGACACTTCTTGGCTTTCATGAATCCATTTCTTAGGACAGGTGCAGGCAAGGTATGGGCACACAATGGACTCATTAATTACCTATTTTGGACTCTTAAGGCAAGCATCAGGCTCGAAAGCTGCGATCCTTAGCAGAATCAAGCACAAGCCATCATGGACTGAATCTGACAGGTGGCTGAAGTGGAAGACATTTCTAAAAGTTGATAGTGGGTGGTGGATCCTCATGGAACTCAGTTCGCTTGACTGACAAAACCACCACTCCAAAAAGTGATCTGGTCCCGAATTTCATCACAGCTTGCTCGCTTGGATGCCCAACCTTCATCTGACAAATTCGTTTTCACAAAGTTTCCTTCTTTGCCTCTCTTCTTCCAAAGGTGAGGTCTTTTCTCAGGACAAGACAAGCCACTGATTTTTCTAGCAGCTCCAGATTGGCAAAGGGCAGCACTGACTGTCAGTAGATGGAGTCTGCAAAGAAGCATTTCCATAGCCAGCACTTGACCGCACATCTATTGTCTCAGCAGGACGGGCGCCTGTTCAATGTCAAGCTTCACTCTCTTATTCATACAGCATGACAGCAAGTGTTTTTTTCCTCTCTAATTCTGTACTTCCTCAACATTCTTTTTGATGCATTAGGCCAGAAGACTCAGCTCAAGGGAAAGTGTAATGAGAGAAAAAATGGAAGAGAAAGAGGGCAAGATGAGTAGCAAGAAGAAAAGTGTTTCGAGTGCCTAATTTGAGGGCCTTCAATTTGGACTCTTACAGAACGATTGTTTGGTTCTTCTTGGGATTCATTTTTCAATATCTTACTGCAGCCAACTATGATTCTCATTATGATTTGTTTCATACATGTCAGGTTCAAGCTCAGGCAAAGAGATTTGTGAGACCGCATTGTTTTCACGAGAGCTCCTAAGCACTAAAGGACCCGAATTTAATCACTGTTCCTACTGGCTTACAAGAGCCTGCTTTACTGCTGCAATGAAATACTTGGAGAAACTACTCACTTTTGTTGGCCATTACTTGCAAGAGAACTTTCTGGGAAGACAGTTTGTTGGATTAGGTTGAGCACTTTTGGTTTTGGAGTTACAGGTCCTCATGCCGGTTGAGCCCTTTTTTTTTTTTTAAAAGCTTTTCTAGTGTGGCTCACCACCAAACTATTCATTCTGTAAACCAAGTGGTTGTGTCCCCAAAATAAAACTATTCATTCATTGCACTTGGGCTTTTGTACACAGGCAAAAATATAGGGAAAAGATTTTGCAAATTTTAATCTGTTACAGCAGCAGTTGTTAGGATTTTAGCAGAGTTTCAGATCCCAAAGTTTCTTTCAATTTTTTCTTTTCAGAGGTGGATTGGGTTACAACAAAATTTGTTATTCCCATCATGGGTTTTGCATTCCATTCTTTAGATTGCATTTTGCATTCCACTAGGGCTACTGCCACTAGGGCTACTTAGCCTCATTCCACAACTAAGGATATTTTTTTTGGCTTTTATTGGAGTGGGTAATATAGTTCAGGAAGCATTACCTCCTTTTCAGTTCATACTATACTCCATTACCATTGGTGGGGTCCTCTTTTGCAGCTGGTGCTATGGCAGCTGCTTGCTATGATTATTTTTGTTTTACCATGCCTGCTTCCTAGATTCTTGCTGGCATCCCAACTGCTGCAGACTCTGCTTTACCAATAGTTAGGACTGCAGACCAGTTTAATACCATACATAGTAGAGTACAAGGATCCACATTGCTGCAGCGGATCCATTACCCTCAATCCTTCCCTCTGTGTTTTGGGGTGGTTGTGGTGGTTTTGTTGTATTCTTGTACCTTTTGTATATTGTGTATTATTATATATATTTTATTTTATATATATTTTGGTTTGGAGTTTTGGAGTTTTTCTTCAGGTCTTCTGACATCTGGGGACAGAAGGGCTGAAAAGACTGAAGAGAAATGCATGCGCATTGCGCGCTCTGACGCATTGACCTGAGCGTGATTGCCCCGGACTCCACACCAGCAATATACTTATTATTCGGCCGACGGACAGCTGATTCACCTACAGTTAGGTTAGCTAGGCAGGGGATCGGATCTCCGAACATCTTATGGTGGGGTACACAAAACTGTACTTTGTCTGTGACTAGATTACAGATTTGTAGTGGTGAGCAGATAATACAGTAAACACATAAGGACAGTATGAAAAGTTATGTCTGTGTATGTACATTTTGATCAAATGGGACTTTGGAAAAGGCAAGTGAAGGATTTAAGATTATTGAGCAGAGATTTTTTTACTGTTGCAAGTGTGGGTTGTCTGCAGATGATGGAGAGTACAGTTCCAAAATGCTGCTTTTAGTTTGGAAAAGGCATGCTTGGTGTCCCTGATTGTAAACACGGGCAGTAAGAGGTTAGGTGTAGCAGGGGTGTGGTTTCTTAAAGGACAGCGTGTTTCAGATATAAGGAATTTGTTACCTAATAGTGTACAGAGTTCATTATTAGGAATGTTGTAGAGTGGTTATGACTAAATAAGTTGCATTTTGTGTTATGCAAAGTGTGTTTATCAATAATAGATGGCAGGGGTATGTCCACTGGTCAGATACTTTTATGAATCTGAATAATTTATATGGAGCTTTTAGGAGAGGACTGGATGTAAGTTATGCACGGTTACAAGAGGTACATCATATTCTAATTTTGGAAGTAGAACACTGTTAACAATGCCTTTTTGGGAACCTAACCTAAGACGAAATAAGATGGGATAAAATTTTATCCAGGAATGCCCCCTTACTACTAATGGATAGAGGCAGTTCCTAATTGCTTTTCCCATACATTGGTTCCCACACATTATTGATGGCATTATCCCATTTATTGTTTATTATAGGTAATATAGAATTATCAACCGTGGGAGGGGTAAGGCCAATTTATAACCAAATGGCACAAGTTATTTAGAACACAAAAAAGGGAACTGGCTAGATTTAAAATCGTCTGAGAAGATAGCTAGCTAGTACTTATCTATGAACATATGACTCGAAAAAATTAGGTTGGGGGAGCCTTTTTATATAGTTTTTTCAGGATGATCTCTGATAAATGTTGTTGTAGGGGTTTTTCTAAGTATTTGTATATTTCATCTGTAAGGATATTGTCAGTCAAAGAGTTGGGTAACAGTTGTCATTTACTAAGAGCCTTTGAGGTGTGCTGAATGGGCTTGTATTTGTTCAGTTGTAGTTTACTAGGAGTTTACTAGTATAGAACCAAAGGCCTAGAATTAAAATCTGCTGCTGTATTTGATCATGCAAGTCTTAACTATTACTTTCTGAGCTTAGAAGTCTGACCTTAGCAGTAAGCGTCATCTGTATATAAAATAATTTGCTGGTCTGAGTAGTTTGTAGGTAATGAGTTTATAAATACCGTAAAAAGAATAGAGCCTAAAATGAAGATCTAAGGTATGCCTGAGTGCAGTAAGGATGCCCTTGATCACAAATTTAGAAATGGATGCCTGAGCGCAGTAAGGATGCCCTTGATCACTAATTTAGAAATGGATGCCTGAGCGCAGTAAGGATGCCCTTGATCACTAATTTAGAAATGGATGCCTGCGCAAAGTAAGGATGCCCTTGATCACTAATTTAGAAATGGATGCCTGAGCGCAGTAAGGATGCCTTTGATCACTAATTTAGAAATGGATGCCTGAGCGCAGTAAGGATGCCCTTGATCACTAATTTAGAAATGAATGCCTGAGCGCAGTAAGTATGCCCTTGATCACTAATTTAGAAATGGATGCCTGAGCGCAGTAAGGATGCCCTTGATCACTAATTTAGAACTGGACTTTGATTAGCCTGTTTGTGAAATTGTTTTGGAACTCTGCTGTTGCTGAGTTGTCAAAACATACCTTTTCAGTTTTTGAAACTAAAAAGTCATGATCAACTAGGCTTTAAGCCAAAGTAGATCCATAAATACTCCACCTGGTAATTGTCCCTGGTCCGTGTTGCTACAGATGTAACCCATAATTGTATAGAGTACTGTTGACATATTATATCAGGATAAAGTGCATGTTATGAATTACATAGAATCCAAATGAACTGAATGAATATTACTCTACAAATTAAGTTCTCTAGAATTTTACTTGGAGTCAGGAGCTTGACTTTAGGGCATTGAATGAGAGGTGTTGGGTTTTAGACTTTAAGAGGTGGGTTAGTGAAGTCAATTTTGCATTCTTGGTGTAAATGGGCTAAGAATTTTGATAAAAGCTTGGAGATGGATGAGACAGCTTTTTTATAGAAATTAGGGAACTGTTGCACAAGTGTACAGTATTGCACAAGTGTATAGCTGACGTGAAAGCAATAGATAAGGATACTTGCAGTGAGGTAGTCCTTTCTTTCATCCGCCCTGGTAGTTAAGGAATGACATTATTTGATGTTTTGTTACCTAGTAGTTCCTAGAAGAGTTTTAAGGTTTTGACAAAGAAGGTTTTGGTTCTTAGAATATAAGTTTTAATTTTATTTGAGTTTGTGTAGGCTTTTAGACATTTCAATTACATTCTATTTTAAGCCTTTGGTGCGTTTAGAACACTGCAGCAGTACATACTGTTTACATTTTCCATAAAGCTAGTCTTCTATCTCACATTATTTATTTTGTTTAATTTCTATGGTTAGCCACAGCTATATGTTTCCACTATAGTATTTGTTATGAATAAAGTGTATTTGGTTCTGTACTGTGAGCAGTTTCTCAGTAAAGAAACTGATGGCTTCCGTGCATTGATTTGTTCTGTATAAAACTGACAAGCTTATTGTGTTATTAGATCAACTTCTTTAATAATACCAAAGAAATGATCCAGGATTTTGACCAATTATTTTGTTTGTTTGTTTAATGGGCAGCCAGATATAATGGTGCAATAGTCATGTATGATTCTCTAAAGTCTTCTAACAGTTAGGGATATTAGTGAGAATGAAACCTAAGAGTGAAATGCTTACAGTCTTTGCATTTGCCCAACTGGGCAGCTGAACCAGTTGGGCAAGACTGTAATATGAGTTTAAGTTTTTTGTATTATGGGGGCCTTTCAAATGTAAGTTTAGCTATTTTATTTATGTTTATCAAGGTAGAGCACTGATGAATATTGACATTTACAGGCACAGCCCAGATATGGTCACAAGACAGTACAGCAAAACCAGATGAAATAATACAAGGGGTAAACAAATTATTTTGCAGTGCATATTTTCAAAAGGACAGGATTGAACAGACTGACAATATTAGTGGCATAAAAACATTTACAGAATGTATATATAGTGAGAATATAGAGGAAAACAGCTCTGAAGCGTAAGAATTGACATAAGTGGACAGAAGATGGGCTAGCACTGAAAAGAATGCGTTTGGTAAGAGGAGTATATAGACATTTAACTATTTCTGAATATAGATCTACGTTATATATATATATATATATATATATATATATATATATATATATATATATATGTGTGTGTGTGTGTGTGTGTGTGTGTATGTATACAATGCTGGATCAAGGGCAAAATAACAGGATGGTATTTCAGGGGCATTAGGTTATGTGCCCTTTAAGATTTGTCTTCCACTTGAATGTGGGCAGAAAGTTCTTTCCTGAAGTTAGGCAAATTGCAGACTTCTCTGATGAGAACTGGAAGAGAGTCCCAGAGGGAACAGACAGTTATAAAAAAGGTGTGCCTAATAGAGTGGATCTTGGAGTGGGGAAAAAGGGTGTTAGAGACAAATTGGAGAGATTGTATAATGAAGCTTTTTCCAAAATGTTTTTTCAGCTAGAAGAGCAAAAGAATAGAGGCACAGCAGTTTGAAGGGTTGGGTGCCAAGCAGAAGTCGGTCTGCTTTTGTGAGGGTGAAGCCGTGATGTTCTACTGAGGGGTGCTGATACAGTGACAGCTGGAATTTGATATTGTTAGGAGTATAGTGGTTCAAGGATTCATAAGTAAGTACTACACAAGCAGTCTCCAGATCATTATAAGCCTAACAAAAAACCCTGCTCACAAATTCCCTTCCTTCTTAATCTAGTGCAAGACGAGAAGGAAATCAGGAGCATTTGAAGGTGTCCATCCAGTTATCTAGACAGCACGAGTGCTACTTTATTTGACACTTCTTGGAAGTTAATTCCAGATGTGAGAGATACAGTGGGCTATGACTCTATCAAGCCTATCTGTTTTATTTGTGCATTATTGCAGGTTTAGTTCCTTTAACCAGGTATTTGAAATACCATTTCTTCTCTGAAGGAATACAAAGTCAAAGAGGGTTGAATCTTTCATGGCTCAAAAGGTTAAACACAAATCTCTATGAAGGTGCTTATAAGTGAATGAGTTCAAATAGAGAACTGTCGGTCTGCCCTGATGATTAAGCATTTTGAGGCCATTTATCTTTTTAGTTATGATTTCTGAGGTTTCTGAAGTTGAGTAATATTTTTAGACAAGTGTCAAAAGGTGGACTATATTCAATAATGGATCTGATAACATACAAGTAAAGGAGAATTAAAACATCAGTGGATCTAGTGGAAATGACTTTTTAAATTAGATTAACTAAGTAGAAGGCTTTGCAGACTACTGCACAGTCGTGATGGTCAGATAAGGAATTGTCAAAAAAGGGATGTGTTACCTATATGGTATGTGAAAATGTTTTGCTTACAAAAATGAAATAAGCTACATTTTTCAAAAAGAAAGGTCCCCTAGCAGTAATTGTTAACCAGCTGGTCTTAGATAGTATTAGGCAGTGATATTCTTTGTTGTCTGCTGCCTGGATAAATTTCAACATTTTATTTCCTGCTAGCTGCTATACAGATGTTCTATGTGATAAATATAAAGTGATAATTGGTAATGCATAGCCTTTTCTAGGGATTAAAACATTTTAGCAAATTCCTCCTTGCTTCTCTGAAAAAATAGTTATTGCAGTTTATAAGACGCTGGTATAAGACATTTAACAGCTATTTTTTTTTCTGTAGATTGTTGAATGTTTAGATGCTGGCATAATTAGAATCCTGGGTGTCTTTGGCTACTGACTATGGGGTACTGACCTGCCAAGTAAATCCTTGATTATTAAATTTTATCTTATGTTAAGTCTTTGTGGGGTGCCTACTAGCATTACAGATGTAGTAGAACAGCTGCAAATCATGTCATTGGCTATTAGTCAGCTTCAACTATGGCAGAAGGACCAAGAACTGATTCGTGTGGAACTCCATATGGGGAAGAACTGGTGTTGGACTTGTTACTTGAAATAACCTGAAAAGTTCTATTGATTAAATAATGTCTAAGTCAAGGTAAACCCTCATCAGAAAATCCACAACAGCAGCATTTTTCAATGCAGGTGATGTAGGCTGTTTTCATATTTGAGTACACTTGGATAGCTAGCAAACAAATTGCTGTTAAAGTAGTGAATGTGGGATGAAAGTCAAGCTCTTGTATGTTAGCATGTCACAGCTGTTACTACAGTCTGATATATGGTCACAAATGATTTTTGCTACTGTTTTCACAACTGGGTACACATTGGCTGCAGATTAGAGGCTGAAGAAAGGGATGGTACTTAATTGACTGGTCTAATTACAGCATATTTGAAACTATTTGCCAATATGCTAGTAAAGATGGTAGTGATAGATTATATTAATAGGGTTGCATAGTTGTCATATTCTAGGATAGCGCATGAGGACAGCAGGAATGTTGTGGTATTCTATTTTCTGTAGATAAATTTGGAGAGTTTTATATTTATTAGACTTGAAATGGAAAGGGATTGCTACTTATCTTATGCAGGGGGGATTGGGAGTAGACATAGTAATGTTACTGTAAAGCGATGCAGTGTCGGGGGAATGAGATTACATTTGTACCTGCAACTAATGTAATTCTGTCGGTGCCTGAAGTTGAAACTGGGAAGATTAGGTTATTAGGTAGTGCCTTTATACTTCTCCAGATAGATTTAAGTTGACTGTAATGGAAACCTTACCTTTTTCGCAGATGTGGATTTTGTACCATCTGTTAGAGTTTTACAATTGTTTTTTAAGATTTTAAAGTAGGGAAGTTCATTTGAATTTGATGGGTTTTGCTTCCAGTCTTTCTGTGCATTTTTCTGACTATTTTAACTTTTCTTTAAGATTGTAGGCTAATTGAGGGCTTCTGTTATCCCAGATCCCCCATAACTTAATTGGTAATATCTTTCCCCTGTAACTGAAAGTATCTTAAAATGGGTTAGAGTCGGGGCTGGTTCTCTTTATTTATACAGTTAACTCTATTGAATGCTTGAAAGCCTATTTAGTTGGGTTGGCCCCACTGACTCCAGAATGTATTTAAAGGAGGTACTAGGAGCACTAAAGCTGTTTTGAATAACCGATATGAGAATATAGGACAGTGGTCACTGAATGAATTAAGTATTCATTTTACTAAATGTAACTTAAGAATTTGTGAGAATAAAATGTCAAGGTTCATAGGTAGGTACTAGGGTATCTGCCTGAAGGCATTTATAAGCCTAGCAAGAATGTTTTGGCTTTCGCTGCCCCCTTAGATTAGTTCCCTGTGCCTCTGTCCAGCAGAGCCACTGAACTGATCCCTGGGGTAAACTTTGTTTCCCATCCACTCGTCAAGGTTTCTTTTGAAGAGTGTTAGTGAGGAGCTCTGCCTAATGTAGATTGGAATCTTGTTCCAAAGCATGGGAAGTCTCTGGGACAGGAATCTATCCCTCCAGCACATCCTATTTATTGTTGTGGTGAGGTTTAGATCCCTAGAGCGTGTGGCTGGAAGGGATAAGCTTTTCTTTAGGTGGAGCATGTCCATCAATTCTGGGTTGGACATGTCCTTGTATGACAGGCAGAGATCACCTCTGAGTAGGCAGTATGCAACCAAGTACAGATGGAGTTTCTTCAGTCGAGCTGCATACGGCATCTGTTTGAGGCCAGTGAACCTCTTGGTGAGGTACTTCTGTGGTCTTTCCAGCTGTTGCAGGTGTCTTGTAAGGTACTTCCCAAATGGGGCGATGTTAAGTTGTCAATCTCGCCTTCATTCTTGCGGGATGGGTTCGGAGCCGATCCTCGGCTCCGACTCGGCACTTGCTTTAGCTTGAGAACTCCTTTTACCAGCTCGAGGCAACCCTATATCCCATGATGCAAGGCGGAACTACCTCAGATCTCGTTTGCCGCTTAGCGAAAGAGGTCTCCTTTGCCAGCTGAGGTAAGTAATTTTTTGTCAAAAGAGAAAAGAGCTTAGTTAGGGATTTATTTCCCCCTTGTTTCCACTTTCTTAGTCTGTAGTGTGTTTACAGCCCACCCTATTCCCTTATATTTCAAAACTTTTAAATTCCCTTGGTAATTGTATAAAGTTTAGTTAGGCCTAGACCCCATTGGTTAATCCCTACCTGTGTGTGTGTGTTAGGGGATTAATTGTGTGTGTTTGTTGGGGTTTGTGTGTGACTTCTTCCTTAAAAATGTCAAAGGAAGGCAAGGTCTCAGGCTTCAAGAAGTGTGACTCGTGCTGTCAGAAAATGTCTCTGACAGACGGTCACACTTCTTGTGTTTACTGCCTGGGGCCTTTGCACCTGCAGGACTCCTGTGCTTTGTGTCACTCTTTTAGCCAGAGAGTCCTGCAGGAACGGAGGAATAAGTTAATCCTCCGTGGCTTACTTAAGCCAGAAGGTTCTCCCTCTAAAACAGGGTCTGGTAAACCTTCTAAGCCACCGAAGGTTCAGGCTACAGTATCTAAGCCTCCTCCGGTGGCTCCGGCTCAGTCGGGCGAGATCGCTCCGGCTGGAACCGATCTATCTACTTCCAAAGTAGTGGGTTCGGCACCGATCGGTTCCGACACCCGGTCTACTGTGGCCTTGTTGGCTCCGGATGGAGCCGACACCTTATCCAGCATCAGAGCCGAGAAACCTTCGGCTCCATCTGGAATTCAGGGGACTTCGGCTCCGATGGCTTCGTCCCGAAAGAGATCTCGGTCCCCTTCATTGCAGAGTATCCACTCGGCTCCGGGGTCTCCTCTTTTGTCGGAGCGGAGCCATCGGAGCCGATCTTTGAGATCTTCCAGGCTGTCTGACCACGACTTAGAGAGGGTGGTAAGCAGGCTGTTGAAGTCGCAGGCACTGGCCCAAATGCTCCATAGCCCGTCTCAGCAGACTTCGGCTATTGTTTCACCCCTTGAACTTCCTCCTCTGACTCCACACCAGAGTTCGGAGCCGGAGCTTCTCGGGACAGCGACTGTTTCGGCGCCGGAGCCGACACATCCTTCGGCTCCGTCGTCCTCGGCTCCGATCTCCTCCTTGATGCCTTCCTTGGAGGGATCCGGTCGTCGGGTTTCCCTTGTCGGCTCCAAGGGGGCTAGTGGCATTGGACCCTTGTCCGACCCCGCTCTCCCTCTCGGGGCTTCGGCTTTGGTAAGCTCGGCACCAACATCGGCCTCGGAGCCTTCCCTCTCAGTGGAGCCGGGAATTCCTGTATCCTCGGATCGGGGATATTCTGGCCTCCCGGGGAGGGGAGCCTTTGAGGTGATGAGGAGTGTCCTGGCCACTGAGCCAGGTCAACGGTCCATCCCTCTAGCTCCTCCCTCTTCGGTGCCTGTAGACACCTCTTGCCAGCCTCTTGCTCTCAGGCCCAGGGATCCATCACCCCAGGTTTCCCCATTGGGAATTTCCTCCTCTTCGAAGTTTCTCCTGATCCGGCAGGTGAACCCCTCGGAAGAGGACGTAGAGGAAACACACAGACTCCCCGAGTCTACTACATCTGATACCGACTTAGATGAGTCTGAGGGTTCCCCGATCCCCTCTGAGGATGTCTCCTTTTCAGACATCCTTGAGCTCCTCAAACAGAGGGGAATTGGCCATCCATTGATCCCTCCGAGGATGAGTCGGTATACCTGGAGGCTTTTGGATCCTGACCCTCCACCTCCTGGGTGTCTCCGCCTTCGACCCACTTATGCAGGTAGTGGCTCGGAAGGTGTGGGCAACTCAGATTCTGTGGAACCTGTCCCCAGGAGACCATCCAAGTTTATCACGGCCCCTACGGACAAACAGTTTCTTTCCAAGGGCGTCTCTGTGGGTGCTTTGGTTGTGGCGGCCACTAAGAAGGAACTGGCGGATCCTTCAGTACCTGTCCATCCTCCTAACAAGGATTCTAGGACCATGGACAGGTATGGAAAGCGGATGTTTTCTTCAGCGACCTTTGCTATGCATTAAGCTGAACTGCCTTTGTCACTTCACCAGGCTTCAAAGAGATATTCTCAAGGAACTGGGTGAAGTGGTCCAGGATCCTTCTGCTGCTGGGGCTCAAGAGAAGATTGCCTCTCAGCTAGCAATCCTGAATTCCCTATCCAACTCCTCCATGCGGCTCATATCCTATGCGGCCGATGGAGCGAGCAGGGCCGCAGGCACAGGAGTTGCTCTTAGGCGCCAAGCCTGGATGCGGCTTTGTAATTTTTGCGGACCCCTTTAAGGCGTCCTTCACTAATACCCCTTTGATGGTTCGGCTTTGTTGGACCTCAGGTGAAGGATACCTTGACCAGGTGTGAGCAGGACGGTAAAACTCTTTCTGCCGTTGGAGTCCATTTTCCACCCTTCTAGAACATATCCCAAGGGTCAGAAGGGAGGGAAGATGTGGTTCCATAAAGCCCAAGGAGCTACACGGACACACGTGGTCAGTTTACCCCAGAGGCAGAGGGGTAACAATAATAGACGCGCCCTAGAGGCAGGGGGTCCTCAGAACCAGGGCAACAGGGAGTCTCTTCCTGAGAAGCCCTTTCAGCATCCCTGAGGTGTTGCCCGACTGTCCACCCTTGGAGGCAGTCGGGGAAGGATTTCGCTGTACCCAGTAGCCTGGCATTCCCTCTCACAAGATATGTGGGTACAGTCGATCATATCCGAGGGTTACAAAATCCCCTTGAAAGGTATCCGTGCCTCAACAATCCCTTCCAGACATCTTACCGGTCAAAGGGATTTGGCAGAACAGGAGGTTTCAAAGCTCCTAGAAAAAGAGCCGTCCAGACTGTGCCGGCAGACCAGGTAGGATCTGGCGTCTACTCGAGATTCTTTTGGTCCCCAAAAGGACGGAGATTGAGACCAATATTAGACCTGAGCAGTCTAAACAGATTTGTCAAGAAGGCAAGATTCCGAATGGTCACGCTTCAGTCCATTCTGCCCTTTCTTGGCAAGGACAACTGGATGTGCTCTATAGACCTTCAGGACGCGTACTATCACATAAAGATTCACAGGCGCTCCAGAAGGTTTCTCCGCTTTCGGCTAGGGACCAGTCATTACCAATTCAGAGCCCTGCCCTTTGGCCTCACTTCAGCCCCCAGAGTGTTTACCAAATGCATGGCAGTGGTCACAGCTCATCTGAGACGTCAAGGATTCCAGGTGTTTCCTTATTTGGACGACTGGCTCCTCTCTGCCACCACCAGGTTTCAGCTTCTTCAGACCAGAGACTACACTCTGCAGCTTTGCAGGAGTTTGGGAATTTCAGTAAATTTCAAAAAATCTTCTCTGCTGCCTTGCCAATCTATCACCTTTATAGGCAGAATTAAACACCGTCAAAATGTTAGCCAGACTAACAGATCAAAGAATTCTGGACATCCAAAAATTCGTTCGGATTCTATTGCAGAGCAACAAGGTCAAAGCCAGATTTATACTGAAGGTTCTAGGTCTTATGGCTGCGGCCATTGTTCTTCTACCACTGGCTCGCTTCCACATGCGTCTTCTACAGTGGATGCTATTCACGCAGTGGTCATACCACAGTCTCCGATGAGGCACGAAATCTTAGTCACACAGTCGTGCAGAACTCATCTGAATTGGTGGATATCTTCCCTCTTCTTCATCAGGGCCGACCCTTTGTTCCCCTCCTCCAGTTGCCACAGTCACTACGGATGCCTCTCTGATCGGGTGGGGGCATTATCAGGGCAGGATGGTCCACGGACGTGGCAACCCATAGAATACCATCTGCACATAAATGTCCTGGAGATGAGGCGGTGCTTTTAACGTTGCAAGCCCTCAACGACTTTCTTCCCACGGGACTATTGCAGTACAAGCGGACAACATGTCCGTGGTCTGGTACATCAACAAGCAGGGCGGGACCAGGTCCTATCAGTTGTCGAGAAGCTCTCAGACTTTGGCAATGGGCAATCTCCTCTCATCGGTTTCTGATAGCAACGCACATCCCGGCAGGTCCAACCTCTTGGCGGACAGGCTGAGCAGATCCATTCTGATGCCTCACAGTGGTCTCTCAATCAATCTGTAGTGGATCAGATTTTTCTGAAGTGGGGCACTCCTTGTTGCGATCTTTTGCTACTCCTCAAAACAACAAGTGCCCGATTTTTTCACCCTCTTTCCCCTTCCAGGCCAACCCCTGAGAGACTCTCTAACCCAGGATTGGCCCGGGGACTTCTATGCTTTTCCTCCTTTTCCCTTGATTCCACAAGTCATTCAGAAAGCCACCGTTTGAGGGCCAAGTTGATTCTCATTGCCCCTATTGGCCTCGACAAATTTGGTTTCCGTCTCTGCATCGTCACCTTCTGGTGCAGCCCTGGCATCTGGACCCAGTTCCGGATCTCTTGATCCACCAGTCGGGTCAGCAGCACTGGGCCATTCATTCTCTCAACCTCACTGCTTGGTTGCTCCACTTCCTTCCCTAGCCAGGCTCCCGATGATTTCTGACTCAGTCAGAGACATCTTAGTGTCTTCTTTAAAGTCGTCCACTAGGACTGTTTATGCTAGCAAGTGGCGGCGTTTTCTATTTGGGCAAATTCCAGGAATATTGATCCCTTTACTGCTCCTGTACATTCTGTTTTAGATTTCCTGGCGGAGGTTTTTCATTCAGGATCCTCGTCATCTACAGTTAAAGTACAACTGGCTGCTATTTCCAAGTATCATGTTGGCTTGCATGACAATAACATTATGTCTCATAGATTATGCAAGGCCTTTCTGAGAGGAGTTTTTCTCCTAAAGCCGCCTATAAAGCATCCTCCTCCGCAATGGGATCTAAACTTAATGTTGGCATCCTTGATACTACCTCCGTTCGAACCGTCTGCTTCATGTTCTTTGAAGTTATTGACCTGGAAAACTATATTCTTACTGGCTGTCACTTCAGCAAGAAGGGTTTCCGAGATTCAAGCTCTCTGCATTCGTTCCCCTTATTTGGTTTTTCATAAGGACAGGGTTATCATTAAGAATGAACCCTTCCTTTCTCCCCAAAGTTGTGTCTCAAACCAATATTAACCAATCTATAGATCTACCAGTCTTTTTCCCAAACTATTCTGACAGAGCTGAACAGAAACTGCATTTTTTGGATGTCCATCGTCAGCTCAGGTACTATTTGCATAGAACTAAACAATTCAGGAAATCGGACCAATTATTTGTCTCCTATGCAGAAAACAGGATAGGTCTTCCAGTTTCTAAAGTGACCTTATCCAGATGGTTGACTTCCACCATTTCCTATGTGTACTCTCTCAGAGGCAAGCAGCTATCTTCTAAACCAAAAGCACACTCAACCAGGAGTCTATCCACTTCTGCAGCCTTTCAGGATAGACTACCCATTAATACCATTTGTGCAGCAGCTACTTGGGCCACGCCTCATACCTTTGTCTCTCATTACAAGTTGGACTTGGCCTCCAGAGATAGGGCCAGTTTTGGTTCCACAGTTCTCAAGAGTCTGTTCCATTGAGCCACCTGGGATACAGGTGCTAGGGACGCAGTCCCATCCAGCAAGAATGAAGGTGAGATTGACAACTTAACATTTAGAAGTTATGTACCTACCATAACGTTCCATGTTAGTTGTCTTCTCTCGCCTTCTTTCTTGCGTCCCTCCCTCCTTCCCCCTGGCCTGGACAGATCTTGAAGAGTTCCTATCAGGTTGTTTTCCTCCTGAGCTTTCTTATGAGGACTCCTATTATGAACTTGTGTTCCTAATTATGTTAGGTTAGTCCTTAGCAGGGTAGGTTAGCTACCAAACGAGATCTGAGGTAGTTCCGCCTTGCATCATGGGATATAGGGTTGCCTCGAGCTGGTAAAAGGAGTTCTCAAGCTAAACCAAGTGCCGAGTCGGAGCCGAGGATCGGCTCCGAACCCATCCAGCAAGAAAGAAGGTGAGAGAAGACAACTAACATGGAACGTTATGGTAGGTACATAACTTCTAATTATACTCTATGATATGGTTTTAGATCATGTTGTATTGGGTCTAGTAAGGTAAGTCACCATTTGTGAACATGTACATAGTGAAACATATTTTTATAACTGAGATTTATCTGGGTAGTCCAGTCCATGTTCAGTTCTCTAAAGATAATGATATATGATGTTTGTTTTTTCTCTGCGATATATTTAAAATATGTTTTAGAGTATAATTTCTAAGAGATACTGAGGATGGTGAGTGAATATAAATAACTGCATCTGCAATTTGTGTGTATCTACTAAATGACTGCATCTGCACATTTACTTTCTCCAAATGGTTAGGTTTTTATACACCTCATTCCTATGTCAGGGCATAATTTAAAGTTTGTGAAATCAGTGTTGCTTGAGTCTTTAATGTTAGCCAAGATTGCTCTTCGCGGCACATCACTGCTTTCTTCTGCAGTTCATACGGAGTTACATGTATTGGAAACATATTTAAGTACAGTTGTAAATTGTTGTTAATTATTCCTGTTGCTCCTACAACTACTAGAACTGCCTGGTTATCTGCTGTTATTTCTGCTTGCAAATCCGGCTATAGTTAGACTTTGTGTCTCTCTGTATGTAAGGTAAGATAATCACTGGGTGTAACAAGTGTTTAATAGTACTTTAGTCTCTTTTTTCCTTGGACTACTATATCTGGTTCTCTTTTCCTTGGACTACTATATCTGGTTTTCTTGCATCTGTTTGTGAACTGTTGGTATTGGGTGAATCCATGTGATCCTTACTTCATCATTTTCAGTATAGCTTTGTGGTTTATGTTACACAAGGGAAATACTGCCAGCCCAGCTAGCTGGAATTTTGTAAATAATTCTATGTTATTTGTGACTATTTATATGGTTTATACAGAACTGTATGTTATGTACTGAGCTAAGATGCAGCCACAGTGTACTCTGCTGGAACATAGAAAATTAACCGGCAAAACTTAAGAATAGTTGAGGTTAAGTTACTTTATAGCTGGGCCATAAACAGAAGATTGTTATCTCTCAGTTTCAGTTCGGTATCAGACACAGTGTCTAGAGCTAGAAGTTTTTGTATTGTCTGGAAAGAGAAGTACTTACTAGGTTTAAAATGCAAAAGTGTTTTATTGCTTTATGACTTCCTAGCAGCTGCAGAGATCTGAGAGATATGTATTTTTGGGTGTACTTTACATGGTTGACTTTTCACAAAGTCGACTTTCATATGGCCAAGACCATATGATCGACTTTCAGAAAGGCGACCATGTAAAATAAACACAACGAACCCTTACCTTAAAAAAAAAACACACCCACGTAACTTAAATATACCAACTCTGAGTTCGCATTACAGTGCGGAAGAGGGAAATTTTCCCATTCCACACTGTACAGAGATAGCAGTTCCCCATGGTTTGCTTTTCAAAAGTTGATCATATGGTCTTGGCCATATGAAAGTCGACTTTGTTAAAAGTCGATCATATGAAGGGGACCCGTATTTTTAACACACAGGTGTTAAATTCTGTTAGTTTCTGTTTTAGCGTGGGAACTGAAGTCAGGTGACAAAAAGCGATGTCATCCAAGCTAACCCAGCAGTAATATTTGATATTAATTTAAGAACTCTCTCAGAGAGAGAGACTGTGCATTTTGTATTTTGTCTTGAACCTAGCAAGAACATCGACTCATCATCATCATCATCTGCACTTGCCTTGTTGTAAGTAAGATTTAGGGCATAGTATCTCTTTTAGATATAGATATATTAGTTTAGATGTTTCCTGTATGTATTTGAGACTCTCCTGCAATGTTGTTTTAAAATATATCCTGTGATTTTTAACTATGTCTTTACTGTGCTGATTTATTGAGTATTGTCTTGTTCTTTTATTATTTATTATTAAATATATTTAAACCTATCTTTGTGGCTGACTGTAAACCAAGATATGCAATGTGAACTACTCTTTACATGGCCAAAGAAGGTTTGAGGTCCTGTATTATCCTTTGTTGACTATAGTCAATCCTTCAGCAAACACATGCATCAGATGTCAACAATGATGATCTGTTTAACCAGGCTTCCCTTACAGAAGTAGATCACTTAATATTGGACTCACTGATACCATTTTAAACAAGGATCAGACTTACTTTACTATGCAGAAGAAATGCTTTACAATCATGTAAGCACATAAGAAAACAGAAAAATTATTATACAGACCGCAAGTATGGGACACATACTGATCACAAACCACTAATCTGTTTGACCCAAATAGGTAAAATAAATGGTAGAACAGTAATACAAGACTCTTGCTTACTAAATATATGCAGTGGCAGCCAAACCTGGCAGCAGTGATTAAAATAGTCATGATTTAATAATAGATTTCATACAGTAGATGCTGACCATCATTTAAGCCAGTGGCATTGGCTGTTATTCACTCCAAGATAAAATCAGTAAGAGCCACTTACATTTCAATGCTTCAACCTAACTCCACTCTCACCAGTCCCATTACTTCAATATCTGCTGAGTTATAGCTCCATTTCTTACACACGCACGCACACATCACACACACACGAAAAAAAAAGACTGTCTAACCCTCGTTAGTTGTAGGACCAAAATAGCTGAATTCAGGGTCTGTGAAACTCTAGATACAGAACAATGATTGTGTGTTCCTTTTCCTTCTAAGTGGTGGCATTAGAACATATACATAGGTTTCTTTTGTTTGAAACCATGTGTAAGTCATGCCTTCTATCTTGCTCATCATTGTAAGATGCCACTGACAGTTGTAGTAGCAACAGGCACAGGTCCTAGTTCTTGCCAGACAGTAGCAAACTAGTATGCACTGTGACATGTGCTTCCTTTCCCAGACATACACACTCACCAATACACAGATCTGACTTCTGATTCCCAAAGTCTGATCTCACATTTAATAAGACAAAACTCTAGTAATCTGCTAGTAAGCTATCCTGTTTTTTTCTTTGAGACTTTTTAGACTGTCTCAAATAAAGATTAAAATAATTGCAAACAAGACACTCGTGTATTGCTCACTTTCTGAAGCATCTTTGTTTTACATTTAATTTCATTTCCAGTTACACACATTCCCCAGGATTCAGCAAGCTCTGCACAGTGTGCAGGAATCCATAAAAAAAAACACAGGATGGAGAAGCAGAAATACACAACCAAAAAAACACAGTCCACTTCCGAAGCCAATAATTAGTCCCCAAAATTCACATTGAAACCACACTGGAAAATGATGTAAACTTCACACAACCAGTCTTGGAAAACCACACTTTAATAAATCCACAAGGTATCGGTCAAGCGCTTTCGTCAAAATGACTTCTTCAGAACAAAAACTAATTAAAATCACTACCCATATATATTCTTAATTACCTAATGAGCCAATAAAGAATTTTTAAAGCAACAGTAAGAAAATACAAAAATAAAAAGATAAAAAAATAAAAAAATACTCTGTACTATGAAGTCTTAAAACAGGATATACATTATATACAAAAGGGCTTGCTAAACAGGATATACATATATACAAAAGGGCTTGCTAAAAATGTTAACATTTTATATCCGTTTGAATAAAAACTTGTCCTATTAAATCATTTACAAAGGAATCGCATTTTGTAAGCTCTAAACCTAAGCTCAGGTTGAATACTAATGGCATTGTTGATGCCTGGAAATTCACTAGCGTTGACCTTAAGCTGCCATCTGAGTTCTGCCCTTAACAACTTGTTGGTCCAATCCCCCCCTCTGAAATCTTTATTAAAATGCCAAACTTAAAATTGTGAGTAGGGTTGGTCTTAATATGTTTGAATAGGGCATTCTTCTCATCCATTTTTGAAATATTATAACAGTGTTCATATATTCTACGATTCAACCTTCTTTCGGTTTTCCCAATGTAAAAACATTGGCAAACCATACAAAGGGCTAAGTAAACAATGCCAGTTGTAATACAGGATCCAGAGACCAAGGCTACCTCGATCCCAAAGATACTTAACTTCACCATAGGGGTCTCTAATATGTATTTACAATAGTCACATACCCCACACTTACGAGTACCCTCCTTTCTTTTCTTCAATGGGGGTCTATTTTCCAAAATATTTTTCAAACTATTGTTAACTCTGTAAGTGAATAGAGGTTCTGTTCCTAACACAGTCGATACATCCTTGTTTCCTTTGAACATCACCCAGTTGTTCTTAATAATTCTTTTCACATCCTTTGAAGTTTCTCCATAGGTAAGTACCATAGCCTGCGTGAAATCCTTCTCTTCATTACCATTAGATGTTGTCACTACTTCATTAGCCCCCAAAAGAGATGTATATCTATGGTTCCATTCTCTCATAACTTGGTCCCTAATTCCCTGCAAAAAATCAATGGGGTAGCCTCTATTACAGAACATATCCATGATTAGTCTAGTTTCCTCTTCCACGTACTCCAAATTAGAACACATCTTTATCACTCTAACCATTTGCCCCTTAACAATATTCCGCTTAGTGTAAGGGGGATGATTACTTGAATATTCTAAATAGTCGTTGGAAAAGGTGGGTTTCCTGTAAACCCTAGATTGGAACTTGTTATTCTGGGGATCTTTTATTAATTTAACATCTAGGAAGTTAATCACCCTGTTGTTTCCACTACCTGTAAATTTGAAATAATCACATACTTTGTTCATATACTCTAAAAAAGATTTCATAGGTTCATAGGTTCATACTAGGCTATCTGCCCTAGGGCATTTATAAGCCTAGCCAGAGTGTGTTTGGCTTTCGCCACCCATTTTAAATTAGTTTTGCTATGCCCTTTTTCGAGGTCAGTATACTGTGCCTCTGTCTAACAGTGACACAGAAGTGATACCCGGGGTAAACCTACGATCTCCCATCCACTCATCAAGATTCCTCTTGAAGAGAGTCAATGAGGGACTCTGCCTAACCTGGACTGGGATTTTATTCCAGAGTGAAGGGAGCCTCTGGGTTATGAATCTGTCCCTCCAGCATGTCCTATTTATTTCAGTGCTGAGGTTCAAGTCTCTCGAGCTCGTAGCTCGATGGGATTTGGATTTTCTGAGGTGCAGCATGTCCATTAATTCCGGGTTGGACATGGCTGTATACGTCAGGCACAGATCGCCTCTGAGCAGGCGGTATGCCACTGAGTAGAGCTGGAGATTCTTTAACTGGGCAGAATATGGCATCTCTTTGAGCCCTTTGATCCTCTTGGTGAGGTACTTTTGGGGTCTTTCCAGTTGCTGCAGGTGTCTGGTAAGGTACATCCCAAAAGGGGCATTGTACTCAATTATGGGACTGATGAGGGATGAGTAAAGAGGCACGATGACCTCCCCTGATCTAGATGTGAATCCCTTCATGATTAGGTGGGCTATATAAAATGTTTTTCTAACCACTTTGTCCACGTGGTTGTCAAATGAGAGATTGCTATCAACTTGGGTCCCTAGGTCCCTAATGACTTCTTCTGTACTTAATGGATTACCACCTATGTGGTAATTTGTGGGCACTTTGTTTTTGCCAAAGGGGATGACTATACACTTTCTGGCGTTTAACTTGAGGCCATGGCTCTGGCACCAGTTGTCTGTTTCTATGAGGCCCTTTTGGAGGATGCTTGTGTCGGCTGGAGAATCGATTATGGCTCCCAGTTTGCAATCATCTGCAAACTTGGTCAGCCACAGTCCTTCCTTGTTGGCCTGTACCTCCAAGAAATATATACCGAACAAGAAAGGTCCCAGGACTGAGCCTTGTGGGATGCCACTTGTAACTGGATTGGAGTCATCTGACATGGCTCCAGCAATTCTAACCATGTGGGTTCTGTCCTTGAGCCTGTTTGCAACCCATCTAGTGACATAGGAGTTAATATTTAAGCTGATGAGCTTATCTATAATGCCCGAGTGGGGTATTGTATCGAAGGCTTTTGCGAGGTCCAGGTAGGCTGTGTGGACCACCTTCCCCTCGTCAATGGCCTTGGTGACTGTTTCAAAGAAATCAACCAGGTTTAAGCGGCAGGATCTGCCCTTAACATAGCCAAACTTGGTAGGATCCAGTGTCTGTAGGTCCCCAATATCTTTATTTATGAGGTCCATGATGATCCTTTCCATAGCTTTGCAGACCAAGCTAGTCAGGCTTATGGAGCGATAGTTTCCAGGATCCGTTGAGGCACCACCTTTGTGGAGAGGGACCACTGTTGCTGTACGCCACTCTTTGGGTACATGTCCTGTAGTAAGGATGAGATTGAACAGTAGTTTTATGTTTGGGTTTAGCTCGTCTTGGAGTTCATGTAGGACGCAGCCCGGGACACCGTCTGGTCCCACTGATGCTGTGTTTTTTGCTTTGGAGAGGGTGGCTCTTACCCGAGCATCTGAGATGTCGGCGGGGCAGCACTCTGCTGGGATAGATATTTGCCCTTTTGGTGGGGGGGGGGGGGTTGCACTGAACCTGTCAGCAAGGATGTTGGCAATGTCTGTGGGTTCGGTGTATTTTTTGTCATTTTGGACTAATTCTGAGCATATCTGGGAATTCCCACCCAGGTTCCTAACATAACTAAAGAAAGCCTTGTGATTATCCTTAGTGTCCTGTGCAATTTTTCTCTCGAAGCTGGCCTTAGACAATTTTATGAGTGCCTGTAGTTTTTTGCTAATACTGATCAGAGATGCCTTCCCTTTTTGGGATTTTGCTCTATCATGTAGTAGCTTCCTCCTCCTATTGTATAGTTTGTTTATGGCTGGGGTCCACCAGACAGGACGTCTGCCTTTGGAGGATTGGGTCTTGGCTTTATTTGGGATTGCTTGATCCATGCATTCCTGAAGGTGGTTATAGAATGCGTTTATAAATGATTCTGCAGTCTGGGCCGTGTTTTCCACAGGCCCGGGGGCTTTGAAGGATTCCACCTCAGTTTTGAGGAGTGTGAAATTTGCTTTAAAGAAGTTTTTCACTGTGGATTTCTGAGTAGGGGGTGGGGTCGGGATGTGAATATCCAGTGAGATTAGTTTATGGTCTGATCTTACCAGTGAGGGATACACTTCTGGTCTGGAGCATAGTGTCCCCATGTTGGTGATGATCAGGTCCAGTATGTTTTCCCCTCTTGTGAGAGTGGTAACAAGTTGTTCCATAGCATTTGAGTGTATAAATTCAAGGAACCTTTGGGCTAGGGTGTTGGAGCTAGAGTAATGCTCCCAGTCTATGTTTGGGTAGTTGAAGTCGCCCAATATGATGGTGTTTGGAGAGACCTTCATATTTTCCAGTATTCTCAGGAAGGCCGAGTGGGTTTCCTGGGTTTGGGAGGGTGGTCTGTAGCAGGCTATAAACTGGAAGGCAGTTTTACCCACTGTTAGTTGCACATGGATAGTCTCTGATGCTTCGTGCTGTGCCACCAACCTGGAGGTGTGGGTATCTTTGACGAATATTGATACTGCCCCTCCTTTTGTGGTTTGGTCCAAGTGTTTGGGCCGAAAAGCATGGTATGAGGTATAACCTGGTAGTGCTGGGGTGCTCTCAGGAGCCTTGAACCAGGTTTCTGTTCCTGCACAGATATTGATGTTCTCCATGCTAAGGAGAGTTTCGACTGTGTGCATCTTGAGGTTTAGACTTCTGGCATTCAGTAGCATTACTCTAAGTTTCTTATCCCTTGTGATACCTATGGAGGTGGGTTTGTCTTTTGAGCCTTGCCTAAAAAAGGCACTATGGGGGTAGCAAGAGCCTTTGCCAATATCCGAAAGCCCAGGAGTGACAGGTGCAAGCCGTCCCTAGCGAAGCATCGTGGCTTGTCGAGCATGTCATCCCAGGCTGGCAGGCATTGGATCCCCTTTGAATGACACCAATACTTAGCCAATTGTTGAAATTGATCATCTTGTCTTCATATTGTGGCATCATTCTTGGTGAGGGTAAGATGCTACTCAAGGTCAGGGTCATACCGGCCTGGGCTACATGCTCAGAGAGCTCCTCTGTCTCTTCATGTAGTCCAGGGAGGTACGTCTCGGGTCATTCACACCAGCATGGACAATGAGTCATATTTGTACTTGCCTTGGAGTGACCTGAGTGCTTGTGTTATGTGGCGGATCCTAGCGCCCGACAGGCAGCTCACCGTGACCTTCTCCTTGTTCAGCCTGGTGAGCAGGACGTCAGTGTGCCTGACGATAGTCACCTATTACAAGTGTATCAGGTGTGTTGTTTAGCCTTAAGGGCTGTGACTGTTCAGCACACTGGCTTTGTGAGCTATGTGTTGCACGTGTTTTGGTTTGGGGTAGTGGTTGCTTGGGTGTCTGCTTTGGAGGTCTCTGCTGCTTAGGCAGATTTTTATTTAGAGCCTCCGAGTATGTTTTAGTGTGTTTATGTGTTTGGTTTGCTGTCGTGGTAGGTCTATGTGAGACTGGAATTGTAGTGAGTGTGGTTTCCTTCTCCTCCTGACTGGCCAGTACTGAGTTGAGAGCTTAGCCTCCAGTTTGGCTATATGGTTGTATCTCTCACATGTGTTGGAATTTGTTGGGAGGAGGAGATGGTTGTCTGTGTACATGAGGCAGTTGTAACATTGCCTCAAGATTCCCAGATTCACCAGCTGGACCGGAGAGGAGATTGACAACTGACCTTTGGACATGCTAGAATAGTATTGGGAATTCCTTTATAATTTGAAAAAATGGGCCAGTGGGGAACAAGGTACTCAAGGGGAGTTTGTTAGCCATTTAAATGGCTTTGCTCCTTTCCATAGAATAAATAGGTCATCCAAAAACCTAAAATATAAATACCAGTCTTTTTTGTACATAGTGTTCAAAACATAGTATTTTTCCCATTGGTACATCACTAAGTTAGCAAATATGGGGGCACAACTACTACCCATAGCTACCCCATTTTTTTGTCTGTAGAATTCTCCCTCTAATGTGAAGAAATTGTTCTTCAAAACAGTCTCCGTGAGTTCTACTAAAAAGTTGATCATACTTCCACTTAGATTAGTATGACTCACAAGTACTTCACTAAAAAACTCCAAACCTATGTCGTGGGGGATGGATGTAAAAGATAGACTACATCAATAGTGGAAAAATAAGCCTCATTACTATTAAATTCCTCTTTCCCTATCCGTAAAAAATCCCAAGAATCAATAAGAATGTGTTCAATGGGTTTCAGGGCCTGCCTCACCGTCCTATCTATGAAAATACCAATGGTATAAGTGATACTGTTCTGACCAGATATTATAAGCCTATAGGGGGGGATCATCTATGTCCTTGTGTGTTTTTGGGATTCCTAATACTATAGGTATAATTGGGTGTTCGATGTGAAGAAAATTGTATTCTTCCTCATTAATCATCCCCTGGTATAAGGAATCTTCCAACAAAAATTTTATTTTTCTGAAACATAAGTGGATTTCATTTCTAGAAGCTACCTCGTACTTAGAACTATCGTTCAACATACTAGTAATTTTGTTGTTATAATCCCCCACATTAGTAATAACCAAACCCCCACCTTTGTCCGGTTTCATAAACCGGAGATTTTGGTTGTTACGTAATTCAAAAAGTAATTTTTTCTCTGCCAAGGGGAGATTGTGTTTCTTATTTTTATGTGTCTGTATTTTTTATGTGTCTGTAGTAATTTATATATCTCTTGGCAACAAACATTTTTAAAATAATTTAAAATGGGTATCAAAGGGGGGTTATAACAGCTTTTCTTAGGAATAATAGGTTTACTAATATTATCCTGAGCAAGTTTTTCATTATTCAAAATTCTTAAGTTCAATTTCCTTACGAAAATCTTGAAATCAATTAAAGTTTTACTACAATCTTCCTTAGCAGAAGGGACAAATTTCATACCCTTCGTAAACAACTTAAATAGATCCTCATTTAGGGGAAATTGTGCATAGTTATAAATTTTGAAACCTTTGTACAAGTACACAATACCTTCATTACTTATATTGTTATCATAATAACATTCATCTATATTGACCTTCGGACTTAGTTGTAGCTGTTTTTCCTCCTGTAGGAGGGATTCCTGTACCTCTGCTTCACCCCCGGGTTCTAAAATATCTTTCTCCTGTCTCAGACTGTCTCAAATAAAGATTAAAATAATTGCAAACAAGACACTCTTAAGTGTATTACTCACTTTCTGAACCATCTTTGTTTTACATTTAATTTCATTTCCAGTTACACACATTCCCCAGGATTCAGCAAGCTCTGCACAGTGTGCAGGAATAGTGCAAAAGCTGCTGCAAACAATATGGATCCAGGAATGAGCTCCTGGGACGTGCGCAAGCACCCCAACACTATTCCTGCACAGACACAGCTCCTGTATGCTAATTACCCCATTTGCAGGTGAAAACCATGCAAATGAGGTGAATTAGTGATCCAGGAAGCAGGCAGGCATCTGTGCAGGAATAGTGTAACCTGCAGAAATGTATTCGGCTACTAACCGAATACATTTCTGCAAATTATAAAATGGAGACATAACAGCTCCAAAGAAAGCATGTATTCAATGTAGTAGGCATGCCAATGGCCAAAAAGACGGCCATTGGCATGGTAAATATTTTAAAAATTATAAAAAATAACTTAAGTTTTTGGCCGATCTTGGCTGTTTAAGCATAGGGCAGCGGTGTGCAAATGGGATCGGCCAGAAAATAAAAAAAGAAGTTGGAAATAAGCTTTTAAACCAAAGTCAGCATTCTGCCATAATAGTCAGTGGCATGCAGAGACAACAATACCATTGAACAGTGGTTGCTAAGAGGGAAGGCTGAGTGTCAGTCTTGTAACCATGCATTAGCAGTCAGTCTTATGCAAATGAGGGGACTGATACTGAATCACATATTTCCCCTCAGTGTTTGCTAGCACCCAACTGTGCAAGTGCAGCAACACCATGGTATAAGCCTGAGGTAGATGACCTCATAAGGGGTAGTGTTATGCATACTGTAAGCTTATTGGAACTCTGTAGCCTGTGTTTGCCCTTAGCTAAACACAGCTATGGAGGGGGGGGGGTGTCTGAGACTGCCTAGCAGTGTTTACATTGTCTAATCAGGTGTGCGTGCCACGCATCGGGTTTAAAAAAAAAAAAAAAAACAGGAAATAGCAGCTCTTTTCACATCTGAGCACTGGGTGTGTGTGGCGCACCTTCAGGGGTTAAATGGGATGCCAATGGGAAGGGAAAACGGCAGTAGGAAGGCAATCAAGCAGAACTAGCATAGCTAGCAGATGAAATGTATCAGAATCAGCCAATTACATAGGCAACAGCCCAGCCCACCACACTACTATAAACTATACAAACACCTTTCACTCTAGTTTTTCCCACAAACTCTACACCACCGGTGTACACAGATGGGGAAATTTTACCTGACAAAACTAACAAAATGATAGGGGCTGCTGTCACTCATACATCAATATGTGGAAGAGGCTGAGGGTGGTGAGGATGAGAATGCTGACGACCAACCCACTGTGAGAAGAAGAGTGTACAGACCCAGGGTAACCTACCAGGAGCTACATGAGCTGGAGATAGTGGAGTGCTATAGGGTGGACAGGGACATCCTACAGCAAATTGTTGAGCTGTGCCGGCCATGCCTCATACACAGAACCAGCCCAGGGGAACCCATCCCAGTGGATACCAAGGTATGTGTAGGCTTAAGAATACTAGCCAGAGGTACCTTCCAAAGGCCAACTGGGGATATCATGGGGATCTCACAGGCATCAGCATCCAGGGTTTTCCACCAGTTCCTGGATGCCATGTCAGCACATGCCAGTGAGCACATACATCCGTGAAGTGTTGAACAGCAATATGCATCTCTTCCACCAAATAGCAGAATACCCTGAGGTAGTGGGTGCTGTAGACTGCATGCACATACACATCAAAGCACCACCTGGAGAGCGGGGTAGGGTCTACATAAACTGCAAGGGCTTCCCCTCCATCAACTGCCAGGTCATGTGCAATGCCCAGGGCATTATAATGAATGTTTGTGTTGGCAGTCCTGGAAGCTATCACAGCTCCCACATCTGGCATATGAGACAGCTGTACAAGAGATTTGCCAGTGGGGGCATCCCATATGGCCACCTAGTGGGGGATACTGGTTACGCACTGGAGACTTAGCTGATGACACCCATCAGAAATGCACACACACCCGAACAAGAACTCCATAATGAGGCACATGCACAAATGAGAATCATAATAGAGCGTGTGTTTGGTATGCTCAAGTCATGGTTCCAGTGCCTGGACATATCCAGTGAAGCCTTGCAGTACTCTCCAGCTGCATGTACACAAATTTTCATTGTATGTGCCATGCTACACAATATGATCCTGCGGAACCAGCTGCAGGAGGAACAGCACGGGGCAGGGCCACACAGCCTCCCACCATTGCCAAGGCCAGCACAGGCACAGAGTGACTCGGAGGAGGAACAACCTGAGCCTGCCCATGTAGGCAGAAGGAGGCGTGTCCAGTATGTCCAGGCTTTGGCAAAGAGGCAACACATAGCACATACACTGACACGCCAGGGAATGATGCCTCTCTCTGACTTGCACATACAGTAAAACAGATGCCAAACATGACACTACCTGTGCTTTACCATGTATAGGGAGTGTACTATGTGCATCCAACATGGTCAGCCCTCCAGCACCATCCTCAATACTGGCACAGCCACAAGTAACTCACTCCTTCTATCAATTACTGAATCAAGAAGTATCTTCTGCTAGTTGTAGCTATGGTATGGATGTGACCATGCAAGGGAATCAGGTGGTGGAATGGGATGGCAGCAGATAGTGGACACCTATATGGGCAGCATGGAATCCATAACAAATACTGGTGTCAACAAAGTAGGCAGTACTAGACAAGGTGACAAATTCCACTGCAGTACATGTTGTGGTCCAAATGTGTGTCCATAGGACACACACATGCATGTCAGTGAGGTTCACATACCAACAACAGCTTCAGCCAGCAGGACAGGTGTAGATGACCATAAAGAATGGCTATGCTAAGGCCTCCAATTAATGGCAATGGATAACAGACCCCCTCCAGACCTACACAGACAGACTACAACAGGTCAGGCAGTTGTATGTTAGTTCTACAGGGTATGAAGTCTGAAACTGAAATGTAGGTCAATAAAACCTAAGATCTGTACTCTAGTGATATGCCTCTAGTCTGCATGATAGATCAGAATACAAAATGAAATGGAAGCGAACAGAGTACCCGAAATACCAGTACAGTCATAGCAAATGTTTACAGTTGTCAGGTGTGCCCCCCCAACAATCCTATGTAGAAACGCAGTAACATGTATGAGTGGGGTTAATAACAGTGGAGCACAGATTACTTGTGCTGGCTCAATTTACATGATAGATTGCTGCATGTGTACAATATGCAGGGCTCTGTGTGTTAGGTTGTTGTGTGTTGCACATTGTGTGGAAGTGGCCAACATGTAGGCATGGAGGGTTGTGTCCCAGTGGCCTTTGGCCAGTACTGTCGATGACAGGGCCATGTTCTGACAATTGCAGTGCCAACTACAATGCATCCCAGCAAGACCCAATTCAGCTGTTATACATACTCATTGTTCAGATGTCAGTATCTGTCACCATCTGAAAAATGGACATGCCATGAATGTGGGCCCAAACATACATGCAGTACACAGGTGGAAGTACCCTAGACAGAGTACATAAAATGTAACTGTCAATTGTACATACAGGTTAGCAGTACATTAGCTGTCTGTGTAGTATGGAATACTGATGTAGTCTGGACATTCACTGGCAGACCACAAAAGGCACGGTTATGAAGTAATGAGAGAATGCCTATGGCCCCGCACAAGGCAGCATACGCAGAATGTCTCGTATATATCTGTGAGTCAGCTGAAAGAAGCCTCCTTATCACAAATGCACTCAGCTCACCCCACCATCATCCACAGATTTATCAGAGGTCGTATACCTGCTGTTAGCAATGAGTACAGTATAACCCCCCACTTCTGTATGGGAATACTCACAGAATGCAGCATGCTGAAGAGGTGTCCTCTGCAGGTGTGTCCCTAGCTGTAAGCAGCACCCTGCCAGCATCCAGACCAATGGATTAATATGGACATGAACTATTGCCATTAACAACTCGCACACTTGCCCTGTCACCCCAGGGGAATCCAGTGGCTCGCAGCCTGGGAGTGTAGGAGTGACAGAATTCACTGGCCTGCTACAGATGGCCTGCATCACTACCAAATGCCCTACAGTCATCTGTCAAAGGCCTGTGCCTCACCCATACTGCAAATGTTTGTTATCTCATGGGGTCCCAACTAACAACATAACACAGTCCACAGAACACAAATGCAAGGCCATATCAACAAATCCCAGTAGAATGCCCACCATGTCCTACTACATGAACTGTGGACCAACCCCTAAATAACACTAGGATGAAGGGACAACTATAGGGATACTTTGCAGATATCACTTCCATAATGTTAAGATGAGGACAGAATAACAGAGTGGGGGTATAGAAGCATGGATGCCATGGAGTGTGTGAAGTCTGAAACTCTGATGTGTGCCCATACTACCTCTGCCTGCAAACCCAGTAATGGGTGGCTACAAACCCGCTCATAAACCACAATGTGAAGGGGAACTGATCAGATATATGAGCCCTGCCTCTGGGTAACCTGGGTGAATCTGTACAGCTGAGAGGTATGGCCACAGCAGGATATTGCCATTCTGTTATGTCACTAGATGTACAAGCATGGGTTCCTCAGCCACCACAGTACCAAGGTGCTGGACCATTTACACAGATCCATCAGCAAGTGCCTGTAGCTACAATACTGGACACAGCTTCATTCATTGTGTATTTCCCAGGAAATAACTGTAAGCAAATAAGTATATCTGTTGGTAGTTGATGACATAATACATCACAATGTAAAATAGTAGATGTCTGAATATCTCTGTTAATCATGTAACACAAGCAGCATAGACAGCAATAGTTACAGTATCCCACTATCTTTGGCCATTGTGACTCCATATTGTCAACCTATCTACAGATATCCTGTAGAAACAGGTTGCTAGCTGTAGGTGTAGAACACAAAATCCTGCACTGGAGTGCAACCTACCTGGAATTGATTCACACACTCAATACAGAAAGTCATACTGGGCATGCTCCTACACTTAGAGAAATGAAGCCCATGTCTGACAACAACATAGAGAAATGAAGCCCATGTCTGGCAACATCAGTGGACTATACGTATCTGTCAGTTGCAGATGTCTGTGCACACACACCACATTGCACACCATTCATGCTTTGCACACATATTGGATAGGAATACTCACACATATCCAAGGCCAACACACTGTAATAGGTCAAACATACACACACAGAGATGTGGGGAAGAGAGAGGCAGACAGCAACAAAGAGATTGTCATCATGAGGCCTGTCCCACCCATCACGCATCCAATTGGTCAATATCACATGATGTGCCGATATCTATCACTGTAGATAGACATCTGTTTTTTGGTAGCCTTCAACCCTATAGTGTCTGTGGTGCTTGTGATAACTGTGTAACATGATGGTACAAATTAATATTCATCTAGCATTTGTATACCCTGTCCTGTCAAATGTAAAGTTGTGCATGAATGAGTGTTGTGTGTATTTCCAGAGAAATGGTTTATGGCTCATTCACACACACTGCAATTCCTTTAGCCCATGTTACCACTCATGCTGATGTCAGTCACCTTGAAATAACCCTCTGGACAATTATCAGCCCTGTAATCTCCATGGCATGTGCGATAACTGCGTAATGCTATAGTGTAACATAATAGACAGGTAGGCGTTCTAATCTCAGACATGGCAACTTTAAAATGCTGTGTGTGTGTTTGTGTAGAAATTAATGATTTTGAGGCCATTCACAGTCAGTACATCTCCCATTGCCCTCCTTTAGCAAACCTGATGATGCCAGTCACCATGAAATATGCCTTTCGATAAAAGCCAGTCATATAAGCTCCGTGGTGTGTGCCATAAATGCGGAGCAATGTAGTAGCAATAACTACGCAGGTATGGGTTTGAATCTCATCTGTGATACGTGTTTATGTTTGTAGCTCAAAGATTTTGGCCCCATTTACAGCCAATACACATCTCACAGCCTGACTTTAGCAGTCCTGCAGATATCATCCACCTTTCAAGTACCTGTTGCAAATCCTAAACTCTGTCAGGTTAGTGGTGCATGTGGTAAATGCGTAACATGATGGTCTGTAAAGATTGTTAAATAGATGTTTGAACCTCACCCCTGCAAATGTAATTGTGTGGTTAGGGTAAAATGTTTTTGGGGATTTGTCACCCAATGCCAGTATTTACAAGGGCTGGTGATGTCTCTCACCTTAGAAGTACAGTGGGACAACCTTCACCCAATAAGCTATGTGGCGCGTGCGATAAATGCAGTTCACTGTAGTAGCAGTACATAGCTAGGTAAGGGTCTGAATCTCAGTACTGGCACGTGTGTCTCTCTCATCAGTATCCTGTGTGGAGGTTGTTGTGATTGTGTAATAACAGGATGCATTGTGGCATGGGTTTTGTTAAATTATTATATTGAGGACCTACTATATATCAGTGTCCACCTTACAAGGACAACAGAGGTCAAACACTAGAGAGGCTGATGTAGACACTCCATAGTCCTACATATGACATTATGGATCAGTTAACAATATAGGCAACACTTGTATTACTCAGAGAACACTCTCCACCCATGTCACATACACAAACGCACTTGGCTAGGCAACAACCACTATATTGTTAGTTCCCTGCATATTTCCTCACAGATAGTAACCGTGGTGTGACTGCAGTGGACTACATGCCTGTTGACCACAACAGTGCCACTGACATCAGAAAGTACTGTGATGTGTAACATCTCCTGACTGTGTGTTGTCCAGCAAGTAAAAGGACATGGCACCCTGTTCCATCCCTACTGTAGGCAAATAAATGCTTACAGTGGTCCTTTTGATATGTTCCCCACTGGACGCCTGCAACAGCTGTAGAGTCTGCAAAAGTAGCCCACAAAGGGAATGCCGTACCTTATACACATGCCCTGTATGGACAGATGCTACTAACTCCACTAAATACTTGTAGCATGCTGTCAATGTAGGTGCAAGCATGACCTCCATCTCATAGCCAGGTCTCCCCAAATGAGGTCAAGAATGCTATATCAGAAGATAGCAGTCTGTACATATAAAATGCCCCAGAGACCTCAAGTACACTTCCACATGTCAAAGAACATGCGTGTGGGACATGTGCACAACCAGACACTGTCCATGTTATGGAATATAGATTACATACATGGGAAGCAGTGCACATCATTGGCCACCCACAGTAGTAACGCGGATGAGTGGATGGTGAATACAAACCCACCTGTGGGGACCACCCCAGTGACTACACCCCTGCACCACACTGGAGACCATTCTCATGTGGCCTGATGCCAAGGTATTCCCTTTGCCTTGCCTTGTACAGCCATCAGGCCCATTCACCTACTACATACCTGCAAAGCAATGAACCTATGCATATCAGTACTGGCAAGTGTGTGTGTGTGTGTGTGTGTGTGTGTGTGTGTGTGTGTGTGTGTGTGTGTGTGTGTGTGTTTGTGTGTGTGTGTTTGAAGCTATTCACAATCACTACACCTCCCATTGGCCTACTTTAGCACATCTACTGATGTCATTCACCTTGAAATAACCCTCTGGCCATGTATCAGTCATATAAGCACTGTGGCACTTGTGATTACTGAGTACTAATGTAGTGTAAGCTCTGTGGCGCTTGTGATAGCTGCATAATACTGTAGTGTAGCAAACTAGTTAGGTAGAGGTTCTAATCCTTGATCCTGCCAACTCTGATATGTGTGTGTTCCTGACAGAGAGTGTGTATGTGTGTCTCCATTGACACCTGCTTTTGTGGATGTTCACATGTACTACACTTCCCTTATCCCTTCTTTAGCACTGTTGCTGATGTCACTCACCTTCAAAGATACCTTTGGACAGCTTTCCAACATGTAAGCTCCATGCTGCATGCAATAACTGCATAACACTGTAATAGCAATACATAATCAAATAGGGGTTTGAAACTCCATATTGGTAAGTGTGTGTTTCTGTGTGTGTCATCAGTATCCTCTGTGGGTGTTGGGGTGAGTGTGTACTGACAGGATCCATTGCAGTTTGGATTTTGCTGCATCACTATATTGAGGACCTATATGTCCCATTGTCCACATTACAAGGCCAACAGTTTTCAAGCACTGTAGATGTTGTAAACAATCCTCAGCCATAAATGTGTACAGCCATGTCCAATTACTATGTGACAGTATGGATTAGTAAACAATATAGGCAACTGTTATAATATCCACATACCACTCTCCACCCACGGATCATACACATACTTGGCTCTTACTCTCTGACACCCTTCCTTTTTTACTTTGTCTCTGTGTGTGTGTGTGTGTGTGTGTGTGTGTGTGTCTCTCTCTCTCTCTCTCTCTCTCTCTCTCTCTCTCTCTCTCTCTCTCTCTCTCTCTCTCTGTAAGGATTGCTCATGATCATCTCTCTCTCTCTCTCGAATTGCAGTCTCTCTCACACTTGCTAATTGCATGTGGAACAGCTCTCTATCATTCTCTCTCTCTCCAATTGCATGGACACACACTCCTATAACTAAGCACTTCATGTGGGTGTTGGCCTTTTTCCTTCACTGAGAGCAGGACTTCATGTGGGTGTTTGACAAACAGCATCCCAGAGGGTAGTTGGAAATACCTCTTACAACATACACTGCGGAGACGGGCCAGCAAACAGGAGGGGGATGTTCCAGACATGGGGACAGAATGTAAGTATTGCTGTTCTACATTTGAAGTAATGTTGGTTTAACAGGGTTTGTGTGGATATGGCTGTTCTGCATAATTTCAAGTCTGGCATGACAATGTTATGTGGTTGAGGAAACTCTCACCTGTAGGGCTATCTGCAGACTGTCCAAAGTTTGGAGTCTTATATGTGTTGTGTTACTCAGAAATTTCCTATATTTAGATATGCAGTAGCATACTCTGATTGCAGTCAGTACATGGTGACATCCACGTGAGCTACTGATTTCATATCCCTCAGAAGAGATATGTCACAACAAACCATGTTACACCAGGAAATGTCTCATTTTATCACAGCAATATGTCAATATTTGCCCTGTGTTTGTGCCTCTGTCCCCCAAGTTTATCACCCTTTGTCCATATGTCATGAAGTAAGAGGTGCATATGTACAGTACATCTTTATTTACTGACATCATACCTGATAAGCCAGTGAGATATCAGTCTGCTAGACATGTTATGTATAGTAGGCCTTATATTTGAGGACAAAACCTGAACATTCTGTTGTAGTGTGTACAGTAGTGA